>NW_010973380.1:131762-373487 GCF_000737465.1 Haliaeetus leucocephalus | reverse complement strand
CCTCCTGCATCCCTCCCTCCTCCCTCCCTCCATCCCTCCCTCCTTCCCTCCCTCTGCCTGCGCAGAGCCGCGGACATGGCGCTCAGCAATTTCCTCTTCGCTCAGTGCATCTGCTATTTCCTGGCCTTCCTCTTCAGCTTCATCGTGGTGGTGCCGCTCTCCGAGAATGGCAACGACTTCCACGGCCGGTGCCTGCTCTTCACCGAGGGCATGTGGCTCAACGCCAACCTGACCGTGGAGAGGCAGCGCTTCACTGTGCAGGAGTGGGGGCCTGAGGCTGCCTGCCGCTTCAGCATCTTCACCGGGCTCCTCTCCCTGCTGCTGGCCACAGTGCAGGCCTGGAGGACCCTCTTCTTCCTCTGCAAAGGGCACGAGGAGTAAGTAACCCTGGGGAGGGCAGGGGGTGCCCATCCCTCCTGCAGGCTGGGGCAAGTGGGAGAAGCCTGGGGGCCAAGCATTGGGCTTTGCACCATCCAGATCATCCTGCTCCCTAGAGGGGTTTGGAGTGAAGCGGCGTATTGCCTGCGTCTGTCTGCCCACGCACCACCTACACCCCCACCTCAGTTCAGGCCCCTCTCCGGAGGATGCTCCCCTGCAGGGGTTTGGGGTGGGCAGCCAGATTCATTGCTACGTGCCCGCTGCCCTTTGGCAGTCTGGGAGAAGTGTGTGCCCAGCTCAGCTGCGGTGGGCATGGAGGGTGCTGGGGGCCGTGGGGCGATGCTGGAGGCTGGGGCTCGCAGGTGCCTCCTGACCACGGTCCCACTCCACGTCCCTGCAAAGGGGAGCCTTCCCAGGGTGTACACTGGGCACCTGAAAAACCCTGAAACGACACGGTTATGCGTGAGGGGGCAGAAGGGAGCAGTTGGTAGTCCCCCTCTATTTTTATCCTGCTTTTGTGGTGGACATGGCAACTATTGCAGAGAACAACTATTGCGTGGTTACGACATGAGAGCAACGCTGAGCGCTCCCTGCAGCAGCCGCAGCCGGTTACTGTGCTCAGACAAACCAAGGGGCATCAGACCCCAGCAGGAATAGTGAGAGGCTTGGTGGTCCAGGCAGCAGCTCGGGAGCGCTGTGCTCTGTGCTCTCCAGTGGCCCGTCCTGCCACCTTGGGTAGACCCCCTGGCACGGGTAACCCAGCCTGCGGGTGCTGTGGGGCCAGGGCCCTCCAAGCATCCAGCTACACAGAGGTAGGAAGGCAGGAGCATGCACTGGTGGCTGGCTAGACTAGGAAAGTTATTTTCCTGGGGTTTAGGGACCACGCCAAGGGTTAATCACTTGTGTCCAGGTCTATTCGGACTAGAAGTTTCTTGAGTCAGTGGTTGTTGCATCTGGCCTTGTACAACACCCTGATGCGGGTAATATTGGGGACTGGCTAGCAGTGTTGCCCCTCTTGCACTTTCTGACCACCCTCAAGCTGCCTAATATTAAAACATGCTTTAGTAAGTATAGACTAGAAACTTATTTCTATATTAAAACTTACCTTATAAGTTCTAAATAGAACCATGTACTTAATACATTTAAATTCAGCTTCCTCAGGTGATCAGATACCTATAGAGGATTAGTTGAATCTAGATGCTTTTATTCAGTTTTGCAGTTCAGAACTAGTTAATTTTTGGAAGAAACCAGCAGTAAAAACCTTGTAATAGTGAATTTGGATCAGATGTTTGGCCTGCTTCCAAATGTGGCTATTTAGTTCAAAACTGCTGGGCAGGCCCCTGAAAATTGTCGCTTTAGGAGTTGCTCTCAGGCTCCTTTGGGCTGAGCATTAGCAGTTGTATAACACTGTTCACAACTGTTCCAGGCAAGAAAGGAGGCAGAAGGCTGTGGGGTGGTGGGGAGCAAAGATGGAGCAAGTCGGCATCATGAGATAACTGTAGAGCATGACAGAAAGGTAAAACAGGATGAGAAGGAAGCTGCTTGAAAACAGCAGTTTCCTAGTAAGAAGGTCTGTCCTGTACCAGATCTGCTGCTGTCTGTCTGAAAAGCAGGTAGGACACACGCTGTTCTGATTTTAGACAGCAATTTGTTAACACTTCAAATGGGCATGAAAACAGGTCTGTTTGGATGGAGAGAAATGTGAGCTCCTCATCATAAATGATAATTACCATTTCTGATTAGAGGCAGTTGAGGAAGAACCAGAATGACATCACAGCTGATCCTATTGAGCAGAATCACTGCTACTGGGCCAGCTCCGGGGTGAGCCGGCCGAGGCAGTCAGGGTTAGCACCCTATGCATCCTACCAAGGTGGTCAGTCTTCATGTGCAATGGCTTTTAATGGTTGCTGTCAGGTAGTTAAGACTGCTAAAACCCCTTTTTAAAAGGGTCTGAGCACCCCTTGCCTGAGGGACAGACTGAGCTCCAGTTGCCTGCAGGAGTAGGAGAAGCAAATGCTGGCTGCCAGCCGTGCTCTGGGCCTGGGACTATTCAGCTCAGCTGAAAGGTAGAGGTACAACTCAGATACTTCACTACTAGGATGGCAAAGCGACTTCTACTTTGAGTGTAAGCATTTATCATTACAGGGCATCCACTCAATCTGGAATGTGTAGCTTGAAATTCTGATCTAAGCAAAAAAATAGGTGAGGTAGAGAGCCAAATTAGCGCAGTTCTCTTCCAGGATGCCCTGGCCTGAGGAACCTCCAGCACACACGGTGATGGCTGCTGCTTGCCCAATGCACATCAAGTGCAACACTCAGTCCTGCTTTGTCAGTGGAAGGTCCCATTCTGGACCTTGGCACCTCTCCTGTGCTGCAGGGTAGGAAGTAGAGGGAGGACTAGAGGTCCCGGGCTGGCAATGATCCACTGAGTGCTCCCGGGAACTGTTCCTTTTCTAGAGCTCTTACTAAGTCTGGTGTCAACTCTACTGAGTGGACAGCTCGTCTTTTCTGCCTCTCAGGCCAGCATACCGTGCTAAGGCGCACCCAGTGGATATGGCTTTAGTGACACTTGGAACGAAGTCTAGGCTAGGTGTGAAATCAGGGCAGGGACAGTGAACATGCGAAACCGTGGTCTGCTTGTACCAGCTTGCTCTGCTACTATATGGGTGACCCTGGCACTCTGTGGAGGTGTCCACCAAGTCCAGTGAAGCCAAAGGATGAGAGTAGGATTCATCTCAAAGGCAGGTGTCCTGGCATCCAGGTCCCGCTACAGTCTGTAAGGGCACTTCTGGAAGGTGGTTTATTTCACTCCTTCTCTATCAGTGTTGGGATGGAATGACTGCCACTTTGGAGAGGGCCTAGACAGCCTCTCTAAAGCCACATCAACCCAGAAATGAACATCCTAACCTCACTAATGATTGTTTCCTCATCTCATTTTAAAGTAGTCCTCCTGAGGTCACATATGTCTCGCCATGTATAACCTGTACAAATTAGGATTGACCAGCCCAGAACCTTCCCAGTATTCAAACACTGACCCAAAAAGCCTCTCGCCTTTTCATTTAATGAGCTACCAGGGAAAAGAAATGACTGGTTTTTTGTTCTCTGAGGTGAGTAGACTCCTTCTATCCTCAGCATAATGAGAGTGGCACTGGTGGGAAATTTGTCATTTTCATCCTTACCACCTAACCTGAATAAGATGACCTGCCACCTGGAGTTGCCAGTCTTCTCCAACCTAGAGTAGATGTCCAATTTTTAGATAATGAGACTTTCCAAGTGCTACCTAGAGCAGTTTCAAGTAGCGAAGGACTTGGATGAATGAGAAAAGGACTAGAAAGTTTTCACTGACAAGAAGTAAGGGGCAGAGTTAAGCAGTGAGGTTGGAAGATGAGTAGACAATTTCTTGGCCCTATGCAGTGTAAGCATCCCACCCCCTACCACTCCAAACACAGCACGTGCCTGGGGCTGGCCCTGGTTGGGCAGACCTAAGAGGGCTGAAATAAATTGACATTCAGCTGGCAGAAGTAACATACTGACACCAAAGCCAGAGAAGTCCCAGGAGAAAGTGGCCTGCTCTGCAAATTGCCCATAAAACAGAGATTCGTGTCCTATGATGGCAGTACCTTGTGTTACATTGCTTAAAATGATTATAGCTATCAGTACTGTGTTGTTTTATTTTTAGTTTCCCACTCCTAGGCAATTTTTGTCCCAATTATCACTTTAGTCATGAAATAATTTTAGCTCCAGTTACTATATAATTTGAGCTAATGACATTTATTTTAACAATGGTGATTTTCATCATTACAGTTAATGAAAACCATGCTTTGTATGAACAATCGCCACTTAGTATTTATGATTTAAAGCCCCATCCTCTTACGGTGAAAAAAAAAATCAAAAGCAAAAGTACTCACAAATGAAGATAATGTGACTCAAAATCATAATCCATAGTTTTCAATGTATAAGGTGTTCTTAATTAAAGCAGATGTGTTTCAAATGGAAACCGGTATCTTTGTGCCCAGTGTATGCTGCTTAGAGAGACTGCTGATGTTGTGTTTCAGCTGTTTATGAGTTACATTTTTCTTCCTTTTTATTGCAGCTCTTTCTTTTATGCCTTCCTGAATCTGCTGATCAGCGCCTTTGTGGTGTTTATCACATTTATTGCTAGCACTATAGTGAGTGTAGGATTTAACATGTGGTGTGATGCAATTACCGAAAAAGGAAGCATGCCAAATAGGTTAGTATTGAAGAATACATTTTCTTCCCTTTTTTTTCCATATATGCACAAATGAACAGGGGTGTTACAAACTGTAGTTATTACACGGAAGGTGAGCAAGGGGGAGAAGGCATCTGTAATGTGGAAATCCAGATTTTTTCATCTGGAACAAAAAAAGCAGATCCAACTTTTTTTTTTTGCATTTAGTGCCCCACAAAGAAAAGTACGTTTCTGTCATGTTTCATGGTCTCTTTAAGAGTCACGGTCATATGCAAAAGAAATCCATTAGTTTAAAAACTTTTATTTCCAAAGGAGAGCTAGATTTGGAAATGCTCCAAGAAGGGGGGGAGTGTGGTCTTGTGGGCAGGGCAGGGGACTGGGAGTCAGGGCTCCTGGCTTGCTGTCCTGGCTCTGCCACCGACCCACTGTGTGGCAGTGGGCAAGTCACTCATCCTGCCTGTGCCACAAGGCACCATCATCCAAAATTTGATGTAAAGATGTTGGCCTCATAGCTGTGCTGTGGATGCCCTGAGAGCTGCAGAATGGAAAGTACTTTGTAAGTGCAAAGTACAGATGGTTGATACTTTCTTACAGTGCACAAAACGTACAGCTCCTAAAATGCTCTACTGTATCCCACAATGTTTTTGCTCCCTATAGGAAAAAAGTTAAGTTGAGCTAGGTTTTTTCCTATCAAACAAGTAACACGAGAGAGGAAAAGGTGACATTTTATGTCATATGATATTGAATAAACATACTATTTAAAGCATACATTTATGTTGCACATTGTCATATGTTGTAAAATGCCATAGTAAATGTTCTGTTTAGGGCTGCAACGATTAATCGAATTATTCGAATATTCGGTTAAAAATTCAATTACAAAAAACGTCTAATCGAATATTCGGATAAGAACCCAAGATGACCGACAGCACTGAAAAGGAGAGAGAAGAGGCTGCAGAAATCAACCAAGAGCTAGAAAGACAACCTCAAAATCCTGGGATTTTTTTCACACCAGTAAAAGTCCAAGTTATTTGTAAAATCTGTAGGCAGCCTCTATCTTACCATCAGAGTATCGTCTCCTTGCTGGAGCATCCGAAACAAAAACACCCACACAATCCCTTCTTCTGAGGCTTTTCCTGGTGAAGTCAAAAGGTAACGGAGGCTCATACACTTTGTTTCATTGAGGGGTGAAGCAAACGACCTGGGGTGATGCCAGATGTGTATATGTGGGAGGCTTGGGGGCAGTGGGAAAAGAGGGTTTTAAGTACACTGTTTTCATAATAACTATTACAATTCCACTTAAGGAGGATTGGTGTTATCACTTACATAATTATACATTGGGTTTTTTTAAAGAAAGTAATTACATGCCTCTTTTACCCTAGTTTTAGAGAAGATTGGCAAGCAACCTGGTTACTGCAATAACTTAAATATCTTTTGATAAAACATGCTGTTGTGACTTTCTGAAACACATTTAAGATGTTGCTTCATTTTATATTTGGTTTGCATGTTTGGACTCTCTGAAATAATTTTCTTCTTTCCCCTCCAAATGCCTTCCTTGGGTAGCTGTGAAGAATTACAGGATATAGATCTTGAACTGAACTTAGAAAACTCTGCTTTCTACGACCAGTTTGCTATTGCACAGGTAGGTCAGAGTAGGTCATGGTTCTGTTCCAGTTCATTTGCCATTTGCTCATTGATCTGGGATTGCTGGACCTGAATTACTATTTTTCTGAAATCGATGGGAATGTTTCCACTGACTTCAGTAAGTGCTGAATCAGGATGATAGTGATGGGCACATTTGCATTTTAAATGCAAAATAGATAGTTTTGAATGCAGACATGTCAAAACCTGACTCTGCCACTGATCTTGTTACTCATGATGGAAAATTTATTGTTACTCCAAAGGATGAGCTCTGCAAAAGTTGCAACACTCTGGTGTCCTGGAGCTCTTCATTTCTGTTCAGAATAATGTCTGACCTGCACCAGATCAGGGGGCTATTGGCTTTGCCTTCCATGAGTTTTTCTGATATCACCTGAGCTATATAAATATCAGATCATTGAAAATAATTAAACATTACTGTCATTTAGATAGGGATGCTTTCTGATGAATCTTTGAGAAATAGACCTCTAAGGCTGTCAGACCTTTCCATTGAATATGCTAGCTCTAAGTCAACAATCAAAGTCTGCAAACATTGGGACTTGAGCACTTGTGCATGTGAGCACATACTAGTTCTGCAAGGAGGATAGCCCCATCCATGCAGGGCTGCACCCGTACACACGCTTCTTATGTTGTCCCCCCCAGGAAGAGGCATTAACTTGCCTGGGGCACTTCTTGAGGTAACCGTACCTCTTGGACACAAGCTAGTTTTGTGTCTTTGTTGCCAGCACTGGCATCTAGACACCCAGCTCAGACACATCTGCATGTAGGACAGAAATATGCCTTAGAAGTGACCTCTTTATAAGATGCTAGCCAAAGGTCAAGCTGTATTTTGCAGTAGATTTTGCCATTAGCTCCTAATCTGCCAGCTAGTGGGAGGGTAGCAGGAGTAAACCTGTTACCAGTCTATAGGTTTGAGTTCATGGGAACTAAATGTCCATGGCCACACTGTGATCTCAGGGCGGACAGTTGGTGATCTATATGCAAGAGAAGGCACTTCTCTAACAGGGACCCATGCCTAAAAAGTCAAGGTCCATGCACATAGCACTTCAGTTGGAGGACAGTTAACAAATCACAGTGTAGATAGATCAGCTCAAGCTGTCGCAGGCAGCTCCCCACATCAATCCACGTCCCTCCAGATATCCCTGCGTAGAGCTAGCCTGCAAGGTGCAGCCACTAAGCTCTGCAAACACCCAAGTATGAAGACCCTGGGAGCATAACAGCTTCAGGGGAACACCGTTTGGCTTCAAAAGCTGAACATGGTAGTGTCAAAGTGAATCCTGATTATGACTGTTTAAAGAAAGGACCAAGCAGGGAACAAAATCGGGCATCATTGTCTTCTATATCCAAGGTGTGGTAAGCAGACTTGGATGAAGGTACAAGAATGGGCAAAGAAGTTTCTTTGAAACAGTAGAAAGAAAAACCCAAGAAAGACTAGATTTACCAGCTAAAGCAAACATTTCCTTATAAGTGCAATAATTTCTGACAGCAGGCTTTACTTAGAAGCAGTCTCTGTTCCTGTCTCTGTCTGCTTTCTTCCATTCAGAGGCTTCCAACACATCAGAATGGCTCTGGGACTTTCACTGAATTTGGCTATACCCAAGTAGATTCTTTCATATCAAATATGCTGAGAAGACCACAGCAGTAGCAGATATCTGAATGCCTTTAGGATATTTCATTAATGAAGTGGTGCTTAAGAAATGAATGCAAAGCTTCCAATTCTCTAGATATAGTCATATAAAGCCAAATTAATATCTCCTTATTTCCAAGGTTTGTAGAATAACTCAAAAATATTTTTTTACTGGTGAACTGAGATAATTTTAAGTGTGGGCAGTAATACTTAAGAGAATTTCCCAAGTGCGTAAGATATATAGGAACACAAACTCCCTTTAAAAAATAGTGGCCCTTGCTTATCTAAATTGGCTATTAGAATACACAGCTGTATTACTGTCTGGAAGTGTTTAAATTGTTGTATTTTTTTAATTAAAAATTCAGTATGTCAAAACTGAAATACAGGGATTCAATTAATGTTTCTTTGCTAAAGGCATCATAGAATTAAATTGGAATTTCTACCAGAAAGCCTTACTACAAATGAGCCTCCTCTGAGGCAGGGAAGCCAACATTCAAGTACCTGAACCAATCAAAGTGTAATTATTTCTACAAAGTTAAGCAAGAGAGACTAAGTTAGTGATGGGTCTTACTGCGTATGTGAGGCTTTAAGCCCAGGTCTCTCATGCCAGGTATAAATAAGCCCCCAGGCACTTCGATGCATTGTAGTGGGTTTCTCTTGCTCTGGGTTCATGCTAATGTGAACCAGTTACCCCAGAATGTAAAGGTTCAATTTGTAAGATTTTCTCAACAATATTTTGAATAAAAATACCTTGAAATTAGCACTTCTGCAGGGGTAGTGGAAGGCCTGAATGACTTGGGAAGAAAGTTTTGGAAAATGTCTTAAAACGTATTGCAATTCCAAAGTAACAAAAGTGAAATAATCCCAAGAACTTTGGGCCAGCCAGAATGTCAGATATGGGAAGTTCAACGGATGCACCTAGATTATACAGATTTCTTTTTTTCCTCATTGTACTTAGCACATTTTTGCTTCAATATTTCTGGTACATAAAGAGTTTTTCCTTTTAAGCTAGGAATAACTTGACAGAGTTGAGGAACAGAGGGGCCAGGACATTACTGGGTGTGACTTGGTGTGACTCCATGGGTTTTGGTCCAGCTGAGATTTTGATATTCACCTGGACAGTTGACTTTGTTTTTACAATATGGTATTGACCTCTTTATTATTTGTTTTCTTCTCTAGTTTGGTCTCTGGGCTGCCTGGCTGACTTGGCTGGGAATTACCATTCTGGCTTTCCTGAAGGTTTATCACAACTACAGACAGGAGGACCTGCTAGATAGCCTGATCCATGAGAAGGAGCTGTTGCTAGGAAGATCCTCTTCACGAACCTCTTTGCAAGATGAGAAAAGTGGCATGATCTAAAGTGTAAGCAAATTTCCAGGGCAGGATCTAGATTTTATTATTCAGTAGTGTGAGCTGAAGTTGAGTCAGGGTACCGAGTGTGTGAGATCTTTTCTTTCCTGAAAAGAGATGTACTTGCGAATCACCCACTTCCTCCATGAGAAATTGTTGGCAGAAATACTTACATTAGGCTACAGAGAATGAACGGGCCCATATGCCATTGGCACAGCAAACTTTCTGTCCTGCACAGGCACAATCTGTAACCTGCTCTTGCTAGTAGAGCGCCTACGTGCCATCACTGGCTTTCAGGGCAGGGGCCATTTTTGAGGACTGAGCTGGCAAGACCAGGCTACAGAGTCCAGGCTATTCCTTCAAACTATTCTCCAACAACAATTGTAACTGGGACTGTGTCTGGTCCCTCTTCTCTCCCTCTCCTCCCTTTTACCAGTAAAGCTGTCCCAGTTCTCACTTTATTCTGGGTAATTGCAGCTCTGGGCCAGGTACAGACTCTCACTGTCTCTGCTTTTGCTATGTATGGATGCTGTGCTGACAAACTTGTTTCTTCTGCTCTGATTTTGAGTTTATTTAGAACATAGAGACCTGTGTTCCAGACTTGATATTTAATATTGGACAGTGTTAATGAACTTAATGAAACCACTATATTATTACAGTATCTGTCAAAAACTGTGTATCATTTGGAAAGATGGTGGAGAATTTTTGTGGTTTTGTTTCTTCTTATATTTTGGCATGACCAACATTTATTATGACTCCTGAAGTTTAGTGTAGCTAGCAATTGCTGATGCTTGCATACTAAGAAATTAGGCTGAATAGATAGTATTAATGCTTGTGCATTTATAAATAGAACTTGGTCCCTACCATTGTATACTATTCGGTTTTGAGTATTAGAATTTACTTGTGATATTTATTTCATATAGAGTATGCAAAATTACTGTAAACTTTTTCGTTGTAGGTATCTCTATATATCTATAAACATAGCAAGGAGCTCGAACAGCTGAGTTATTTTATAGGTAGTTCAGTGTTGAATGGGTCTGTTCTCCCCACTCGTGGGCAGGAGTTGCAGGGCTGATGAATTTTGCTGCGAAAAGGGAGAAGAACTGTTATTTTCACAAAGCTTACTAGTGACTTTGTTGTTGCTTTCAGTTTTGCTTGGCCAGTGCTTCAACAAATAAGGTAGGTGGTTGAGATGAGAAGTAAATCTGATATAATAAACAAGAGTCACTCAGATGAGCGTGGGATTTGCATGACAGAGATGTGAAGTTGTGCTAGAATTAGACAGTTATCCCCAGGTACACATTATGCAGAAGAACCCCGATTCAGCAGAAAATTTAAGCAAGCAGTTAAGTTTAGGCTGAAGAAGATGTTTTGAGAGTACACTGACACTGCCTGTGGCAGCTGTGTTTGAGTTGAGACTGAATTTATTGCAACATGAGTGCAAACCATGCACAACTATATTGCCTGGTAAATAGGAAGGAGGGGAGAGAAGAGCTCAAGCCTGGGGCTAGCACCATGCAGATTTACTGCTGTCTTCTGGGGACTATCTGATGCTTAAAGTTAAGTACTGGCTTAAGCATTTGGTTGAAACAGAATTTGAAGTCATAACAAATCCCTGAATTAGTAAGCATTTTAGGGCATAAAATCTAACATTACATTTAATAGCCAAATTGTTCTCACAGGTTTAGGGAAAAAACCCTCCATGGGCTCAAAGCAGTGAGCCAGCCCTGTGAACATCACTTATAGCCCCAGCTGGCCACAGCTATCTATAGAGAGGTCTTGTTTTTCAGCATGATTTCTGCCCACAAGGGAATGCAATTCCTTTGAAAGCTTTACAGTGGTAGCTTTTTTGTAGTTGTGAATTGACATCAGAGGAGGAGTTCCCTGAAAAGGGAATCAGAGATCAAGTTAGTTAATACCAGTTTAAAATTCAGAGATCAGGACTGTTGGAGTGCCTTTTTTTTATTCATTTGGTCTAATAAGAGGTACACTCTTGCAGGTACCTAAGCCCTTTGCCAGGGCATGACCTTCCCCTTCATATCCTAAAGAAGAGCCTGGGTCCTGAAAGTTATCCTGTTTCATATGTTTCCCCAGTTGTTTCTCTAACTGTAAAAGACACTACTTCTCCTTCCAGTCTCACTTTGCATTTAAGATTCAGCAGTGATGTCTCTTCTCACAAACTACTTCAGTTCATGCCTTACTCCTCACGCGGAACCGTGCTGCTGCTTTGTATAATATATTTTATGTATGTGCCAAATCAGGCTTAGGCTGAAGTAACATGTGGGTTGGGACCACTGTTCCTGGTCTTGCCTGGGGGTTTGAAGAACCAGGAGGCAGAAGATAGCAAGTGTGTCCTCCTCATCCTTGCTCTGAGCTATGAGGGCTCAAGCCTTGTCTCTGGTTCTGAGACGGAAGAAGAAGATGCTGCTCATTGATGAGGTTGTCCAGAGCTCATGCTCTCTTCTACCTCTCTTTCTCCTGTCTCGGGGTCTTTTCCTCTTTTCCACTTCCACGAGAAGCAGCAAACTCTGGTCCTGGGGTTTCTACTCTTGTTGACTTTTGTGGTTAGCATTTTCGCCAGCATTTGTCACCCCGGCACTATCTTCATTGTTCTGCAGCTCAATAGACAAAAAGTGGGATCTTTAAAGCACCTGATGCAACCAGGATCCCACCTTGAAGTAAAAGTCAATAGCAACAAAATACTTCGCTTCAGCCTTTGGAAAGTCCAGCCCAACACATGTACATGTACAGACTCACTGTTAACTTTGGCATCAAATCTTAGCATCTCTAGTTCATTTACCTGTGTAAATTCTTCTAACCCCAGTTGCATTACAGTGCCCATGAACACAAGCCTCTTGGCTGTTGGAGTTGGCATGTAAACTGAAAGGAGGCTGAGGCTCTTCTTTGAGTCCCACATGCATCCCAGTCTGTTTTCCCCTTCTTCCCTCACTTGACTAGGTAGGCTGAGTCTGGCACCCAGCTCGCACGCATCAGTGATGCTCAAAAGCAAAGCTAGTTTTGAAGGAAGCCCCTGCGCAGGTGAGAAGGCAGAATGTGTAGTGAGAAGCTCTCTGGCTGACTCAAGGGGAGGAAGGGTATCATGCAATGCCCAGTTATTGGACCCGCTTGGGCTTTTTTGTTTGCATTCAGCTTTCTGCAACCTCTTCTCCTAAAGGTTGGACACTCAGGCCAACCTAGTGATGCCAGGCTGAAAATGTGTTAGAATAGCAGTATTATTTATACACACATACATACCTATGCTCTCTCTCACACCCCTCTCTCTTGTACATTTATGACCTCTGCTTTTAGTCGTCCATTGCCAACCAGCTCAGAGTGTGGCTGCAGTAGGAGTTTCTCTGAGTCAAATGTTGCATTTCTGTGATATTTCAATGCCTTTTTAATTTGACACCTCCAAAAGCAGGCCTCTGAGAACACTCTAGCAAGAGGTATATTCAAAGAACTAGAACCCTGTGTGGTATTTATACTTGTATTCATTTATTGTCACATGGTGGAAGGGGAAAAAACTTTGTGGCCCTTGCCCATGCAGGTCCTCCCACTGCTGCCCATCGCAAAGCTGTGAGCCATTCTGGTGGAGAATGGGGGATGCAGTTGTTTAGTCACTGTGTTCCCTCTGATGCTAAAACCACAGTCAAAAGGTCTTTTTTTTGGCCTGTGAAAATTGTTAGTAACACAGGGAGAGCCTTACTTGGTGGGATGCAACTGGATGCTGCTTTCTGAGGCACCGGGGTGTTGTCACACAATTATTCTGTTATATCGAATATATTCCCCATGTCCTGCCTACCACCTGTGGTTAATTTTCCTGCCAATTCCGTGCCAGCAATCTACATTAGGTTAGAAAAATCTGAGCTAACAAGTGTCATCTGAGCTTTTCAATTGATGCTGTTTATTGTTATTTTTATAATGGAGAAACAATTGAAGCCATTTTTTGGAATAGAATTTCTCATGAGGGCACAAATGCACGTAACTTCTTATCCCACTAATTCAGGAGGCATCTTTCAGCTGTGAACTTTCAATAGGAATCACAAAAATAAGAGCATAATGATTACTTTAAAAACTGAAGGACACATACATGCTATGGCAATGTTTCTGTGGTCCCTTAGAAAACTGGTTGTTATAATAACCAGTGATGGATGCCTGAGTATCTGGACCTTGTCATGAAAGCATTCAGTGTCAGGGAGGTGATGTATGTGTGTGTGTACAATGTACACAGATATATGCCAGAAATAATTCCACTGCTCTTCTGTGATACGGATATAGGCTCTTCTCTTAACAGGCAGCTTAGGTTGGGTAGTTGTTAGGTTGCCTTAACTTTCTACACTGCCTTTTTCTTACTTAGTATTAGGATCTGTGCAATGACACATAGGTTATGATACCCAGAGGTGGATGTGGATGTGATGTAAGTGGAGTAGGAAAGCACTGGCCAGTGCACAGCCTCCGAAGGGCTGAGATGGGTTTCCAATGTGAGTTTGCAAATGTTTTAATTCCTCCTCTATCTCTGGGTAATACCCTGATGTTAACCTGTATTAGTCCTGAGAGTCACATTTCCCTTCAAGGCCTTCTCTCAGCAACATGAAACACTGTTGATTAAACCTATGCAGTATTCAGGATGGAAGCAAGGCTGCAAGGAACAGGAGCACACACTTCACAGTTAAATTGCATGAGCAAGGGATACTTTTCCCCTGATTCAGGAATTCTGCACCATGGACTCCTAAATGACAAATGACCTTGGCATGAACATGGTGCTGTTATTAATTCATTTAAAATACAGACTTGCAGGCAACAAACAGAACGTATTTTGATAGAAGTGTCAATCCTTTGGTTGCCAAACCATACTCTTCTGCAACACAGTACAATATTCTGGCTCAAAACAGCCAGCATGTCTTTTTGTAAACAGTCATTTATTTGCTCTTAGAAAAGATAAGGTGACAAAGGGGAAAAAAGATGTGTTTATAATACAGTTATTTAGTAGCAGGAGTTTAGATGGGAGAATTAATTTGAAAACTTATTGTCTTAATGGTTGAAGAAACTCAAGCAGATCTTTGGTGTAGCAAGTTAGTGTGTAGTTCTTGAGGGAAAGAAGGGCTAAGCTGATTTATGGTGTCTGAGAATCTAACCAATCTAACCCTCTCTATTTAATGTAACCTGAAAACTCACCTTGAGAAAACATGTGCACTTGCCCTGTTTCTTCTAAATCCCCAAAGTAAACTGCAAGTTAGAATGCCCTAGGCTGTGTTATTTGCTGAAATGGAAGGCTAGACTGGACAAACAGATTCCTGGCTGGAGGGCTTTGGGGTTTCTAAGTGCAGTGGCTGTTGCATGTGAAATGCATGACTGGTTGAGAGAGGGCACTCAGGATTCCCCTGGACACCTGAAGGCTCTCATCAGTGAGATACGAAGCCATGCTTCACCTTCATTTGTCATCCAGAATCTTTTCGCCTTTGTTGCATATTGGTCCAATGTCAATTGTTAGTACCTCACGTAGCTTAGCCCTTCGGTTGATGGTTGGAAACCATCTTCTGAGAAACAGGGGCTGTGCACAGGAGTCTCTTCAGGCTGATCTGGGTGCAGAACGTGGGGTCCCCTTGCTAGGGAAGTGTGAGCCACAGGACGTTGTATAGGCTTTATGCAGGAAACAGGGTTTCTGCACAACCTCAAATCACACATCGATCTACGTGATGGGTCTCAGAAAATGCAATATCAAATGTCCAAATTCAGAATGGATGCCAGCTGCGAAATATTCAGAGCAAGAAAGTACATAAAACCTGGTATTTGGGTGAATGTGGCTTTTATCACCTCCCTTGCCCAAAGACCCCCACCTCAAACATATTGCATGTAAAATCACCTTTACTATTTAAATGTTAACTTTAACAAAAGTCCAGACAGTCATTCATACTGGCAAGACTAACAGTATTTTGTGACAAACTGATCTGGATTTTGACAAAACTTTTGTCTTTTCTCCTAAATCAATGGCCTGGGTGTGAACATCCGTGAGCTAATGGGAAACCTGTCTGTATCCAGATCCTAAATTTGTACCTCAGACCATTTCCTTTGCTGATGGAAATAGCCCATTTTTATCTCATTGGAATGTTTGCTTTGGAGACCACAAATGTCCTTTCCTTGTGCTTAGGCAATCTGGGAAAAGAAGCGGGTTTTGCCTGGCTAGTTTCCACACCTGCATGCAGTGAGAAAATGCTCATATAGCTTCATTAAATTGTTTTCAAATTATTTCTGTTCATGGTCCTAACGCCTTGAAGTCTATGTTTCTATTTTTGTCCTCCATAAGAAAGAGGAAAACTAACCTGAGCTGTATTTTAGTATTCACAGATACACACATAAAAGTTTTTTAAATTTTTTTGAAATGACAAAATTCCACTCAGTAATTTATGAAGCTAACAACTGCATAGAAGACAGCACTTTGATGTACTCCTGACGTAGAAGGGAAAAACACAACTACACTCTCTCAGAAAACTTAACATTTGTTTCTGAGATGTTAGACGGCAATTTACTTAGTATATAACAAGTACTGCTTATTTCAATCCAGGCATGTACTTGACAGTGTCTTTCCATTCTATTGTTGGGAAGAGTATTTACAGAGCAATGCTTTCTCTTCAGTTTGTCCTTGCCAAAGAGTGTAGTTGAACTGCTATTGCAAACATAGATTAACGTGAATGTATTCACCTGAGTGCTTAAACTTTTCTACCTCTCATAGCTACTACTGTAACTGCTGTAACTGTTATTGCACACAATAGTCAAAAGAATTGAATCCATGTGAGAGTCTAAATCCTGTTTTCATAGATAGATAAAGGATTTAGGATTCAATGTTTATTAGTGTCCTGTCAGATCCTCATTCCTAAAAAAATGGGCACAGGCACCCAAGAAGGGTTGTGTGAATAGCCCTTTTAATTGGTCAAATGATTTTGGTTTGCTTTGTTTTAATATTTTTTTTTTCTCACCAAAACAAAAAGCCAGCAACTGTGATTTGTTAGACATGGAAGGTCATATCTTACCTGAAAAGTTGCATTTCATAGGGGTGGCAGAAAGCGATGAGCTACTTGTTAAAATGCCTGTATGGTCCTTCCCGAGCTCTCCCCACTGGCAGGTAACTGCAAGGCACAGGTTTAATCTCCCCCTCTGCCTTGGGGGACACAAGCCTCCGACACGGCAAATGCTGCTACCATGGTGCTATCCTGGATCCCCCCAAATCCTCCTGTTGGAGCTCTTCTACTTGGCTTGAAATTCCTAAATAGCAATGTTTTAGCTTAGTGGTTCTGGAGTTTATCAGGGAGATAAAGTACTTGGCAGCAAGGGCTGCTTGCTGAAATAGCTTGAATTATTTGTATATGGTGGAAACCCAATTTGAGAAGTTTTTGTTCCCCCTTTCTGCTTGACTATGTTGTAAAGTGAAGGTTGAGACAACCTGCCAGGAGGTGGGAATGAAGATTCATTGTTACTGTTGACGTCTTGGATGATTTCTCACACAAGTGAGTAAACAGTCCTGTGACAAAACTACTCTTTATCTCCTCCTTACTTTCCCCTTATTTCGATTTGGGCAAGTTTGACTCCAGTTTGTATACAGGTTCTGAAGAGTATTTATGAATGTGAGAAAAATTGCAGCTCCTATGACAAACTACCTTTTGTCAAAAAATAAGAAAAAGTGTCACAGATTTTCCCTGTTCTCACTTGGGTTCTCTGGGGTATGATGTCAAACCCTTCCCTTGACATAAGCCAGGCCTGATTTGGGTGACATATTGCTCTAGGAGGTTCCCAAGGTTGGTGCCAGCAGTCCCTTGAGGAACCTGGCAGAGTTAGATGAATGCTATGTTAAACAATAGCTTTTAAGGCAAGGAAATGTTTGAAAATCACCCGTCATGGTATCCCACATAACACAGTCCAGAGCTCTTCACCCCCTCACTCCTGCAGCAGAAGGAATTATTTTTCCCTGTTAACAAGGTGAAGTCCAATAATTTGTGTCTGAAATACAGCACATCTTCCTGCAGCACACTGGATCTTGAATGCATCAGTTAACCCATGCCACTTTCTAGGCAGCTGCAACAGTTTTAACTGTCATTGTTAAACAGCGTTCAACATTTGACTTCAAAAGGTGCTAACAGTCTCCTTATTAAACCACAGTCTCCTGGAGTTGCAGTCAGTCCTTTTTGCTAAATGATGCTGAGAAGTTCTGTGCTGAACAGCATCCTCCCAGGAGGAGGACCACTGCATTGGGGTCCACAGCTAGTACAGAGTGATGGTATCAGAGCAATTCTGGTCAAATACTCTCTGAATAAAACTATTGCTGTTTTTTCAGCCCAAGCTACACAATTGAGAAATCAATATACTGTGATGTGAAGTACACTTCTGAGAGGTTTTTGAAGGTTTATGAACAAAACAAAACAACAACAAAAAAACCCAAGAGTTCCACTGACATCTCCTTCCCCTGGATCCTTTCATCTTCAGAAACATTCCTGCAAACTTCACAGAGGGTTTTATTGCCATCAAGCTGATGATCAGGCCTTATTTCACACATGTCTTCCTAGTGGGCACAGGGGCTGCTGAGGGGGACAGGAAAGTGCCATAAATCAGAACAGAAATAGGTAGTGAGGAGAACTGTTAGTGCATTACCTGTGAGAGATTTCGGCTTTCAGACTGCAGTGTGAGGGATCCAGCATGGCAGTGCCTGTGCTGGCAGCGCTGACACCAATTTCAGACTTTGCTTGGCCCCCTCAGCCGCTGCCTGCTCATGTGGCTCCACAAATTGCTGAGCATCCCCTTGAAGCATGTGTTGGCCTAAACTCAGCTTCTGGAGAGGGCCACCTGTGACAGCTGTGCAGATATCTAGTGTAAAGGTGCTGGCATCGCTGCCAGGTTTGGCAAGGTTGCTTGGGAAACCTTCTTCCCATGTTGGCAGATCCAGATACCCTACAGCTGGCCCTTTGCCCTGTGCAGCTCGTGGTTGTATGGGGGAGGAAAGACTGTTCCCAAACCTCTGTAGACTTGCCATTTTTGAAAGTAGCTCATTAACAGCCACGGCTTTAGAAGGTTTGGGTTTTTTGTGTGGTACCACCTGCAAAGATCTGAAGCAGATCTTTCTTGCTTGTAAGTCAGTGCAGAGCCTGAAAGCGTTACAGCCTCTCTGAAATGTATGTCCTATGACTTATGTATTCATGAGCCACTGCCTCTTCTTACAGCCACGTGGGAAAAGCTTTTAAGAATCTAGATTAACTATTGTGTTATGCTGCTAAAGAGGTCCCCACAGAATGGGTATTTGGGGATGAAACTGAACACTTTTTCCTAATTTGTTTAACTGTTGAAAGCTGTAGAGGTGCAGGTCTTTCGCTGGTGTACATAGCTTAGCTTTGTGAGCTGTGCTGGAGCCCACGCCAGTCCACACAAGCTAAGAATGGAGCCTGGTCTGTTTTGAATATTCTCTCTCTCGATTTTTATGGTCTTTTGCAGTGTAATGACTGCTGATTTGGAGCTTTAATTGCATGCATTTGACAGAAACAGAACTGGAGTGAGGTTTATTATTGTTTTGATACAGTCTCAAAAGGAAAGCTTTTTACTAGCATTTTAATATAGCCCTTTGTAAACACCTAGCAAATAAAAATTCTGAGTCCAGCCCTTCTGTTAATGGAGTCAATGACAAAGTTTCCTTTGGCTTTAGTAGAAGCTGGACTGGGTTCAGTATAAGTGATACACTCTATCGTTACTGACAATGAGTTACTGTGTTTTATATATTGATGCTTTTTGCTGGACAGTGCATTGGCTTTTTATGATTTGGTGATATATACAAATAAATTATTTGAGAAGTCAGTATTTCTGTGCCTGTCTTTTGAAGGTGAATTTAAATTGTTACAGTGTAAGATAAAAAATTGTTCTCAAAGTCAGTGGTAGCGTCTTAGTTCATATACTCATTCCTCAGCACCTCCATGCCACAGCTTGTATAGTCAAGGATACGGCCAGCCATCCTAAGCTGCCTGAGCCCTTTTGGTACCATCTTCCAGCAGTGAACCCTAATGCCGTAGGAGATAAGGAGAAGATGCTCCCATGTCAGCATGCAGCTGAAAGGCAGCTTGTTACCAAATGTAAAGGGGGACCACAGGCTGCATGGGCATGTTCATTTTCTAAATGCCAGCTGGTTAATTTTCTTCATGTAGCATCAGCCTTCCTCTTCAGAAGTGGGCCTAAAGGTTCCCAACAGCTATCCTGGAGCAAGGAATTAATAAGAAACAAGTCCACACTATTATCTTAGAGGTTCCTGAGTTACCCCTTGAGGGTAGCTGGTAATACCCTTTTTCTAGTCACATGCTGCCAGCCCTTCTGCTTGCTTCAAAGTGGCAAAAGGCAGAAATGACAATTAAAATTGCTGCTATGGGCTTCTCCTGCTCCATTAACTTGTTTCCAGACTAGCAGAGCTGGAGAGATGGAGGGAGTGGGAGTAGAAGCAGTTTTTGGGGCTGCCTTTTACCAGCACAAATGCTGAGTGCATTAAAAGGTTAGTGTAAAAAAAATCTTGTGCCATCTCACTGTGTCCTTTTCTATCTCCTCTAACGGTATGGGTACGGATACTCCTGCTAGTGCAATCAGGTGTCACTGATGTGGTGAGCCTGCCTGAAGAGGGTGTTGGCAGCTGCCCTCTGTTCATGCTGCAGGAATGTACTGAACACTGTCAAAACAACACTTACCCCGTACTCTTGCGGTCTGTTGATTTCTGCTGTGCATTAATTTCATACTCATTGCATAAGGGATATTAGGAAGCACTTCTGCTGGTGTGCATTAATTTCATACTCATTGCTTAAGGGATATTAGGCAGGACTTCTACCCTTAGACCCTGCCACTAGCCCATTTTCATGCACAGACCTCTTCTACTCTCTTCTGGCCCTTTGACTCCTGCCACCCTAGTCACTGCTCCTGGGAAGTCCACCTACTCGCTGTCTGCTTCAAAAATTGCTGCAAGAGGACTGTCCTCCACCACTCCCTCTTTCAGCCCTTTAAAGCTAAAACATGACCATTGCCAAGCTAGATTAAATAATTGCTCAGAGCTGGTTGGCTGCAGGATTCTTGACTTCTAAAGCGATTCACCACGCTGGAACCAGCGTGAATTCAGGTGAGCATCTCGACCATTTGCAACAGATTATGTACTCCTCCTTTTTTACCTCTTTATGGGCAATTCTCAGGAGTTGTGCTGAAGGGAAATATTACCCAGCATGGCCAGCAAGGGAATTATTACCCAACATGACTGATTTGGTGTAACTTTAGAGCTCCTATTAGCTCTTACAAACTGACAAAGGTGTCACACCTAGAAAAACAGCATTGAACAAGAATAAGAAGAAATCCCATCCAGCTCACAGTGCTGAGGATAGATCTGTGATGGATAAAGAACAGAAAGAAGGGGCAGAGTGGGAAAAGGGTATGTGTGTGTGTGTGTGTAAGCAGGATGGGTGAATGGGAAAAGAGCTTCAGTGTGAGAAGGAAATAAAGCAGGTAAGTCCACAGTGAAGCTGAGCAGCTGTAAATAAATGCAGGCCCAGGAGTTGGGATTTTTTCTCCTATTCCCAGCCTTGTTACTGACCTGCTTCATTCACTTGCACAGATGCATTGGCTTTCTTGGCTTCAGTTTCTTCACCTGCAAAATGCCACCACTCTCCCAGGAATGGGGTTTAACTTTTATTTATTTCAAACATTCTGGCTTTGTAGCAAATTTATTTTGGAGCCTGCAAAATAAATAATACCTGCAGCCTGCCATGTATTTGTCTGACCACAGCAAACAATCCTGACCTGGGAGGCCTTGCAAGGCCATGGTGAGACAGACAACTCAAGTGCTGCCTTTGTCCATGTCCAAAACTGTCCCAACCAGAGCCTAGGCAGAAGCCAAGAATAGCCATTACTCTGCTTAATTTCCCTGACAGCCCAGATGTGATAGCCGTTCTCACTCACACTGATAAAGTTGGGCCCCAGCAGGGAGAATGTGGCCATTTTCCATTTAAAGCAGACCTGGTGGAAAGGTGGTCCCAAGCCCATCTCCTGGGGAGCCGTGCTGGGAGGTGAGCGCACATATGGACTTCACAGTGCCTCTGCATTTTCCTTCACAGTCCTAAGAGGAGTTCCTGGTTTACCTTAACCCTTTGGCTTGTTTTAAATTTACTGAAACCTGGTTGCTAACATACTAGAAGGGTTCACTCTACTACTATTGCTCTTAAGATGCTTGTCAGTTCAGGCTTTGCTTTCTTGTTGTAATGTGCCGTGGCTTGCAGGGAGGGAACTGTCCCTTCAGAAAAGGCTCCTGTTTTGAAGGGGCTAGTTGCTATGTGCCAGGAGGACATGTCAGTCCAGACCTAAAAAAGGAACGCCACTGATTTGCCAGAGTTTCAACATGAACATTAAAAATACCATAAACTTTAACAAATGCAAACAGAAGTTGCAATGAGCCCCTTGCCCCATGCAGGTACCAATCCAAACCTTTTTATCAGAGATTCACCAGCACACAGGTTTAAAACCTTTCTTTATTACCTAAACAGCAGGGCTGAGATGGGGGAGAGGGAAGGGAAGCAGCAGTGAAACTTACCCTCAGAGCTGGGGTACCCAAGTGTTTTGCACAAATAGCCCCTGAGCTAAACACTCCTCCTGCAGCAAGCTCTGCTTCCCAGACCAGCAGCGTGTCGAATGCAATTGCTGTGGCCTTTGACATCTTAGAAGGAGCATGAGAATAGCCACTGAAATCACTTCTTTCTGTCTTGAACTGCATTTTTTTTTTTTGACTTGTTCTCAATCTACTTGCAGCTCACTCTCCTTTTGTGAGAAGGCTGCATATGCTTCTGCTTATCCTCTGCCTGGTTAAAGTCCTGGGGCTGCTTGGAAGAAGGTTGGAGGGGCAGAGAGGTATGCCCCTCTTTAAAAAAAAAAAAAATTAAAAATAAAGCACCATTTTTTCTTTTTGGTGAGTTACGATGGCAGGGGAATTTGAGCCAAGGTCTTGCAGGCATCTCTTCCACCTTCTTTGCAGCATTTTCTTTCTCTTTTTTTTCTTTTTCCTTTTCTTCCGCTCTTACAGGTGATGTCAACCTTATCATACCAAATAAACCCAAGCACACATCAGGTGCTACTTGACAAGAATCTAAGGCCTAAAAAGCTGGTTGTGTTGGTTTTGTCTAGGGAAAAAACATAGCTGAAGCTCATAAGCTTGCACTCACTTGCTCTCCTCTCAGACACCCAGAGAACCATTCCACATTTATTGCATGATCTCCATTAAAAGGATTCCCTTCAGAGAAGTGTATACTGTGGTGGGACAATGCAGGGATAAAGGGGCTTTGCCTCCCACACCTTCATAAACAGCCCATATTACCATTGTATAAGACCTTGAACACCCAGGCTTAAAAGCATAACCTCTGACTGAATACAAGCACTATCATAAATCTTGTAAGCTCAGCTAGTGGGGTTTATGGACTGAATCAAACCCAGAGGATTAAACTACTGATTTGATAATTAGATTGGGATTCAATGCTGCTATTTATTATGTTAGGCAAATAAACTATTTACTGTTTAAATGAGTTTTCATGTTCTTTTTCACACCTGGGAGTCAAGTGAAACATTAAGAAACAGCTTTTGCCCATGGAGGAAAGAAATGCATGAAGGGAAACAAGAAAGCCATTTGCTGGTTTTTTACTAATAATCATTTCAGGTGTATAAATATAGCAGCTTGCCAAGCCTTTGGCCACCAGAGCAGTGTTTGTGGAATAGCTCAGCTTTAATTTAACTTTTGCAGAATAGCTCTTAGGAGACTTGAGGAGAAAGACGGTTGGGTATTTAAAGCCTTGACCTGAGACTCGGGAGACTTTTATTCAGAGCTTGCTGCCACCTGCACAGATCAATGTATTTCTCTCTGCTTCTGCTCCTCATATCAGCAGTTGGTAAGCTCTTTGGGAGACAAAATTCAGATACTTCTTTGCTGTTCAGGATGATGGAGCATGAATTTGGTGGGACCTCTAGGTGCTAGTATGACCGCCCACTAATATGAAAAGAACAAAGAAGAAAAAAGAGAACAAGTGGCTGCTGGACAGTGCACAACAGGGGGGTTTTTGTTGCTGTTTGGGGTGGATGCTCACGTGCTCCCCGCACGTGGCTGGAGTAGACTGGGAGCTTTGTGCTGCTGCGTGCTGGTTAGCAGTGCTCTGAGATGTCTGTCAGGCCAGAGGACATTGCTACTGCCTCATAAACCAAGTCCAACATTTCTGAGCAACGTGTCTTATCTGAAGAAAGAAGATAACAAGTTGGGATTGAAATTCCTCCAGGACTTTGACATCTTTCTTCACGCTGGTGTAGTAGAGACTCACAGCAAGGATCAGCACCGTGCAAAATGAGAGCCACAGGAGCACAGGCAATCCAGATGATGACCTGTCATCTACTGAACGGTGATGAGGAGAAAAAAGAAAGCGACATTAATTTAGTGTCATCTTAAACACTTCCCAAATTTGACCCCCTGCTGATGCCTTTGTCCCACTTTTCTGGGAACAGCAGGGTACACAGGGCTCTGGTTGCGAGTACTTCCGTAGGCATCAGCTAAATGATCGTGAGTCACACCTCCTGATGGAGGCTGGTGAGTACAAAAGATCTCATCTAATGGAACATTTAAAGAGTTTAATTATATACAATAAGAACAGGATTACCATAGCTAATGCATGATCTCAAGTTTCCCTCCAGCAATTATTTTTTATACCTTTATGCTAAATGTTAAGTTAAATACTAGGAGAATATTAAGCTACCTCGTCTAATTATTTAATGCTCACAAATGTTCCATAAAAGAGGGAAGATCTAGATTTCTGTCCTTTTCCCTGGTAACTCAGCTTGTTTGGGGCTCCTAGTAATTACAGTAAGAGCCAGAACGTGGCTCCATTAACCAAGAGGCATATTTAGAAAGCTCTGGCAGGTTTAACCTCTCTGTAAGTGCTAGGTGTGCTAATAACAGTGGAACATCCTCTGCACTTGCTATTAAGCAGGGGCACTGTAAACATTTTTCTTGCCTTTAAAATATAGTTCAAGTATGTTTAAAGTGCTATAGGTCAGGCCCAGTACATATGTGGAAATCAATGGGCTACATTCAGCTTGCCAACATCTGTGCCTCAGCCCTTGCACGTGTGTATCCACCCATGGGCCTTGGGGATTCAGTTTGATTCAGATCTGGCTGTTCTGTTTGACTGCATGGCCATTGCACAATCGGTATTATTTTATAAAGCACTTTGAGTATTAAACATGCAGTATAAAGCCAAATTCATGCCTGAATAAAAACCCATAGTGTGCAGCTATTTGCCTGCCATATGCACATAATCAATAAGAAGATAAAAATGTGGTGTGTATTATTATGGGTAAAGGACCAACATTAGCTGTAACATATTTAAATTAGCTTCTAGCACGAGCCCTGGAATACACACCAGTCAATTAAACTGTCATACAGATGTACAGAGAGGAAGGTAAAAGTCATAAAACCAAGCGAGAAACACATAATAATGTATCAAAAAGTGTATGGGGAAAAGGTAAAATGTTAATAGGCAGTCATTTTATAGCTAACCAGAAACCAAATCAATGTCCCATAATAGACCTGAGTGAATTATTTGCAGCAAATAATTTATTCATTTGAATTTAGCCTTTTTTTTCTGTTTGTAAATTATCCATGAGCAGACTTCAATTTTTATAAATTTGTTTATTTGGCATTATTCTATGAATGGTTTATATGAAGGTATTTAGCCAGGGAATTACTCACCACTTTCTGCTTTTGCAGAGATTTGTGATTTGGAAGTTGGTATTTCCCTTGTGTGATCTCCCACACCACACAACACAGTTCTCAGCTGGGTGACCACTTGCCTTTCAAAGCATGGGGCCCGGCTGACGAGCGTACCTGGTAACAGTGAAACTTTTCTGTGAAAGCTAAACAGCTTTTCACATCAGCCCTTTTCTATGATGAAGTGCTTATAACCTTTTTCATTCTTGCGAAAGTTACTTTCCATGTGAAATTTCTGGGTGATCTCAAATGCAAACTTGGCTTTTCCTTACATCCTCTCCATTAGGGAGCATGTTCAGTGCAGGAACAGAAAAAAAAATAATGTGGAAGAATAATCCCACCCACAAAATAGTCATGAGCCGTGCTCACAACAGCTTCAGCACATCAGTACAATTATGCGCTTAAATGCAAACTTGCTTTTTTTCTAGATTACAAATAGAAAATTAATGCTTAAATTTGTTAGTTAAATTGCTTGTTGGAACAATACACTCAGCCCTAGACATGTGCCCAGTCTAAGAAAAAGGCAACTCATCTGAGAAAAGCACTGGACTGGGATACAGGAGATTTTGGTTCAGTTCCTGCCTTGGACATACATTTCCACTGTTACCTGAGTGATATTTGGTCTTTTCTTTTTCACCTGGATCTTTCCTGCCTATACTACCTTGTTCCTAGCCCTATAACTGCTTTAGCTGAGTCTGCCATTGGCATGAGCATACAACCCCTCTTTCCTGGGCAATAGCGACAGCTAGGGGATATGGGGACATTTGCTTGGGAGGCCTTTTGGCATCCCAACACTATGGCTCTGTGTGTGTGTGTATAAATGCATATATATAAGTACCCCTCTCCCTTTACTGCATTACATACAGCAGGGGCTGGATGTTGGCCAGAGCCTCTAGAAATGATCACCATCATAAGAACATCCAGACACACACATTTGCTTGAGCGTCTGTGAGGCTGGCTGGCCTCAAACATCCTTGCAAACAAAAGAGAAAAAACAGATTATTTTTATTATTTCTACCCTGCTGCCAGCATATAAATGAATTGTCTCTTCCCCACATATGAAAGTCAGCAGGGAGAACTATTGTTTTGCTTGGGGTGCTTTCCCTGCATATCTTAGTGAAAAACCTGTACCTATTCTATTGCCATAAAATATATTAATTATATTTAAATTAAAAATAGCTTCAGGGATTTCATTTTTGTTTCCACTATTTGTCTTACTAGATGTCTTGTTTAAAATACTGCACCAGACCTTATCAACACCTTGTGCTTCATATGCTGAGAACAAAAAGCAACAACCACTGACAGTACCAAATGCTTTGTATACGGAGGACATATTTGCACAGTGCATCCCAGCAGCCAGAGAGCAAACTCAGGTTAGTGCCATGGATGGCTCACAGTTATAATGTGAAACTTCAACTTACCCACTACGTAGTCATAGCAGGAAATGGCTAGAAAACAGAATGAAAATGTTCTTACATGCCTGGAAAGGCCTCTTTGCAGCAGATGAATAAAAAAGCAAGTGCCAAGCAGTGTCTCTGAAATTGCCTCTTGCCTTATAGATGCTGGGCCACCTCTTACACCACTTTTGGCTGCACAGAGTTATGTCAGATGAGGATCTACCCACTCCATGCAAACATGCAGATGTAGGTGCACTTCAGGAAAGTGAGAAAAAATTATTGTATGGGGAAATTAACTCTATCCCAGCCGAAACCGGGACGGGGGGTCAGAGACAGAGATTGCTGCTGTTGCAGGGAGGTCAGGAGTCAGCTCTTGCAGAAAAGACCTCCCTATTCCACATCATTTCTAGAAAGGAAAGGAGATAGACCAGCAGGCTGAGAGAAGAATGAAAGTTAAAACACCAAAGCCCACTGTCAGATACAATTTTCATCCAACAATATCCTGGAACTGCCTCTGTTTGGCAGCCGGGGCCCAGACACAATCCTTATGAAAAGTCCAGAGAATGGAAAAATTTCAGTGGTGCCAGCAACCTTCATCTTACCAGCCTCTATGTTAATAACGTTGTGTGGGCAAACACCAAATCATCTAAATCACAGGCTGTTTGCAAGACAGAGTACTAACTATGGGTTGTGACATTTCTCATGCCTTCACGTAAAAGAGTCATTCTTCTCCATCCTTGCAGCTCCCTGGAACTCAAGCATGGCTGTGCTGAATTCAGAGCCACTGGGAGATGAACCTGCTCCCCCCAGGCTGGATTTGGCTGCAGGATTATCAGTGCTGATGTGAGGGCATGGACTCTGGAGGGAGCCGAAGGAGGTATTAGCTCTCATCAAAATCCTGCTCTTGAGCAGTCAGGTGAGCTTCAAATAATTTAGCGCTGGCTTACTGAGTCTTCCCAGGAGTTCAGTTTGATGGGAAAGCCCAGGCCGTGTCAACAACCTTATGAAGAAACAGCTTTTCCCTCCTGCATCAGGAGGCACCACAAACAACGTATTGCACAACCAATGAGAAGTCTGTTTAGACACATCAGCAGATGCCAAGTCTTGTTTTCAGAAGCTGAGTAGCAGTCCAAACAGGTGGCTGACACAGAAATTTTACCATTCTGTCACCTGTGTTTTTACTGACTGATGTATCAAACCCACACAATTTTAGTTCCCTAACAATAAATACAATTTTTCTTAGTTGGGTCCATTTGTGGAACTCAGAATGAAACGACAGTTCTTATTTGGTTATAAATTGTATATAGCACGTGCAGAAGTGCAAACTGGATCCTTGTGCTAGCCCTCTGCTTAAGGTCACTCCCAGTTCACTACACTGAGCAAACTGTAACTTTGGCTCATGAATGAAAGACCAGAGATTATGCTAGATGTATCATTGCTTGTATGCCCTCCTTGGCAAAAATGATTACACCCTGGCTACTTTTAATCCCAGCGGGTCAGCTAGGCTCAGACCTTTGCTATTGTATCCCATGGCATGCATGCTACTCAGAAACATGAAAGGGCTGGCTCCTTCCCCGCCATTACATTCTGGTTACCTAGAATGACATAAGCGTGTTTAAATTTGGTCTGGGATCCTTTTCTGTGAGTGGAAGCATTGTTCTGGGGTAGACCTGGGGCTCAGCCAAAGCCATGGTCTACACTGATCCCCGTGGGGGCTGACTCAGGAGTTCGCCGAGAGAACAGCCCTGAGGCTGCTCCAACGCGATGCAGGAGCCTGTTTTCTCCCAGGGCAGGCAGGCAAATGGACCAGATGCAATTCTGCAGAGCACAGAGCAAAAACTGTCTGTCGTCTGTTCCATGCTGAGCTCAAAATCACGAATAACATTATCAGAGGGAGAAGCTGATGTGGACAGACAGGGTGGATGTTAGAAGCTAGAAAGTTCATGCCAAAAGGCTTAATAGCTTGAGCATACCATATTCAATGACTTCTGGCTCACGGAATCGAACCTTTCTCTCTGCTTTCCGCTTTTCCCCCACAGCTTGGTCCACAGGTGGCCTTTTCCTCAATATTGAAGGAGGATAGCTACTGTCATCTGTCTAAAGAGTTGATCAAAACACAAAACACGTCGCCATTCAAACCGGAGTAATGCATCTGGGTGAAGCTTTGCGCTTTTGTGGCTATGTTACCACGTCCCTCGAAGGACATGATATGAAACACATCTGTTTTGACATTTATAGTCAGACCACTGTAATATTTATAACAAGACAATATGGATATTCCTTCATTGTTATAGGTCTTCAGTACTCCACAACTGTTTTCTCAGGAAAAAGGTTGGTTAAAGTAACAGGCAGCAAAGTGTTCAGAAAGGATTTCTCTGAATTGGAGTGAACAATTACTGAAGGTGGGTGCTCAACAGCCCTGGGGTAGACGGACATAAATGTGATATGAAATATATGAACCATATCATTGGGAGCACCTTTGAAATGTTCTTCTGAGCTAAGCAGCTCCTTTCTGAATGTAGTGTTGCCATTTCAACAACTGAGACTATGCAGCAGTTTTGGGTTTGGACACTATCCTGATGGGTATGAGAAGGTAATTTGTTTGCACTTTGATATCACAATTACATTGTTGCTCTGGTTTTTGCTTGGAAGCCACACTCAGTCTTTGATAACGGAATCAGATTGCTGTGGATTCTGCCAAATGACAAGAAACAGAGCTGCAATAATAGTAGTAAGTCCCTTTTCTGCCTAGGAATGCTCCCACGGTCAATTCCCCAAAGTGAATCCCAAGCATCTCAGTTCAGAGACACCCACTGTCCTCTGGAAGTGGAGACCAGATGGCAGTTTTCCTACTTTTCAAAGACCTAAGTGGGTGACAGAGATTCTCCACATTTTATTTTTGCTTTAAAATCAAAGTCATCTTCCCTACCCCTTTCTCCTCCTTCCCTCTGTTCCTCTGCTAGGTAAAGAGTATTATTTCTTAGATGATTTGTTTGCTCCTTCTGGTCACTGTCCCTGCTCCTTATTTTTCCCTTGTGTGTCATTTCCCCACTCAGTGATTGCACGCTCCTTCCTCTATGTTTTTCTTCCTGCTTTAATCTTTCTACTCCTTAATCTCTGCTACTTTTGCCCATTTTTAGACTCATATACCCTTGCCATGCACCTTTTATCTTTGGATGCTTTCCCCACATTCACCATTTCACACACCCGCTCCTTGGGCTGCAGAAGCAGGATTAAGTGCCATTAACCACAGTCTGGGGGTGTCAGACCCCAGACTACAGAGAAGAAGTAGGTTTCCTTACGCATCACACTCTGGATAATCTCAGAAAGGCACATAACATAGCCAGCAGGAACTGCCATGAACATTTTCAGCTTTGATACCTTCTCCTGAGGGATTTATGAACCAGATTTCAGCTTAATTTATCACTGATAAGGATGCTTTCTCTGACCTTGGGTCATACAAGCATCCATACCACCTCTGTCTCATGACCAGGGACATTGTATGTTGGAGCTCTGTGGTTTTTATTCAGCAGCTCAGAAGCTGGAAGACCCATTCAGGGTATGGGAAACCTGGATTCAACTTCTTTCTAAGTCCAAAGGAATAGGAACCCACATCTCTTATATGCACGCCCTCATCATCAGAGCTATGGTGCACACATGGGAGCAGGGAATCTCAGTCTCTGTCACTGAAGCTGTCTCATTTGGCCTCAAATAATTAAATATTCATTGAGCTAAAGAAAGAAAGAATGAAAGAATGACTTTACAGCCTGGTGTTTGGGTGCTCCCTTGGGGGTGGGAGAAGTCTGCTTCTATCCTTGCTCCAATGTACACTTAATATGAAATACTTAAATATTCATTGGAGCAGTCACTGGGAACAGGGTCTCTCATCTACCAGGTGAGTACCCTAATCACTCTGCTATAGCCACATACACACACACTTTCTGGCATAATGAATATTTAATTAGTCTGTGTAAACTGAAACATGTTCAGGGAGACACAGCCCAGCTCAGAGTAGCAGTGGTTGTAGCTTTAGCCAGGAGGGCTCCTCCCGTGGCACAGCCAAGGAAACTGAACCTTATATTTGAAGAGATTTATAACTCCCAAGTGTGGCTTTTGTCCATAGGAGCTTTTCCAAACACAATAGCAACATCACACCAGAAGAGAAAAACATTAAACAACTAGCTGGTTGGGTAGCACCTAGCCAAGGAAGAACTTAAAAAGGAAGTGGTATTTACAGTATTTACTAGACTTTAATAACTTATGGAAATCAAAGCTACACAGTGTAAGAAGAAATGATGCATTCTCCCCTCAGACAGAAACTTAGTGTTACCATACTGTGACAAGAGCTGGAAACCTACCGAAGTGCTAGCCGGGAAATTATTTGCCCTTAAAAACAACCCATTTGTGAAAAGCTCCAGGTGTTGGACACAAGGACTCTATCGCCCATCGAAAGATTACTTACCGGCAGCTCCTCTGCACTAGAAGGTGGGGCTGGACATATCTGGGACATGTACTCTGGATGCCAACATGAAGCCTCCCACACGAAGCTTCAGTTGGAAAGCCACTTGCTCAAGAAAATGAGAAGGAGCAGGGAAAGCGTCTGGAGATCCCTCTGCAGCGAGGACTGCGCAGACAGTGACACCGAGCAGATGGGAGCAGCAGCAAATGACAGAGGAGTGGAAAGAAGAGTTTCCGCCCTTCATACCAGTGTTGGCTTGGGAAGGATGACGTTGCTTGAAATGTACTCAGTCACCAAAAATAGCACATAGTGATAATACTGATTGTGCAGCTGGAAAGCAGGGCTTTCCTGGCAACTGGAAAGGGCCTGAATGGAGCAAATCACAAATAAACACCTACGTATTTACGTGCGTAAACATGAGGTTGAGGCTGTTCTTTTTATAATGATTGCTGCATTTCCATGATCATGTTGATCTCCTTTCCAGAAGCCATTCCCAATCTCAAAAATCTTACAAGTGGGATTGCTTTTAATCCTTCTCCCATTCAAAATATATGGGTAAGGCCATCAGGAAATGATATAGATGTAGTGGGATCACATATATCTCCCTCCAGTACAGTTATGGCCTCACTTTATATGTTTTACAAATTAGATCCATTATTATAGTAATAAAGTGGGATTTTAATATTAGACATTTCTACAGATATTATAATAAGATTATTGATAGGAAGAGAGGTGATTTACTGTTCAAGAGGCTTTAACAGCCCCTTGTCAAATGCTGAAGGCTGGTCATCATCAAATATACAATTTCCGGTCAGAAATACCTGCCGTGACTGCTGAAATATGGTGGTTTACTGTCTCTACAAGCACAAGCTTGAGCTTTTTTTGCTGCTCTTTTCCTGGAGCTATTTATTTGCTGTGACATGGCTAAAGTACTCCAGTTTTGTGTTATTTTCCAGGTGGTTGGATGGATTCTTCCATGGCATGCTCAGACTGGCCCTCGTTTTGCACCTACCCAGTGGAGCGAGGGTTGCAAGATGTTTGCATTGGCACCACGAACCAGAGGGCACAGCAGCTCTGTGGGCTTCACGGTCTTAATCTTCCTTTCAGGGACCTGGGGAGTGGGTGAGTAGATGGGAAGGGTTGGGATCCTCCCCCAGAGAAAAGTGGGCCAGCACAGCAGGGGAGGCATCTGTGGCTGATGGGGGGTCAGCAGCCCCCTGGAGCCTTGCTGCCCTCCCGCAGCTCAGCCTCTGCACGGGTCTGAAGTGCTTGCAGGGGCTGCTGTCCTCAAGCCCTTCCCTTTCCAGTGGTGAAAGCAGCGTCAACATAGAGAAGAACTGATTTTGCTGGCCTGGGGCTCTTCACTGAACGCACCATATCTAAAAGCCACCTGGAAAGAGTTACCTTACCTTCTCTTTCCTGTACATTGGGGTGATGGAGGGCTTTTCCTCATGCTGCAACCGGCTCACAGCTGCAGGACTTGTGAAACGCTCTCAAAATCCCCTCTCTGGTGTATCCTGCAAGTGTTTCACAGCAGTTATTTTGGGATACCTAAGCTGAGCTTTTGGTCGGGAAAAGTCATTCTTCAAAATTTTGTTCATAGTAGATCCTAGACAGAAAGGTGACAAAGCCTTCCAAACCGTGGTCCCTAGCTTCAACTCTGGTTCCTCCTTCCTCCTATTGTGATAATCACTTGCTATTAATTAATATAAGAAGGAATTCACCTGCCTACTTTGACCAGCAAAACTGATGGAGGTGGGAAGAGGGAAGCCATCATCCAGCTTTGACTTTCTCCATGTGAATTTTCTCATTTATTTTTGCTAGCGTCATCCAGCAAGGCATGTAAGAGGGCTTGTGCAGCCTCTTACTCCTGCAGAGAGTGGCAGTGGGCTCGTGAGCTTTTAGACCTGAATGAAAAACCTCATTCCTACCTTTTTCACTGAATCTGGTTTTGTTGAAGGAAAGGTCTCACATTTTTCTAACACTTTGCTGGAAACTTTTTGGTATTTTCTTTAAAAAAACCCTGCAAAAAAGTCCAGGGGGGTTGTTGTTTTCAAGAAATGGACATATGGAGACAACATTTATCATCTTCAATGCCAGAAACCATTTCTTTTCAGGTCTAGATCCCCCTTAGATGTTAATTTTATTGAAAAATTATTGGGCAGCTTAGAAATGTTTTCAGGAAAGATTGCTATCCAAATGTTAGGAATGATCTTTGCATAGTGTCATTCTCACTTTTATCCCACAGTGTGTTAATTATATTGATAGAAATGTTGTAAATGCTTGAATAGTTAGTAGTTACCTGGGCACTCCAGTTCCAGTGGATAAAAATGTCAGGAGTCCAAATCTCATAGCAGGGACAGATCCATTCCTACTAAGTGCTTTTGATTGCAGTTTAACAACCTAATATTGGATATAGATGAGGAATAAAACACAGTTTAATGCATGAAGTGAAAGATTCCAGGAAAATAATTTCACTAGCCTCTGAAATCACTGGTAATAAATAATAGTTAAAAAAGTGGGGTAATTTCTGCTTTGGAAGATGGAAGAATTTCCTTTAACATTGCCCTTCTTTTAAAGTAATTTTTCTTCTAAGCTTTGTTCTCATTTCATGCAACATATGTCAGAAGCAAAGCTGGACAAAGAATTAGTAAATTAATTATTTAGCTGATGAGCGTCACCTCTATTTCTTTCAGCTAATTGTTCACAAATAGATAGTGACTTTTGTGAATGTATTCATTATTCAGATTTATTCAGTGGATAATTGCTGGGAGTAATTCTTTGTAGATTGCTTGGAAGCATTTTGCTGTGAACATTTAATAGTAAAAATCTATCCAGGCTTTCAATACAAGACAAACTAAAAATATCTGTAACTGCTGATGGAGTCCTTAAACACGAACAATATACTGCAGTCTTAATGAGCAACGCCAGTGTTTTCAGGAAGAACTCCACTACTTCCCATGGTACACAGGAGGGAAAGCAAAGACATCTCAACTGTCTGTGTAGTGCTGACTTTGAATGGTGCACATTGTATATGCAAATAAGTTTTTACAAGAAAAGGGCTGCTTAAGTGTTTGCTCAGCAGAAAAACAAAACAAGCCTGAACAGAACATGATTGACTTCCCAGTGAATAAATATGAACAGTCCACACAAAGAAACTAACTGCACAGCCAGTATTTCCCTGCAATACCCCAATGGAAGATGTCTAGGAAATAAACATAACATGATAAAACAATTTTACACTCAGAGGATAGCTGTGTAACCATATGAACTCTTTTTCCATTTCCTTCTGCGGGAATAAATATTCTAGACAAGCAAAGTACTTTGTAAATGATGCCTTTGTGGGGATTCGTCTGGCCTGGTTCAATTATTTTGAAACCTAGCAATTTTCTCATATCATTGAATCTGGTTTTATTGCAAATAGGGTCATAGAAATAGTCACTCATTGCAATAATGGACTTAGTTTATCTTAACTATTAACACTTCTAGTAGGTTTACACACACGTATATATTCAATATTTATGGATATGCACAGTGCATATATATTAATAATGAAGCAACTTTATCTCCAACAATCTGAAAACAAAATCACGTAATACCATACAGTGCAGGGTGCAGTGGTAACTGGAAGCAGCATATCAGGATAACAGAACAGAAAAGGAATAAATAAATTAGAAGGGAGTCTTCCGTATCTTCTTCAACTTCCAGAGTGTCAGTTGAGCCTTTGTTCAATATTCCACCTTTTGTGGTTCTGTGTGCTCTTGATTAATAATTTACAGATGCACCTTTTGGCAGTAAGGTAAGTAAGTTTTGTGTTTGCCAAGAGTGATTTTCCACCAGTCAAGGAATACATCAGGAAATAAAAAGGCAAATTGCCCCACAGAGTATAATTAGCTGTGTGCCTTCTTCCTTTTCCTGCCTCTGGAGAAACAGATTTACTGCTGAAAGGTGTGGGACACCCATGAGGTGTCATACAGCACCATTTCTGCTCCTCAGACCTTCCAGGGAGGAAAGCATTGTATAAATCCCAACCTCAAGACAAAAATCAGCCCTTCGGACTGTGCATTTCCATGTGTATTCCACAACCAGAAGGGTCATGGTTAATGTCTCGTCTGATGGTCACTCCAAAATGGGGTGTTTTTGTGGAGCTGGGGAAAAAAAAGATCAACAACAAAGCATGATGGAGACAGAGCAATGAAGGTGAAGATGGCCTGATAACACTTGGTGTGTGTAGCCAGCTAGGCTGAAAGCAATCAATTTTCCTTTCCATGTATTCATTGATCCTATGATGCCCAGAGATCTGTGTACCCAGGTGCAATTGTCCCTAAGGAAGGGCAGCGTGGTCAGTAGAAAGCACAACACTGACAGTCCCTATGGTGCTCCATGAAGGACCCACAAGGGTCCTGTCCTCCCAGTGAGACTTCTGTTCGCCCTTTAGGTATTACTACCCTGTGCTGGAAATTTTCATGATCACACATATCTACAAGCTCCCTTTTGATGTAGATAGGCAGACCTGAGGCCATTCATCCAGGAACTGCAGGCCTGGATTGTTACTCTTTGCAAAAATTAGATTAGGCATGGTAATACCACATGCAGCCATCTGATCCAGCACAACAGAATTCATTTCTGAAGGCAGAGCCCTGGCTTTATTTGTGGATTTAGCAGGTCCTTCTGAGCGATGATTGCCTTCCTGGAGCTGTGGCACCAGTTTCAAATCCACAGCATAAAGGAGTTTGTACTGGTTTTGAACTGAGCTCTTTCCGAAGGGAAAGACACAAGCATTGAGCAGAACGTGTAGTAGGGTTTTGCATCGTGGTGAGAATGTCCCCGCTGCAGGGCACAGTGATTTGTGCTCTACTAGGACTGGCTAGAAATTATTTAACTCTGTTGAGGAACCTCGTCTCAATTCATCTCTGGCATGAATCCATTGATATATAAAAGGCATGGATCTGTCTCCATTTCTTAAAATTGCCTCTCTTAGTCATGCGTCTTTCCGGGTAGATGTTACAAATAACCCCAGAGTACTTGTGATGATATATAGTAAACATAGAGAGAATTTCTGGCTGCTGAAATGAACTTTCTAAATAATTACAGAATGATTCCACATCCTTTTCATAATTAGACCCCTGAGATTACAGCCAAGGTATTATTTGTAATTCAACATGCATTTTTATTTTGGAAATGTCCCATAAGCCATTAGGTTTATTCCACCTGAGGTTTTCTAATTCGTTCTGTTCATCCTGCCACTGGGATCTTAAATGTAAAGCATGTATTGATTGAATAAGAGTTACCAAGTAACCATATGCTAATAACTGTTGTTGGCTCACTGATTCCACATCAGCCAGTCCTGTTGACATGGGATGTAGGAGATGGACAGGGCTGGAGTGAGTAAGGTCATTCTGAGTCAGCTTTTGTCACACGTTTATCGTATTTTAGGAACAAAAAGGAGCAGAACTGGAACCTCTGCTTAAAGCACCTGGGCTGCTGTTGATGGCAGGGCTGCCATTAGCCATGAGATGAATGAGAAAGATGAACCCGATGCAGCAGGAGGATGGCTGAGCTGGCATAAAACACAAAGGGAGGCAAAAAAAGACATGAAAAGAAAACCCCTTAGAAACAGCAAAAGCAGAATTATCTTCAGGAGTTCCATTTTAGCAGTAATCATTTTGTGCTCTCTGTTGTGTTGATTGGGGCTTTCTGTAACAACTCCCCATTTTCCCAGGAGAGTTTTGGCCTGAGGAGAATTCAGGCTAGGATGACTGCAGGGTATAGCCTAAAAAGGGGATTAGTGGTCTTGTCTAAATCCCAGGTATCAAAAGGCTTCTGTTGACTTCTGCAAGCCACTCTCTGTCCTTAATGGATTTTAGAAACCTGGTAGCCATTAATGCCAAACTGGTGCTGAGAAGGGTGTCAAGGGGACTGCCAGCAATGGGAAGGGAAGAAGCCAAGGGAATCGTAAAGCACCTAGGTGCAGGCATTGCTACATACGATGCTTTGAAGGTACTGATGTAAATGTTCTTGAGCTCCATTTACAGTGTCACCTTGGAAGGGATTAGATTAGATTAATGACATGAAAGAACAGAAAAATGGAGAAAAGAGCAGATCGAAGCATAAGAAAAGCCCAAATGAATAAAATATGCATGAATTGGAAAGAGTTTGTATGGTGATATTGGATGATGAAGAATATAAAAAGCAAGTGGCAAATCCCTCTGTCATTGGCAGTCATTTTACATTAATGATAAGTCTATTAATGCCGATATTTGTTCTGGATTTAATTTCTTGTAATTAATATGTAAGTCTTTCTCCTCCATCTCTCCAAGCCCTGGAGGCTGGTGTTTTCAGAGTAAAACAAGTAGGTTTAACAAAGAGTAATTGGTACAATTTCCAAAACTGGCCAAGTGCTTCTGGAGCCTATATTCAATTGCATCTCTATTTAAGCTGAGGCAAGGAAGCTAAGCAAGGGAAAATTCAGGCAGCACATCAAAGAATGCTTGTGGACATCAGGGCATACAGATAAGTCAGGTTGAAAGCCACTTATGTTTTGCACAGGCAAGCTAAAGATTTAAGTTGTGGGTTTGTTCCAAAGCAGAGCATCCTTTGGCATGCCTGCAGGAGTGTTGGAAGGTCCTGCTCATGCCAAGACAATTTGTGTCTTACAATGGGGTAGCTAAGAGCAGGATGGACTTTTACTGGAGAGTGTGGAACTGGGGTCCAACTCTGATCCCTGGCAGGTTTGGATCAGATCCTTAAAATGCTGCCTAGGAGGCAGCTTGTTACTAGCTGCCTTGTAACAGTTACAGACGTCTTTCTTTTTTCGCCCTTCTCTCTCCTTCATTCTTATCAGAAATTTGGTCCCGGACCAGGAAACCTCTCAGCTTAAATTAATATGTTGGTCAGAATCATCTCTGCTTAAACAAATGCACTTTTTCTGATGTGGAGCATTTTCATCAGCATATTTTTCATCATCTCAAATGTATGAGCCTTTCAATCAGTTTCCTCAATGAAACAACGGAAATTACTTTGCCTTTTCTTTTAAAGCTAGACAAATGCAAAGGCAAGAAATAAGTTTCACAGGACAGCTATGGAGATGTTGAATTAATAGTGTCTGAAGGGAGGAAAACTGAAACTGAGCTTTTGGTCTATCCTACGATTCTGGTTACGTGGCTGTTCCCTGACAGAGGCAAAACTTCTCGGTACAGAGAGCTGGTTCAGTGTCTTGCATTCTCTCTTTCATGCATTATATCTGCTCTAGCAAGCATTTCTGGGAGAAGAATCAAGACTGGAGTGCTCTTATGCTCTCTACCTAGTGTTAGCATTTCTCCCTGTGGATTGGAGAGCTGGAAAAAATTAGATCCCTTTTGGAGCATCCTGGGCCAAAAGGGTCTTTCCAACTCTATAGTGAAGATGATGGAAAAGCAAGGCCACCACTCGCCCTTCAGACAAGAAGACCTCTCCTGCTTCTGTGACTCCCTTGAGGCTGTAGAACTGACACCAATTCCTGACACTCCTGGTTTTGGCAAGCTTTGTCACTTGCTGCATGGATAGTGCCAGAGCCGGGAAATAGCGTCAACTTCTTTGATGGACATATTTGACGGTCCAAATCAAAAAGTTATTAGCAAGGGATGCTATAAGACTTCTTTACAGAAAAGTTGCCTTCTGTTTGACCGACATTTTCTTTACAAGGCTTTTTTTGTGCAACATTTCTAAAAGAAAGTTTTTTCTTTTTTTTCCCCACTCCACAATCAGGGATGCCGCTGACTCCAGTGAAGAGTTCCACATGTGGAACCCCTGCAGGATTTCACCTCTGTTAGTCACATCTATAGAACTGATAGATCTCCATTAAAAGAGCAAAACTTATCTCTGTTAGGGCACTTTGGGTCAAGCTGCCTTTCTACTTACACCCCTGAAAGAATGTTGCAGTGAATGGAAGTTTGTTAGGGCATGTGTAGTGGCATTTGCTCTTTGGTTAAGTGAAGTAATATGAAATACAAAGACTGGGGCAAAGTACTGTTGATCCCAAAACACAAATATCAAGTTTCTTGTCTGACCAGAGCAATAATTTCTATTTTTCTCTGGTTAAAGTAATGTTACTATGAGGGGCACAGTCTGATTGTGAGGTTGGCACTCTGCTCTCTTGAGCTATGGCTCTGCTGGCTTCTGCCAAAAGGCCAAGTAATTTCATCTGTTGCATTCCAACTGCCTGGTCTGCTATCACTAGCTTATTATAACTGGTGAATTTCCAACATTTTGGCACTTCCAATGCACTGGCACACAGCGTAAACTTCTGAATAATAAACCCTGCTTGCAGTACACGAGTGAAGAAAGTATCTGTCTGCTTCACACTTCCTTCTCTTTAAATGAATTTTTCTCACAAGCATTCATCTCTGCACAACGACACCTGCTTCCCATTTCTAAGACTGGTAGCCAGCCTGCTCCTCACCTGCTCCTCCAGCCTGGGTTCGTCCGGGCTGTGTTGGGTGACTTTACCTGGCATTTGTCATGGCGGCAGCAAACGCTGCAGCCTGCTACCAGAGAGTGATGGGTGATCCAGGTGTTGGGTGCCTCTCCTGTTTCAGATGGTTGGGCGTATTGAGAAACACACGCTTTCCTGAAGCCTGCAATTTTTCCTTGGATGCAAAATATGTCCCTCCACTAAAGCACGTACAAAAAGCATATCTGAGACTAGAAGAGGAGAGGATTTCCTCAAACTAACCCATAGGAAGGTGCATACTGGAGCCACCACTGTCATGTCTTTCAGGAGGAGCTGGTGTGAACCAGCATCCTGTGTTGGAGAAGGAGACCAAGTAAGTGCCAGGCTAAGCAAGGCTGGTGGGTTTGCATGGCTATGATACACTCTCTGTTCTGTGCTCCCCATTGCTATTTCAGAAAGGACACCTTCAGCTCCTTTGCCTTTACCAAATAGAAATCAAATACCTACAAGGCAGCAAAATGGCACCGCTTCCTTTTTTCTGGGGATGTGCAACATAAATAAACAATACAGAGAAGGAAAAAGAAAGGGAATGTGGAGAATTTGGAGCAGGTGGCACTGGTGGTTGTCACCTTTACTTGTTGGTTCAGAGTTGGATTTTGGGGCAGCGTGTAGTAGAAATGGGCTGGCCCTGGACAGGAGAAGCTAGCACTCCAGTGTACCAGGCAGCTCTCAGTCCATTAAGCCATCTGTTTACACAGGAATCTCTTTTAGAAAACCAAGGCTGGAGGTATTTTGGGGATGAATTCCTCCAAACCTTGGCTCTGTCCAACTGTCCATGCAATAGTAGCTCTGGCCCTAGGCATGTGCAACTAAACCCCTCCTGTCTGAAATCTTTGCTTTGTTTGCTCCCCCAAAAGTAAAGTAGCTGCTCCAGGATGCATATCTAGAACTTTGTAAATTCAGATACTTGCCAAAACCTTTTATTGCATAACAGTCCTGTCTGAATAATGACCCATTCACTCTAGGTGCTTTATATGAGCAAAATGGACGTTAATTCCTGGGTTTGGGAATGGCAGTAGGAAGAGAACATAGAGCTTTCCTGATCCACACAACGTTAGGCAGGTCAGACCTCCTTTCTGGAGGTAGATTGGGTTGTTTGGGATCTGAAATGTTGCCTACCTTGTTTTCAACATTAATGGCAAAACAGGCTCTAAAGAAATAGATTGTCATATTGCTTTTATACTGATTCAATTCTAAAAAGTCTGCTAAGAGATTTTATTGCAGATCCTAATAATGGTTATTATTGATCATAAATAATATGCTCATTTTCATAAGTCTTGTTTAAGACCAGGGCTGTATAAGAGCCATAGATACTGGTAAAGAGACTGTTCCTGCCCTGAAGCCTCTATAAACTGAAGGAGCAATGCCAGTTTACACCAGACTAAAGATTCGGCCCACAGTTTCCAGAGAGGCTGAATATACAACATAAGGGAAAAGAAGCCAAGAAGCCGCAGCGTTTTGACAGAAGCAGGTTAAGCAGTTTTATTATAGAGGCTCTCTCCACACTGGCCTATACAGGCAAAACCACAAAGCGTTTTTAGACGTACCTGTTGGTCACGATGAAAAACGTAGGCAGCATCTCAGGCTGACATATCTAGCTTGGGAGGCCTGCTCAGAAAAATCCTTCATCAGAGCAGCAGCTGTCTCCTTCCCCTGAGCAAATTCCTTTAAAGCTGTCAAAGATGCTGTAATCAGACTAGGTCATCAAAACCAGTCCTCCTGAGGACTGGAAATAAGATCCAGAGATGAGCATTCAGCTACATGGGCAAGGTCTAAAACACTAAAGTTTCCATTGAAATTAAATGAAGGGACTGTAATTGCTGTGAAAGAAAAGCTAAGCAATTATTGGGAGAGCCCGAAAGCTTTCAAACTACCTCCTGAACTGATGCTGGCTGTAAAGCAGGGATCTATGTACTGCATAACAGAATCTGATAACAGAGCAAAGCTTTTACCGGGAAACCAACTTAGATAACTACTGGAGCATTTGCCTGTGTGGCTCCTGGAGCTAAGGCAAATTTTAATGGAGTTTTCACCACACAGTTGAGTAGTTTTATTACCAGGTTAAATAAAAAAGGTTAATAAAGTAATAAAAATGGATTCTTTGTCTTCTTGATTTCAAAACATGAAGCTGTGGTCAATATGTTTAATAATTTGTAAATAGAGTGGAACAAAGCACAATAGCCATGGTGACTACTGAGGGGATTGCTGTGCATTTGCACCCTCTCTTGTACTTGTGCTTGCATCAGCAGTTTTGCAGTTTCCATAAATCATTTGTCAGTAAGGAAGAGAAAATGGACCAAGTTACTCTCTTATGCAATGTTTACTGCTGTTACTGGAGCTACATCTGGGATAAATTTGGCCGGGATTTGACTAAATCCATTCTTGGATAAAATTAAAAGGTATCAGTGTATTTGATTTTAGCTGTATTTACAGTATATTGTTTACAGTGACTCTGATTTTAGGTGATTGATCCCTGCTTGAGGAATAGTATTAGAGTAAATAAATCAAAATTTGTCCTTAATGCTTCTCCAGTGCTCTGGCATTACACCAGATGCTGGTTCCCAGATCTTTCCTATTGCTCAATTTTTTTGAGAAAAGAAATCATCGCAGTGCATGGTGCAAATGTTTGCATAACTACGGAAAAAAATGAGGAATAAACACCCTCCCTCCTAGGCGAGAATAGCTGGGGAAAATCACTGACTGATCAGACACCTGATGCGCTGATGGTCTAGCCAGCCCTTTGGTACCACTGGGCTTACAGCTGCCCAGGATGCTGCTGCGATGGGCACAGGCGAGGGGAGGACACCTGAACTGCAAACAGCCAGTATTTAAGGGGAGGAATCTCTGGGGGGGGAGAAAGAAAGAAAATGCAGGTAATAGGCTCCACTGAGCTTCTGAAAAAAGGTAGTTGGAGGAGAGGTTGCTGAAGCACAGGAGAGGTGGAGGTGTGTTATGGGGGCACGGGGATCTCTAAAGCAGTAAGGGAGACCCCAGACCCCAGTAAGGGGAAAGCTGGTGCAGGTGAGGAGCGGGCAGCAGTCCCAGGAGGTGGATCATTAGCGATATCGAGGAATCCATTTCCCATTTCTGATTTGCTGTGTTCATCAAAGTCTCCGAGGGTGTTTCACCCAACTGGCTCTGTGCTGCTTTTCCCATCTATCGGAAGGGGAAACTGAGGCACCAGGTTGCAAAGTGACTCGCCCAAGGCCACTCAGCGAGCCAGCAGCAGAGCTGAGTGCTGGGGTCAACTGATTGCTCAACCCACCTCCTACAAAATCCCCTGCTACCAGGGGCAGGTGACTGCTCTGAGATGCTTCAACCAAAGGCTTCTGCAGGCTGTGAAGCTCACAACTATCCAGGGAGAGTACATCAAGAACAATCAGAGCATAAAAACTGTGTGAAATGTTGCTATAAATCCTGTAACACCGAAGATCAACCCTGTGAAAGTTTTGCAGTGAGGCAGAGTGTGGAGCAGGTAGCAGAGAGGAATATCGCAATGTATATAAAGCCATATACTTGCCTGAACCCTCTCGAAGAGCAACACCCACCAAAGGGACTGTGCTTGAGTGAGCCGCAGGGCTTCCTCAGCTGTTTATCCTGGTGAAGGGTATTTAACAGCCGAGTCAACTGGCTGAAGCTCAGCTGAAAAACCACAGTGCCAAAAGCACAGGAGACAGAGCCAGTGCAATAAACACAAGGCTGCCTTGATTTTTTTCTGTGTCTAATTATATATATGTGTTCAGAATTCCTGGGAATTATAACCTTAAAGTCGCTTTTCCTTCCTCAAAGGCTATGACCCTGAGTTAAGCAACCAAGAACAAAAAAACAAGTGCCTTTACTCTGCAGCTCCTGTGCCACATTACTCCTGTATCGAATCTGGCAGCTTCCAGTCTTCCCAATACTATAATTAGAGCATCTCGCAGCCATCGAAATAGCACTGACCCTCCTCGCAGCGCTGACCTGCCTGCTTTGCAGCTTTCATCTGTCACGCACAACAGCTCCTCGCCCACACAGAACAAGTGCACGGAAGGGACGGGGGTTTTGCATTTCGGCTGTCCCTGGCCTGCAGCCTGGGTTCACACATCACCCTGGCTCCTGCACACCCTGCCCTGTGTTATGGGAGGCTGGCTGTGCTGCAGCTTTTCTGCTGGAATGGGGGAGCTGGGTGAAATGGGGAGCTGGAGGAAGGACACACTTTAATTTGACATCCCTTCATCCAGGTTGCTTCTTGAATTAGTGCACGAAACTTGGCTCTTTGTCAACATTTCATTCGTGTTTGATATATATGAATGTGCAGACTGCTGATTTAGGGAGAGCTGAGACCCCAGGGTAAATTAACACAGCCTGGTTTCCTTCAGTCTGTGCTGTTTGTCTGGGCTTCCAGCTCCTGAAACCCCTCACTGAGAGCTGGGGACCCCCTGTCACCTCCCGAATTCCCTGCAAGGGCTGGGATGAGAGGAAGGAACAGAGGCTTTCCCTGCCAAGCAAGGATTGCTGTGTTGCGGGTCGATGGGCTAAATTTGCCCTCAATCTGCTTTGAACAGCCACGTGGATTCAAAGTGCTCTCAGTATTTTGCTGAGTTTCATTTAGAGGAATTTATCCTCCTTAGTAAATGGGGTGAACAAGCAGCCAAGAGAGGTGTAAGCAGTCACAGAGAGCACTTATCCCTTTAGCAGCTCTAAAACAGGTGAGCTAATAGCCGCCCCTGGTAGGCTTTCCCCAGGGAGCCACGGTGGCTACCTTAGATCGAATATCTGAGTTTTATGTGGCTGAGAAGACACATGGACTGGGTGCCTCTCTGAGTGGGACCGGGTTAACGCAAGGACCCAGCGTTCGCGGTTTCACTGCTGGGTGCACATCGGATTTGGCTGCCTTGGGAACCGCAGGCTGTGGGGGTTCAAGTGCTCTGCCACACAGGGAACTGGGCATGGACCAGGACTTCTGTTTTATTCCCTGCTGTCCTATCACACTTGGGCTATTGTGCTGTAAATGCAGCGTCCGCTCCCTCCCTTTCCTGCTCCTTCGCACGCTCACCAGCCTAAACTGGAAAAGCTGCAAAAGGTCCAGCTTCATTTCAACTCCTTTTCGTGTCAGCCAACTGGCAAAAGCCAACAACAAATTCACACTCATCTGGATGGAGTAAAAGCATGAGCGCTTTCACCCTGTGTGGGATTTCCCCTACCCCAGAAAAGAGTTTCTCTCACTAACTGCAAAGTCAGGATGCGGCTGCTCTGACATTCGCTGCCCTGCAAATACCCCCAGCTCAGTACCTCACCCCAGGCACCCACTCAGTCAAGGGAGACAAACAAGTGTTTTTTAGGGGCAATTCATCCACCCTAATTTAAACATCTACATCAGCAGCTGATGAGTCCTGTCCTGCAGGTGCCTGTTCCTCTCCCCATAGCAGGATGGACTAGCTCTGATGTGGATGCCTCCATCCAGCCAGCTGGATCACACCTACCCTATGCTCAGGCAGAGAAATTTTTTTTTCCTGAAGGCCAGGATGACATTTTAATATGTATTGCCGGGAGGCATGGGAAGGGGAGATCTCTTCAGGGTGACCTTGCACTGAATGCAAGTTCTCTATGGTGAGTTTGTTGGGCTGCAAGGGGAAAGGCAAGGAGGATTTACCAAATTGCAAACTAACCCTGGTATCAAAGTCTCGGTGCAGAACTACCCAGGTGAGCTGCATGTACCCTGCATCGGCACCTCTTTACAGCTCTCTCTCTGTAACTGTGTTTCAGAGTTCATTTTAAATGTAAACCAAGGCTCTTTTCCCTCTTCTGAAGTCTCTCTTTGTTTATCAGAACATAATTTACATTTTCTTTGGCTTTTATGGGAGGTTTGCATTTCCATGTATGTCAGCAGTGTACAGAACAGACATCTGAGTGGGTGAAGTGGAATTTTGATTTATTGGAAGAGAGTGCATTATCAGTAAATTCAAGAGACTAAATCTGCCATCGAGAGGACTTCTTTTGTTTCCATCATCAAGTCAGACATTATATCCTGTCAAATATCCCAAGGGGCACTTTTGCTCCAGGCACCAGAGGTAATAACTCTGCTCAGAAATTCACTGTACGCTGAAGTCTTCATCTTACAAAGCCTTCAACTCTTCTTCAAACATGGGACACAAGTGAAAGAGAATAAAAATAGGAATTAATCCTTAGTCTTACCAGCCCTATGATATCCCTGCTTTTTCAGCACAGGCTGTGAGGTTCGTTATCTGAACTTTTTCTCCTGGTGTGATCCCATGGCTGAGGGTGGTGTTGCATGATGAAATTTTCAGATTTGGATGCGGGGTCACAGCATTGCAAACATCAGCTGGCGGCATCCCGTCACTGCTAGTATTGCTTCATCACCTTCCAGTCCTCAGAATAACTTTAACGCTTGTTATTAAAAAAGGCATGGATCCTCCTTCTTGCCTTTATCCCCTTGCCTGTGGATTATGCGACGGAGAGGTGGCTTCTTGCTCTCAAGTGCTCTGGTATTGCTCCTAGTCCATGGGCTCAACACGCTGCCCATTGCCCTTGCACGGAGGGAGACCGTGGTCAGATGCCCTGCCCTAGTGTCTCTGCTTCATTGACACCACTACTACCTGCAACACTAACACCTTGCAGGTCCCTCGTTGCTGACTTAAATATCCTCAGCTCTGGTGGCGTTTGTGGAGAGCCACCAGGTCACCTCTGCAGCACATTCATTCCTTCACTGGGGGGGGTAATTTGCTGAAAGTCTCTTTTTTTTTATGAAGTCAGTGAGACCTGTAGTGCAGGAAATTACCTCAGAGAACAGGATTTTACAGCAGGCAGGCAGTTTTGGACTGCACTGGTGCCATCACTGTGACACTAGCCTATGACAAACCAAGCCATGTCCCCAAGGGCAGTTTTTAACCAGAGCCCTCGACCTGGACCGGAGCCTGTCTCAAGCTGGAGTGTTATCCTTCCTGCTTCTTCAAACACCCCTGTAGCCCTTCTGCTCTTGACAGAGGTCTGGTGACTGACTGCAACATTTAGCGACTGATTTTTGACCCTCCTTCAGACATTATATCTTGTCAAACATCCCAAGGGGCACTTTTGCTCAGGCTTCACAGGTCAATAGTGACCCACTGTTGGTACGTCTGAATGAAGCTCACAGAAGCTTGTACAGGGCACGTTTGGTGCGAGTTGACCAAAGAAATATACTGTTTAGTGAGTTCCACGAGGCAGAGGGAGACTGAACAGCCAGCTATTTATGAATAAATATATCTATTCAGAGGGGGAATCTCATAAAACAATGGGCTGGCAGTGGCTGGTAACTTAAAATGCAGCAGGCAGACTGTTGCTCACATTAGTAACCTACGAGACACATTACTTAAATAGCACAGTCAGCCCCAACCAGCTCCTTGGGAATTACTGAACCATTTGTGGCCTGCTTTATTCTCAGAGAAACTTGCTCTTAAGACTCTAATGTATCTGTTTTCTTTATTTACATAAACTTGATAACTTTAAGTGACTATGGTCTCCTTTAAACCATATGCTTTTCATTTACAGAAAGCCACATATAGTCAACTCTTAATATTACTTACTTTGGGCTCCTGGTAGGGTAATAATATTTAACAGTCCAGTACTATGCAATTTGTTTCCTTATTTTTGCCATTTCTTTTCATGTCTGATGTGCAACAGATTCTTCTCACCACTAAATTTGGAGCTAAACTGTATGCACTTCCTATGTATGAATTGTACCTTATCCTAATCATTTGGTGCTTATATTGTCCCCTTAATTTTGCAAATACCATCTGTTGTACCATAGACACTGTAATGATGGGCTGTGTTTATATGGTGGCCTTTTTTCTAAGAAAGAGCTATATGGAAAATGGAGGTTAGATCGTATGTTTGAAGTAAGAGGTGGACTTTTGAGAAGCAATTCAGTAGATCCTCATCTGGCCTCAACTACAAATGGAAGTAGCTCTGTTAAATGCAATGAAAGGTGCTACCTTAGACCAACTTGTTCAAACATGAACTTGCATAGGATCATAAAGCAGAATAATCACACAACTGAGAAAAGTGTAATGGAGAAGCTAGTTTTCCTTCTTTTTAGTTAAAGAAGGCATTGTCTGTTAGAGGATACTACTAACCTATTCTTAAAGTGGCTCATGCAAAGTTTCCGTTTCTAGTCCAGACTGGAATAAGTATGATCTCAGAAAGACTAGGAGGAAAACTGGCTTTTAAATACATAGCTAAAATGTGGACCTGAATAGCATGAGTAGCTGACCTCTGATGGCCGGTGGGGAGGATGACAGTCTGCTGGAGCAGCCAGCTAAGGCACGCTTTCTGTTTAGCATAGGCATAAGGAACAAACAAACCAGCTGTTATGCAAGAAGAAAATTATCAAGCAGTTCGAGGTTTTGTGGGTGTGGTTTGGGTCGTTTTTATATATTTTTTAAGTGGTTCAGGAATTTTCTGATATATTCAGCAACCAACGGGATGGAAAGCACAGGAGAGCAGTTTTTCACCTTAACTGGATCTGCCACCTTCACCTTCGGGACCTGCCTCCTTCATCCAGTCCTCCCTTGAACCCCAAACTACTTCCATAATATGTCTACCCTCACTCCTGGGATCACTGTCAGTGATGTTAGTCCTACTGAGCCTTTCTTTCCATTAGCTCTTCACTCACGCCATTTCCATCAACTGTGTCATGCTTGTGCAAGTGACTTAGCTGAGCTGAATAATAGCAACAATAACAACAACAATGCAGGGGTCCACCCAAGGGAAATGAAAATGAAATAAAAGGTTGTTTGGCTCTTGTTTTCAAATTTTTTAGTGACTTTTTTCCCCTAGCACCTTTTGACCAGACAGGATACTAACAGCATTCACGGAGATTGTATTGTCTCGAAATGACAGTCCTTAAAGTCAACGATGAAGAAATGAATTTGGAGATCTGCTGAATGATGACCGAGAAGCAAAAGGATGAACTAGGCATTAAATCCAGTCCCCTGTTACAGGCAATCACATCATACAATTTCATTTCTAAATGCAGCAGCCTTCACGCAAATGACAGCACAAACAACTCTCAGCCCTCAGCATCCATCAGAAATCTTTTCCAGACTTTCTCTTCTTCTAATCATCATGTTTAAAGTTATTGATGGCTAGTTTATAGTCATTTATCCTCATGGCAACATCCTTTAGCTTCCACAGCTCCTCCACAGAAAAAACTGCAGTGCCATTTTACTTTGATTTTTAATTATTCACATCAGAATTAATCCTGTTAAATGCAAAAGATCAGAATGAGACCTAATGTGTAGCTATGATGGGGAAAATCATTCCCAGATATCCTGCTGAGCCCATATGGTAATTTCTATGTTTGAGTATGCTTGTAAATGTCTGATTCAGCATCAGAGTAGTGAGGGAATGAGAAAAAAGACATCACAAAATAAATTCTCCCTCCATCCCCTTAGCCTCTCCTCCTCTAAGTGGTGAGCCTCTTGCACGCAATCCTTCAGAAGCGACTGGAGTAATTACTGGAATGAAGATTCTTGTTCCACTGAGGCATCATTTCAGAAAGTCCCTCTGCTGCTTTCTGAGCAGTCCCTGTGATGATGCCAGCAGACACGATGCTGTGGCATCTCCCGCTCACGATCACAGCTCCATTCCAGTCCACACCAGCAGCTGAGACAGAAGCTGATTTTACTGCTTCTTCCACATCTGATTTCATTTCACCCTTGCTCATGAAAGAGTGACAAGGTTTAAGATATGTTCATTATGCCAAACTGCATGTGAGCTCCAACCAGCTTTTTGGAGAGGGCTTGACCAATCCAATGTCTTTGTGGTCCAGGAATTTTCACATTGGCTCTCTTATTCCACACAAGGCTGCTGTAAATGATGATTCCTCAATTTCACTTTCTTCAGCAAATGGATGTTTAGAAGTTTAATTAGGAAGCAAACCATATAATCAACCTTCTGCAGATATAGCTGCACAGCATAATCAGTCTCGTTCAGCTTCTTTGCATGCAGCTGAAGTACCAGCAACTGCTGAATTTATCAACAATGTTGTGACTCAAGTGGCAATTTGCCCAAGGATTTCTCAATTAATAAATATGAAGCAGCAGGCAGTCCGAGCACTGTGCAGGCTATGCTGCACATCTAACATAGTGGTTTCTCTCTATTTTTGTCAGGAAACCAACTCCAAAGAAATCAGGCAGAAACACAAATGACAATAATAACAAACTGCGTTTACCTTTTTGTGTTCAATTATTTTTGCATTATTTCCTTTTCAGATTCCCACAAAGTGCTTGTCTGAGCAGTGTTAGTTATCCCGGCTGGCATTCAAGGCTATTACATTCTTGGTGAATGGTCCAGAGCTCACCTGGCGAGCAGGTGGAGGTACGGAAAGCAGGACAAGGATGTACAGCACACATCGGATGTGCAGCAGAAACACAGAGGTGCCCCTGTCAAACACAGCTCACAGCCCCACAGCTCTTAGACTAGGTAGTAAAAAGAGGTAAGTCTGGGTCAGAGCAGATGCTGGTTCCGAGTGGGATCCTTGGGAGGGCGGTGAACTGGTGAAAGCAGGAATGGAGAAGGGTTTCTGCATGCTCAGGGTGGAAATTTCTTCTCCTGGTGCTCCCCATGCAAGCATGGGAGGAAAGGGTTGAATTTGGAGGGTGTATTGAACTGTCTTCTGGATAAATATTTCCTTCTCCATCATCGGCAAAAAGAGACAAGGAATATTGGCCTCTAGCAGGTCCCTGCAGTGGGTCTCTATGAGCTCCTGGCAAGAATGTCCAAACTAGCAATCTGAGTGTCCAGATATTTGCCAGTGACAGTGCAGACCCTCTGACAGTAGGATAGCCTGGATTCTCATGCTGACGGCCACAGGATCATTGATATCCACCTCACCTGGGCCCTGCTAAGGCCTAAAGCTGCAAAATATGTGTTATTTGCATGTTCAGCCCCATCTCTTTTCCTTGCAATGGTGCAGCAACAGACTGTCAGAAACGTCTCTGATCTGATCAAGGCGGCTGTTTTTGAATAAAATTTCTACTCGGTTCATCCCAAATCTACTCCCAGTCCCAGGCCAGGGAGGTTGTTGCAGAGGAGCCTGCTTTCCCCTGTTACTTACAGTTAACAAGGAGCTGCCCATCTGTCAAAACGATGCATCAGGAGTGCCTTCAGAGACACTTTCTTGTTATTTTGGTTTTGGCAGCCCTCAGTCCCTTCATGCCACAATCATTTTAACCACTGACACACTAATCCTTTTTGACACTTCCACTTCTTTACTGCATTCAAGCTGCAATGAAACATGAAGTGCCTCCCAGGCTTCCACCGCAGCCTGTCCAGCAGTGCTTGCCCTCTGTCCTGCAGGAGGCAGAGCTGCTGTATCCCTGCGTGGGAACGTCTCTGGGTCTGGGCTTCACGCATCTCTGAGGAACGAGCGCAAGCAGTGGGGCGACAAACTGGGACAGCCTCTTGTGACTCCTAGTCACCTAAGAGATTTTTGGTGCAGGAGTTCTAAAGGCAATGATGAAGCAAAGGGCTCAGACAAGCCATGCAACTCTGGCAGTTGAGCAAGCGGCTGCACATTGGCAGGTCCAGAGTAACGGCTCACGTGTGCTCTCACTGATCGTGGCAATGGGGAGATAATTCAACTTATCTGATGCTGCTCTGAGAGATCTACACTATGTCACACTATTGTCCATTTTTTGCACATTAGGAACACTTATGCAGACTGTTACCAGAACTCCCCTGATGTGCAGTAGGGTTTTCAGATGTCACTAAAGTGCACATATGTCTGTGTAGTTCTGGAATACAAAAAGACTAAATAAGGTTACACGTTCTATGGAAGAAAATGTTGGAGACTGACTTTAAAAGCAGGCGAACTACACACTGAAGAGTGTGCACTGAATTAGATGTCCAGGGCAACGTTTGAGCATTCACAATGAGATTGGTGTTCCAGCCAGATGACATTCAAGCTATGTAATAAGCCAATAAAAATTTTTTCAGCTTGAACTCAGAAATGGAGATTTAGAGATTGATAGTTTTTTTTTTTAAGCCAAGAAAGATCCATATTATTTGATTACCCCCATAACACTGACCCATACTGAGCAAAATACATAGTGTTTGACCGAAACGTGATTTCCCAAATGGTGTCTGAACATCATTTGCAACAGAAAATAATTGAAAAGTCCCATGGCCCAATTCCCCACTGCTATGTAATTACTGATGCCTATGTAATACACTATTGATTTGCTTGTGTTTTCCTACACTCATTTTGCACAGGTGCTAATGATTTACAAAATATGAAACACTGGTGAAAAGCCCCGAAGTCTTAACTAGAGTAAATCACAGTTCAAATGTCCTTAATTCCCTTATCTCCGTATTTGTTTGTGGTGTACATTCCCTACCAGCCACGTGGAAGTGAATGTGACCTGACTGTGGAAATGTTCCATATTTAAGGCCTTTTACCTGCAAATGTAACCCCACATCCTTCCTTGCTGCCTTATGCACTACTTGCTGTCAGCAGTTTTCCTGCTGGTTTTGTGGACCATGGCAGAAACAACAAACAACCGGCTGCTGCTCCGGAGATCAGGAATACAGTGATTCTTTTTGACCGCACAGCCCTTTTAAGGATCCCAGTGGCCCTGTCAATCAATGTTTACTTTTAATGAGCCCAATTAGGTATATCTCTCCAGTGCAGGATTATGAGGATTTGAAAAGGGGTCAATTTATAATGGTTCTTGTGGTGGTTGCTGCTACCTGCAACATTAATGAAGATTTATTAAATTAACAACACATGTTTCTTCAGTAATCCAAAATTCACACAGTTAATTAGGGTTGGATTCTATACATGCACCAGCTTGGTGAGCTGCTTATATCTTATGTGTGCAGAATTGATTAGCTATAGTCCTGGAATATTCATCCAGAATTTTGCTGTCCCTATTTATAATCTGTTTTGTTCCTCATAAGATCTTTTAAAAACTCAGTGGAATGCTGCCTGGATTTGAACCAGAGACTCCCACAAAATGTTTTTTTCTTGGCATATTGTAGAGTCCTCAGAGAGTAGGTAAGGTTGCTGCAGAATGCTTTTGGGGCCTGAATGGGAAATCGATTTCATTTTTTAACATTTCTTTTCCCCCCTCAAGCCTCAAATTAATGCATAAGACAATAGTCAACTACTTGAAGAAAATCACTCAGGCATTAAGAGAAGAAATGTCACCATAATACTTCAGGGAGGAATATTCATGTAACCAACCAGCCCATTAATTACATCTTTTGCTCACATTTTATCACCTTAAACAATATAGCTCAATCAAGGAGACCTAAGTATTTTTATGATATTCAAGGTTAGCTTCAAGGGAAATGTTCAGGCCAGATGTGTGATCCAGACTAGATATCCAGTAAATATTTACTAAGAATCTACCTTCATTCAGCAAGGAGAATTCAGAACACCTGATGCAGCACTTTTGGACTTTTTATCTCCAACTGCAAATGGATGGGCGGTTGTCTGGTTCTAATGAGATGCAGTAGGTATCCAGGTATTTTGGAAGTTTGGGGAATAATTCTCCAATTTGTTGGAAATTTTGCTTCGGTCCTGGGCAAGCTACTGTCTCCATTCAGCCAGAGGTGGATTAGGGTTGTCTAAATACATTTAATCTGTTTTGGGTGGCTGTAGCAGTACGGGCTCTACTAATAGCATGCCTGCTGGAAAGGAGACTCTTCCAACATCTATCCAACTAAGGTATTTCCATGCTTCTCGCATTACTGGCGTTACATCCAAGCATAAATCTTAATGTGTTTTCCATCTGGAGCACTGGGTAGGTTTTCAGTAAGTAAAACCCCCATACCTGAAATTATAGTTATAAGTGTCTGATTTAGAAAATACAAACTTGCCTGTGTATTGAATCTATTGCTGGGGACATATTCTCAATCTCCTTTATCCTCAGTACTCCTTCCTATAAAAAGGGGCATAATAAAACCTCTTTACTTGGCTGCTATATGGACAAACACATGAAAGATCATGAGGCTTCTCAGTTACTATTACCATGGATGCCATACAAATAATTGAGACAGACGCTAGGCTACTCTGCCATGCCACTTTATGCAAACCATGACAACAGTGCTGAGCTGGGGGGTTAAGGTAGCTCTAGTGTCCCATTAGATGGATACCCTGCTGCCTTTCATTTATAGGAATGAGGAGCTGTACTCCTGTTTCAGGTCTGACTTGCTGAACCCCCTCCCTGCCCCCTGTGCCTCCCTCCCCTGATGCTTAGTCTGGATAATTGCTTCACATCTGAAACCAAATGGTCTCAGAAGAGTGAGGCAGCAAGGTGGCAACATTGCAAGAACAGCAGGGCAATATGTGACTCTGGGAAGAGCAGGAGGAGACTTTTCAAAATAATAGTGACAATTGCTGATAATACTGAAATTTCCTCTGTTCCCCAAAGATTTCACATAAGTGGGAATGCTAGCTGGGCAAAAGAAGATCATCAGTCTTTAACTAAAATCACCGGCAATATTCATGCTGCTCCAGCCCTGAGTGTCACCAGACACATAGCAAGTCCCACATCCCCCCCTCCTCCCCTTCACATGGAAGCATTTTGCTAACCCTGCTCTCCAACGACGGTTTGGTGGACAGACATTGACCTGGAACGTGGCATTGGGCTGAGTGCTGTCTCCCACAGAGACCTTATGCCAAAACCTGGAGAAGTCATGTCCATCTATAACCACAAGTGTATTCAGACACAGAACTTCTGCTTGAGAAAGTAAGTCCCACTGGTGTCACTTTGCTGATGGTGTTTTATTTGTTATCCCTGCTATCGGGGGTAAGGCTTTAAACAGTTTCGGTGAATATAAAATTTCGTTGCTTGGTGCTTAGTCTTCTAATGGGAATAATAATATTGTCACACCTCGCTGGACTGTTGTAAGACATGTACATTAAACATTATGAGATGCTCACATGCTATTGTTATGAGGGCCATGAAAGCACTGAGGAAGAGAGATGAAGTGATACCAGTGTGAGCAAGAGAACAAAGATACAGCCTTGACTGATTGCTTTTTTTGTCTTGCAATAATGTACACAAGCAGTGCTGATCAAATAACAAAGATTGTGGAAGCTGCCATGGAACTAGATGTTTTTACAGTGCAATTCTGATATGAGGGATTGATCCAAAGCTGCATCCTTTGATTAGCACATAAAGGTTGAGGCTCTGTGTTCAAGACCTTATGCTGCTTCCAGTCTCCTGCGTGGCTGTCTTCAAGTCATTCAGGCCTCTCTGTGCCTGCAAGATCTTGTAAGAGATCAGTGAGGGTAAAAATACTGAAGGCCTTAGTCAACTATTGCAGAATAAACTCTATGGGCGGGTCACAATGCTATCTATAGCTGGTTTGTTAATGCTTGTTTTGCGGTATCGGAGTTGGATGACACAGAGAAGTGTGAGTTCTGACTAGGCTGAACCCATAACAGTTTTGGCCTATGTGGTAAAGAGAAGATGCATCACTAGCAGCTGACGTCTTCTTACACCTGGTTTGCTCCTCGGTGTGCAGCGACAGGACAGAGGCTGACCCACAACCCCGTCACGACTTAGGTGTTGCTTGACCCAGAGAAGCCCACGACATGTTACAAAGGTTTCACAGAGTATTTTTTCGCCTTGCTGTGTTTGTCTCCCGCACCTGCTCAGGCGTATGAGGGACTGAGCTTTGCACTGGTGAGGGAAGGGATTGAGGACCTGCCGTACCTCTCCTGCACTCCTGGCCAGGCTGCAGAGGTGCAGGGCCAGGGGCTGGGGCAGTGTCTGCTCTGTCCCTGTGGGTGTCCAACGGGGCTGCTCCCCGTGTAGGAACAGTGTCTTGGTGGCACACCCCTGCACTGTTGTTTGTGGCGGTACACATGCTCCGAGACCCCGAATGATTTGGAGAGGAGAATTGCAGATACAGCACCCACTGTCCCGCTGTGGGCACTGGGAGCGTTTCCAGCATGCAGGAGGAACAGCAGCTCTCCTCCGCAGATGCATGGGGTGGTGGGGATGTATGGGGAGACATTGTCCTAGTGTCACCCTCCAAACATGAGACCTGGCAAGTTTCCACTCAGAGAGAGAACCAGGATCCCAGAAATATGGGAGACAAAACTTACTCTCATTGCTTATTAACTACAGTTAAATGCTGCCAAATGCCTGTGCAAGAGGGAGTCTTTGTGCAAACCAGAGGTTTTGTTTCTGTAGAAGAAAGCGAGCAAACAAAACCTGACCTTGTCAGTGGTTGGAAAGCGGTATGAAAGTGCTTTGGAGTAGCCTCATCTCCCCTTGCTGGTGTTCGGTGGTTATTGCAGCCCCGTCTTTGTTCCAGTGATCAGACTTTGCACTGCATTCCAGCTGCAGGTTTGCAGGATTTTCCAAGTATTACCAGATAAACAATTACATTTTCTGTGTGTGTGCTTATGAAGCTAGAACTGAGCTTGCTTCTTTTGATGAGGTTTAGCTAAATAACTGGATTTTTTTCTTTTTTGAAAGGCCTTCATTCATACTTAGCACCAGTATTCAGTCTAGCTGCAAAGTGGTTCCAGCCCAGCTGTAGTTGCTGGGAGCAAAAGGGAAATATTTCATTAAAAAAAAGAACATTTAAAAAAACCCACTTCAACCAAAGTAGACTTGCAAAAATGTTAATTTAATTACATACAGAGGCCTTAGCCTTTGCGGTCAAGGATTGCATGAGTTATGATCCTCACCTGGGAGGCAGGAAGGGCTGTGAGTAGAGAATCAAGTCTAAAGCCACACACACTGATCTTGGTGAGGCAATTTTGTGTTGCTCTGATCAAGAGCCCCCAGGTACGAGGCTGTGTGCCAGGATGTATAGGCCAACCTGGAGCTCACTCTAAACTGCTGTAAGGCCAGCAGTCTCCTGGGCCTGGAGGCAGTAAGGGATGTCAGAAGTAGGGACAGGGAGGAGGGACATGGCAGCTCTCTGTAGCATAGTGGAGTTAAGCACCAGAGAGCAGAACGAGCTACTTAAACTAGCAACAGTACTGGCACAAGAGCAAAAGGGCTAAGAATACGCTCAACTTGGAAATAGCAAGAAGATTTCTTGCCATCAGAAGAAGTGGAACAGCTTGGTAATAGATCTGTACAAAGCCAAACTGGGTTTGTACCAGTCGACAAAGGATCTTATATGATGTGGGAACCAGATGTGATGATTCAGGAGGTAATTTTCAGGCCTGTGTTCCTAAGAGGGTGGTCAGACATTGGAACAGAGGGGTTGCAGAGTCTCCATCCTTGGAGATGTTAAAAACCTGACTGTAGATGGCCCTGAGCAACCTGCTCTCACTGACAGTGCTTTGAGCCGGGGGGTTGGACAAGATAGTCTTCAGAGGTGTCTGCCAACCTGAGCCATTCTGTGGTTCTTTGGGGTAAATACATAACCCAGTCACAGTGAAGCAGGTCTCCAGGTCCTTTTCTTCTGTTTATTTTTAGGTTTGCTCTTTATGGGCAAATACACTTTTATTCCACTCCTGTATTGTTCCCCAAGCTATGTATCACCTGCATCTCAAACTTGCAGGAGTGAGATGTCAGTAGGACCAAGGGTGGACTTTTGTTCTGAAGCTTAAGATCAGCCAGGATTAACGCTCTTTTTAAACAAAACACAGCAGTGTTGTGCTGTCTAGGACAGGAAGGTGCAAGTCCTCCCCCCAAAACATAGACGAAGAGCTAACTGAAAGCCTTATCTCCAGCAAAGGACAGCACACTCAGGAATATGTGTGGGTCAGCTATTCTGATGGGCTAAATTTTGCTTTACTCCTCTTTTCCCTGTGATTTTCTTTTACTCAGTGTACAGGTTTTATTCACAGAGGGAGAAGCCTTCATGTTGCTTGTTCCCTCATACTTCAGCTAAGGCTCATTTGGGGAATGGGAGACGTTTATCCTTTCCAGAAATCTCTTTCCCATGGACTCTCTACCCAGGATGATGAAGATGTGTGAAGTCAGAGCCGTGCCTGGATGCTGTGCTGAATGTCGGCCAGTGCATGGGTCCTCTCTCACCCACAGGTCTCAGAGCCTGTTCAGAGCCACATGCATAGCTGTCAACGTACGAGGGTTGGAACCTCTCCATGTAGTGGTTTTTTTCCTATTTATCTTTGAATAAGCTTTGGAAATGAATTTCCTCACCTTTAAATTATTTCTTGGCACAAGATCCATGCTTCTGGCTCTACTGGTTAAAGAGCCATGGCTGGATTTACTGCCCTCTCTGACTTTAACCTGCTGTTCAAGGCTACAGTGATTGAACACTGGCTTGCAAACCCAGCTCTTATATTTTTTATATCATATAACTTTTGCTGGTATTTCCCTAATGGCCTAGGAACGTGCATCATTTTTTCCATTGAAATAACCACCCATTTATATATTTCTCTTGAGAGACAGCATGATCTGACATTGCATTTAACCCACAGCAAGGTATTTAGTTTGTTGAATGGGTACTAAGCGGGGACAAACGTATGCAGCACAGTTCATAATAGACAGTCATTTACCAGGTAAAATACTGCTCATATTGGAAATACAGCAGGATCGAAACAATGGCATTTTCAGTCCCTTCTTTCTCCTTTTCTGCTGCATAACACTTTTATGCAATTTATACAAATAAACTTGATATACCAGCTAAACCTTATAATTAACAAATCGGTATGAGGTAGGACCAATAAATAAAGATTGTTTCTGTGCTGTTTGGGGAATGACGCAAATGACTGAGTTAAAACATGCCTGTGCAGTGAAGAAAGGCATGATCATGCATGGATAAAAGCAGCTGTGTTAGCTTTGCCTCATCTCACTGGATTCAGGATAACAGCCAGGATTTCACCTTATTCTGATAACTGACTACACACCAGCAGTATGTATAGAAAACTGAAAATTGATGCTGGAGTGTTTTCATGGGTCAATCAGGCATCTGGCTACCAGTATTGCAGTCACACCTTCCTCTGCCACACTTTGCAACCTTTTCTGAGGCCGATGTCCTAGAAGCTGTGGAGCTTCCTTGGCTCCTCATGGGACATGTAACCTGAGTTAACCACAGTGGAGGGTACACAGTGCAGAATTAGGACTCCTAAATGTGATCCAAAAGCCACTGAAATCACCAGAATATTTCTGTTCATGTCAGTAGAGCAGGTTGTTCTTGGATTGAAATCTCCCACTAATGTAATTATTCTCTACTAAGGGAGAATGGAGAAGTGAAGGCGGCATTTTGTGCATCAAGGTCACGCATCCCAGCCAGCTCTCAGCATCTTAAGTGGCACTGTACAGAGATTTTATTCTTTTCCAGACATAAACATACGTGAAGTGCATCACAGCACAGCCTCCCTCCTGCCTCTCAAGGTATGTTTTGATCGAGAGCTGAGAGAAGATGCTCTGCGCCTCAGGCGGACGGACCATCAGGGCACATGGGAGAAGAGCATCACATCTGACCTGAGCAGAATTAGGGGCAGGGGACAGAAATTGGGAGGACTTTGCTGGGCTGACCCCATGACAGCTTTCAAACGCCATGATGGCTCCACTGACCCTGCTCTGACCACACGTGGTCCTTATAGCCAGGACTCTCACCCTCACAACCTCCTCATTCTTACACCAATCCAGCAGAAGGCACTTTGGCAATCAAAAAATATTTCTTTGTTTGATAAATGATTGTTTTCTTATTTTTTAGGAAGTGAATCAGCTGTGGTCTGATTGGAAGCACCAGAAAATCTATATCCCTGTCTAGCTTCGTGTTTGTGCTCTGGATGAAATTATAGTAGATCAGTTGAAGCCGGGTTAGTTCAAATAAAATTGGATAGAATGATTCTTGAAAAACAAATAAAGCATATAAAAAATTGTGTCTCGTTTCTATCCAGGGAAGTTTTGGACAGAAAGTTAAGTTCCCTCTAAAACTTTTTAGGAGAACACCTTGTTTGACTATGCTAACTCTATTTATTTATTGATTACATGAATGATTCAGTTCCTAAAAAGTCGATCCTTCCTGCTCTCCTCCACCCTAATTATGGACAGAAGTCAAGGTGAATCTTTCCATTAACTTCCATGATCTTTGGCTCAAACACTGAAACATGATAATGAGAGTTGGGCATTGATAACGAATCTGGGCACAGTGAGGTTGTCTCTAGCCCAGGTATCCTAACACCAGGGTAAAACCAGGGCAATGAGACATAGAGCTGACACTTACACGGCAGTAATTTTGTTTGGAGCACTTGGAAATACAGTGAAGCCAGGCACTGCAGACATGAGCTTGGAAATGCTTGTTTTATGGTCTTAAGGGAGATTTGTACCTTGAAGAAAATAGCTTCTGTAACCAACCAGCAGCCTGTTAATTGTATCACATTATCACTTGATAATGGAGTGATTTAGAAGCGTGACTACAGCAAACAGGAATTTCTGTTTTGCACCAGACCACTTTAAAAGCTTTGCCTTTATGTAGGGCATCAGGACTTTTCCATGTCACATTCTATTTCCGTTTCTTATTAAGAGCAAAATTGATTTGATGTGCCAGGGGCTTTCCATTTGCATTTCAATTACAGATTTCAGTGGCTTCTTAGGTTTTCCAGGCTTTTAAAGGACTAGTATTTCTTATAAAATATACTGAAGAAAAAAATTGAGTCGCTGAGGTAGAATGAAGTTCATTAAAAATAAAGCTTATCACAAGGACTGCCATCCCACAGTGAAATTCATTGGTGATTGCTTATATTTTCATTATTTATTAAATGAGTAAAGAAAAAGTCATTACTAAGAGCTGAAAAACACTACATGTGAACAGATGACTTTTATGATTTTACATGTCCTGAAGTCTTCATCCACCTCAACTTATCAGTGAGGTAATGAAGTCCCTGGAGGTTGTGTGAAAAAGGGTAAAGAAGTTGATAAGGGCAATAAAAGTCCAGCTGGAGATGTGGGACTTCAGGCTCCCAGCACTGTATAGGCAACCAGGGAGTTAGAAAAGCTTCCTTTAAGCTCAGATTCCCAGAGCCCCACCTTAGCTGGAACTCCCAGGAGCAGGGACCCCAAACCCAGGTAGAAATCCTGGCACTTGAGCTCCCTGGCTCAATTGCATTTGCAAAATTTAAAATAAAATGCTAGGATGATTTTGAAAACAATTCAAAACCTCCTCCTTCTCCCCTCCAGCCACCGTCTCTCTTACACTGAGCACGTCTTCATTCTGTGTAGAAACTATGTTTGCGAATCTCAAATCAGAGAGTTTTCTCCACATTTTTCTGTGCCAGGGGGAGAGGATCTTCACTCCCAAAGAAAAAGCTAAAGATGCAGCTGTTTAACACAATACCACATTTTCTCTCTCTCTCTCTTTGCAGAAATGAGCAGACTTTTGCTTCTCTCCAGAAGGGATCTCTTTACCCCTTTACCTGGACTTTTTTTTTTTTTTTTTTTCCCCCCAATTCATGCTGTAGATTGTGAACTGTGGGACTTCTGGCAATGCTGCCATCACTTTCCTTCATGCCACACACTCTCCCAGCCAGGTCCTCATGGACCAGCTCTCCCTGCTCCCACTCTGGCTCCTCTGGCAGAGGAATGCAGGACATACAGCTTCCTGCAAAGCAGGAAAGGATTTCCATCCAGTCCGTAATTCACTCTGCTGTTTCCATGTACTGCACATGCCCTTTCATACTGTTGGAAAGGAAATGAAATAATTACACTGCCTGCAAGAAACATGCCTTATGGCTTACATTTATGATAAAATTACGGAGCTGTTGTAATGAAATATTCCACCAATACATTAAACCAAAGCAAAATCAGTGTGGCAGTAAAAAACTCTTATTGTCCCTGTTTCATCCCTAGTTTTCTTTTGTTGGGTTTATTTAGTGCCTTTATTAAAATATTTCTGTTATAATACTGGTTTTAATGCTATATTGCTTTTATAATAGTATGATTTTTATTGTAACATCACCTCCAATTTAATATCTCTTTCCATTATACGTGAATTGCTACTAAAATGGAATTGCTGTTGTAATGGATGTAATACCCTTGTAGAAAGTTTTAAAAGCCATTACTACTATATAATTACAAAAGAAAAGCCAGGAAATGGCATGAGGAAGAGGGAAACACTATCAAAACAGGAACTGTTTGTGAGAAAGACAAGCAAGATCAAATAGCCAAAGAGTGTGGTGACCTGTGACTGAGGAAAAATATCTCAGAGAGGAAATACAAGAGAGAGGCCACCAGAGCCTGGGCTGGACATCATTCTCTTTTCTCGATTCTTCAAATGGAGTTCAGAAAAGTAGGATGGAGCGATGGTTGCCTGCTCCCTGACCATCATGAAATGCCCACCCAGACTCAGATTTCCTGGTGATGGTGCCTTCAGAGCTCAATGTATAAATGCAAAAACTGCCTCTTGTCTGGTGAACAGGGGGCTTGTGGAAGGGACTGAGCTCACTTACTTATTTCACTTCTACTGCTACAAATGCCATGTTGTGTATGCCCCTCGGAAGCTCTTTGGATTGCTCTTCTTCCTCCCTGGAGCTTCATCTGCTCATTCAAGCCAATTTTCTATTATCTTTAACAGAAACATCCAAGGTTACTCTGGGGTATCCTCACCAGGGAAACCAGTTCGTGCGCATCTGGACAAGGGAGCCCTATGCATCCCACCATGAAAATCTAGAAAACACTAACCTGACAGTACAGATGTACCAAAAAAAGGGAGCACTCATCCAAAAAGCTGGGCCAAAGTTTACTGAAGTACCTTTAGCTGTGGATTTAGATACCCAATCTGAGGCACTCATATTTAACAGTAGCTTCTGCTATCAAATGTGCCATGTTTTAGTGAAATAATAATAATAAAATAAATCGATGGCCTTAAAAGTTCTACAGATCACCCAGATAAGGCATGGATACATTTTATTTTTCATGTGACATTTTGAGGGAGGAATAAAACCCCTTATGTTCACACAGTTCTCCTTTGGATCATTGAAACATATGGTAGCAGATTTATGGCAGTTTATCAGAAGATTTGTATATACACGGATACAAACTATGCATGTAAAACTGTAGCTGGCTCTTTTGCACTCTAGCTGAAATTTATCTCAGGGTGGATCTGCAATTTCCAGAATGTGAATTATAGTTTGAATTCTGAGTAACAGGACTCAGTGAGTTGGTTAGCCCCCATATCTAAGGATAATGTATTTTAATCTCAGCATCTCTCTGGGGTGGTGCAAATTAAAAAAAAAAAAAAGAAAAAAACCAACACACACGCACACACACAAAACCCCTGAAGCCAGTTTGATGAATTTCTATGATCTTATCTCTGCAGAGCATTTTATCTTTGGCAGGGTAGAGTTTTTTTGCTTCAGCGGATAATATGGGAATTCAATCATTGTTTTCCAAAGTACATATTATTTGCAATAGTGTGGTCTAGGCCATTGCCTTTCTCAAAGAGCAGGACAATATTTCAGCTAACAGGGTGGAAATCAATAGCAAAAGATTAAAGCTCAAAGGATGAACAAGTGCACGAGAACCAAAGGAGAAAGTGACAGTGAGAGCTGCCTTTAAGTGATAGCAGGTGCTCCTGTAGCCAAAGAGGAGAAGAACGAAGAGAGACGCTTCAATTAGCTCATTGCTGCACTCCTGACAGACGCTGCTTTGTTCTTGGCTTTGAAGGATTCTTTCCTTTCTTCTGATAGGTTTGCAACTCCCCACCAATTTCTTGTTGCAGCTTGATCCCATATTCCAGTCAAGCCCTGGTCAGTCTGTTATCCTGCCTGATGACTTCTTTGCTAACTACATTCTGGCTGAAAATCTGTTTAGCTCCCCTAGTATAACAGAATAATTTCATGCTTCCCCAGCAGTGCCAGGGCTCCCATGCCTGATAGTGATGCCAAGGTGCTTAGTTGCACCCCTTCCCCTAACAGCTAAGCTTTCTGCAAATGCTAGGGTCAAATCATCAGAGTCAAATAAGAAAATTACCAGTGAGAAATTATTAGGAAGAAAACAGAACAAAACGTTATGCAGCCACACGCTGAGCACTGTGTGCAGCTTGGCTCCGCTCATCTCTAAAAGGAGAGAGAAGGGCTGGAAAGAGGCAGCACAGATACCCAGATGTATGGCGGCTCCCATAGAAGGAATGGTTACGCAGACTAGGATGCTTCAGTTCGGAAACGATTTGGTCTAGGTAAGATATAATTAGAGATTACAAAATGAAGAATGGCATGCACAGGGCAAATAGGGAGCAACTGCTCTCTGCTTCTTCCAGCTGGGGAGCTGAGGAGGAGTGGTGCGATTGGCAGGTTCAAAAGAAAAATAAAAGAAGTACTTCATTGCCAGTGTGCAATGAAGCTGAGAAACTCCTCTTTGCAGTATGTTGTGGATACTGAAAGTTTACAGGGCTACGGACTCCGACCAGATAACTTCGTGAATGAATAGTCTATCCATCCCTTTCCTTGCTAAGAAGTGCCTCAGCCCTGAGCACCAGCTGCTGAGAGTGTGCTGTAAAAACCTTCTGCCCTTGTGTTCTGGCATCAGAGGTCAGAGAGTGGGTCTGGGACCAGTCAGCCTCCAGTCCTTACCAGTACAGCTGTGTTTATGTAAACACTGACTACCTGCATGGAGCCTTGATTCTCCAGCTCCTGCCTGGGATGGGCCCAGAGACCTCAAGCTGCAGCACTCCATCTCCCTCCCTCCATCTCTTCTCTCACACTGAGAAGGGCTCAGGCTCACAGTTTTCCTTGCTTTGAGAAATTGTAATTCATGAGCTAATCCACGCTGTTAGCTCAGGGCAAACACAGGTGGTGGGACTTACAGCATGGGCTCTGCTAAGCTGAATTACTTTGTGCTTGCTGTCACTAGAAGTTTGCATACAGATCATTGCTGTGGGTCTGCTGGTGCGGATGAGCTTGTTAAGATGCACTAACTTCATTACATACCTGAGTAAGCAGAGACGGACAGAGGGCAGAGAGGAAGAGAGAAGGGAGAAAGAGGGAGGGAGAGAGACTTTTTGCCACTGGTGTGTTTTCATGGAGAGATATGGGTATCACGGTCTTGACTGCTTTACTCAGTTTTGGGGCTTCATCAGGCATGGCATCAGCTGTTCCACCATCCCCGTCTCATTGACTGTCCTTCACTGTCACTGAGTTACTGTCAATCCTGTCTGCAAAAGTGAAAATATGCCACCATTGATCCTGCACATGCTCAAAACACTTCTGACTCCCAAAGACCACAGAGAATTTTAACCCTTAAATGGAATTAAATTGCATTCTGTGGGACTTTAGGGCCCATCTACCTTAGGAACGTGCACCTTTGCCAGAATTTGGTTCATCTCTGCTGTGCAGGGTGGGAGCAGAAAAGGATTCCAAATATGCCCCATTTCAGTGGGGTTCAGCTGAGGTTCTGCCTGTGAGCAAGTGTCTCACTGTGTGGTAGCAGACATTTTGACTGGCCTTAAACTAGGGATTGTATTTCAGGATGAAAAAAAAATATCCTGGTGTATATCATACATTTCATTCAGTTGCAAAGGTTGAGAATTAATGTATTTATTCTAAAACGATGGTGGAAATTCTGCAGTCATTAACCTGAAGCTGGGGAGTTGGAAAAAGAAAAAAGAAAATAAACAGTCTTCAAATCCAGCCACAAGGCTTGAATTCCCCAGTATTAGGAGAGTGTTCTGCCAGTATTAGGAGCTAAGTTTAGCAAGTTGGAGAGCTAAGTCTCACTATTTGGAGATAATTCTAGCAAGAGCCTTCTGACTACTTTGATTCTGAGCAAAATTAAATAAATTAGAGAACTTCCCAGTGAAGTTAAAAGAATTAAAGAGTGCTGTAACAGGAACATCACCTTCTCCAGATCAGAATGATTGGCGGCCAGCATGACAATAAATATGTTCTGCTTCCTCGATACCCTGGTGCCTGCAGTGAGGTGCTGGAGGAGGATGGCTCTGCCTTTCTCAGCCAATGCTCCTGTCCAGAAGATCTCCTCTACCACTTCAGGTGACAAGTAGGTTGCTTTGGCACTTGCTCCAATTGCTGCTATTAATGGGTAACAATTCCTGAAGGAATTTCCTTACTGTCTGACCTGGATGACTGCTTTGCTGAGCTACGCAAGCCAGAGAGCCAGAAAACACCAGGCTGGGATGTCTACCTGGTAATTTCCATTCAGATGAGGGAAAGCAGTGATGGTAACAAAGTACGGAGGAGGTGGGAGAACACCAGCAGCACCAAGGGATGTCTCACCTGTGCTGACAGGTCTCTGGAGACCCTGCAGAGGTAGCAGCAAGCTTATAGCCTCAATGATTCTTAAAATATATATAATATCATGGACGCAAGGAAGATGGTGTCACAGTACCAGAGCAACCCACATCAGCACTGTTCAATGGGCAGGAACCCACCTGAAGCAGACCCAGAGGTCAATGCCATAGGTAGACAACATGCTATTGCTGTGACTTACTGCTGAAGAGCTGTGGATAAATCCCTGAGTCTGTGTGTGTAACATTTGGTGAATAATAAGCTGGGATGAGGCAGGGGATAGTATGACAGGTTTTGACAACCTTCCAGCCTTGAGCTCTACAAACTCAGCCTACATCCAATGCCTTTAGAAATGCAAAGGTGAATATGTTCCATACATCAGGTCCAATAGCAGAACAATGGGAATGTTATCATACTCTTCCTCTGAGCCTCAGCTAAAGCCACAGGTAAAGCAAATATGTGGGACAAGCTACCATTCATAGGCAGAGTGGTAGAGGTGTGTAATTCCCTGCTAGGAGAAGCCACTTGGATGAACTATTCACTTTTTTTCAAGACAATTCCACACTTACCATGTCAAAGGCAGCACCATAAACAACGTCCTCTATTTCTAGCCATGAAAGAGAAGCAAGGTGAGCAGAAAACTGCAAATGCCAGACTGCCAGAGCTTCCTTTATTGCTCAGCACCCTCTTTAACTTCTGCTTTTATGACCAAAAGAAGATTCATAGTCTCCTGTTCCTGGTTAGCTTTACTGAAGGAGAAGTGAAAGGTTGATGTTGTCAATAAATGGCCCTAACACCCATCAGTGATACAGAGATGGAGGCCACAAAGAAATTTTAGAGGGCTGAAAGGAATGAAGACTGTAGCTTAAAAAAAAGGGCAAAGTGCAGCTACAGAGAGAGCACAGAAATAAAACTCAGTCTGTGTTTTTCTGTGTGAATTATGAACCAGTACAATGATGCCATAGGAACTCTGATGTGCCTCTGGCTTTCTGTCATTTTAGTTCTCTTCCTGTAGTTTTGTCTCTGTAAACTCTCACCAGCACTTGTGTAGCAACACTTCGCTGGTACCATGCATGGGGAGAAAAGGGTAGGGGGGAGTCACACTCACTGCCTGTTTTCTCATGTTATTCCCTCCTGCCACCCCCAAAATGCCATTTTATGACACGAGTTCAAAGTTGAAAGTTTATGACTAGCTTATGACATAAAAGTTCAGGGAATAAAAATAATGACAAGTCAATGAAATAATTATGCTTGTATTTTATTTCTTTTTTTCTTTTGAGATTCTGCTAGCTGGGATCTTTCTCCAAAATTTGCCAGGGTTGGTATCTGGTTGTATTCCTCATTACATACAACATTTCCACTATGTCTTGTCTGACCCAATATTAATTTACTTAAGTTTTATGCACTTGCAGTAACATTCACTGATAGGCTCTGCTGGAGGCCTCCAAGCACTAAAAGCTGGCTGCAGGAAGAAAACTGGGGTAACTATTAGGATTTGGGTTACAAAAACACCTCCTTGGGGACTTAAGAACCAAATTCTCATTTGCAGAAGCAGGTAGGTGCTAATGTGACCCTACTTTGGCACCTAATGTAGTTAGCTAATTTAGGTGCAGGCTTTCTCTCCTGCTCAGAGGTCTCCCTTACTGACATAAGACCAGTCCTCATTTGCTTCTGGTGGCTGTGCTGGACGCAGCACCCTTTGAGGACTCACAAGCCTTCGGGGAGTCACTGCACCTGGTACTTAGCACTAGGGGGAAATTCATGGGGAACTTGACCTCTGATGGAGACAACTCATCCAAAATCTAGCAATTCTACACACCAGCATGAACTCCCCCTTAGAAAAGAGCAAAAACAGCATGCCGAAGAAGTGGAGAAACATTGCACTGCTGAGACACTGGGTATTTGTATGTTAACCAGCTTGGAGACACAGGCAAGTCCCTGTAACATTCTGCTACTACCAATTGCAGGATTATGCAGCACCTACATGATATGACAAAAATCACATCTGCAGCATGGCCCAGGTAACTGCTTTCTCACCGTGTTTTCCTTCCAGCCCGCCGGTACCTCCCCACCCATAACTCAGCAAGAGCAGGTGAATTCACAGCCTTGCCTTGACAACAGCCCAGAAGCAAGAGACACATACAGCAACCTGAAGAACAAAACACGCCACTGGTATTTATTAACATAGCCTTGTAAATCAAAACAGTCTGCCTGTCTTGTCCAGAAATTATTGGCTCATTCATCTTAGCCATATTAAGCAGGCCACATTTATCAAGGTCGCATAAAAAGAGATATATAAAGACTATTCCTGGACAATAGTTACATGCAGGTATCAAGCTTACAGCAATCGTCCATTTTACAGGGATGTACCAGTTGGTTGGCACTGCCATATTGTAGAGAAGGAGAGAGAAAAGGTGCTTAGTTTCTCTGTGTAGGTGTACAGGTGGGGATACAAAAAGTGGTGAAATGCAGAGAAACTTCAAAACTCAGGTCAAAATAATGGCACAGGCTGAAACTCACTGAGTTCAAGGACCTTATTCTGGTTGTGTGAATGTTTTAGCAAAGATTTTATGCAACTGCATCAGGTAATAGCAATGTGCTCCCTATCTTCCCAGTAAACTGCCATGAAATACTGGGAACACAGGGCTGTACTGTATAGACATTGTCAGAAACATCTGGAATAAACGTCGTTTGCTGCCATTCACTCATTTGTTAAAGCAGTTGTCAGCAATGCTTTAATTTGGATAAACTTCCAGCAGGACACAGGCTGCATTTCACTGGAGCCAGCTGCCAAGCACTCTCCCATTCTTGGCTGCTCGGTGGCCAGATTCCTCAGGTGGCTTTTTAGCCACCTGAATAAAGACATGGCCATTTTTCCACTGGCCACCTCACCAAGGTCAGTAGGTCCAGGGCAACTATTTGAAGCTATCTGTTCCCTTTTACAATTCAGGGGTTATCTTCCAAATCAAATGCAAGCAAATTTTAAATAGTTGACACTAAGTCCGTAAAGTGGAATTGTATTTCTCTCCCCATGATTCCTATAATGTTTAGTACATAGGGGGACTCCATCAGAGTAGTATATTATTGTGCTGGGCAGTGCACAGACACCAGGAGTCTCTGTCTCTGTGAGTTCCCACACTGAGACACAATTTTTTTCTCAAAGAATTTATAGTCTAATGAGACAAAACAGAGGATGGCTGGGAAATGGGGGTAGCAACTTGCCATGAACACATACCAGTAGAGCTTGTTCACAGAGGAAGCCTGTCAAACTGTTTAAATTTAAAAAAAAGATTATTTTCTTGGGTTTTTTTAATTACAAAAATATATGAAAATCAGTGTTTTAAAAAAATCAGTGTTTTAAAAATCAATCTTTTTTATCTGCTTTACTGAAAAACAGTTATACAGGAGGCAGTACAGTAGCCCCTGGGAAAATGATATGCCATACACATTTTCCTATTTTGCTTAGACGTCACCATGAAAGGCATAGTATAAAACCCCTGCTCATTTCCAAGATGGTCAAAATCACATATGTAATAAGGCGTGCTAGTATTTGTAAATATAATATTTTGGAAATTTTTCCTTTAGAATTGTAGGATCTTTTTACCGTATCTTTCTTTTTTACCCACTTCACCCATCTGTAAACCCACTTTGACCTAGTCACTACCTATATGTGTTGGATGGCAGAATAAATGTAAAAAACCTTTAAATCATCAGAGATAGATTTTCCATACATCGCTGTCATAACCTTAAGGTCTGAGAGCCAACGAACCTCTAGAGCTTGCTGGAGACAGTTATATCGTTAGAAATCTGAACATCCCGGCTCCCCAAGACAGGTGTTTCTAGTGATGATGGGTAAAGCTATTACATCTTAAAACACTCCCTGCTCCATGCTCATATAAGGCTAGTATAAACGGTCAAAGCAGAATGATTCGGGGAACAAATTATAGCACAAAGGCACCATATTGTACGTGTGCTGTTCTGGGACGTACCTGTAAACTGGATTATTTCTAAAAGGAAAATTCCACTTTAACAAGCAAAGTTAAGGATTTCTAAATTAATGTTTTCTGTGTTGGACTGAGAACCAGATGTATGTAAACATAGAGTATACATAATGGTGGCTAGCTGTTGCCCATGGCCACTATACACTACCAGAAGAAATGAGCAGCAAGGAAGATGCATGTTGGGTATTAGAACTGTCTTAAATGGAGGGAGGGCAAACCACTACAACAGGCTGCTGGGAACTGTGGAGTCTCTTTTGCAGAAGAGAATTGCATTAAAATATGGGCAGAGCAAGCATGTTGGGAAGGATTTCCAGAGACTGGTCAACCTTCTTTCAGCAACAGTCCTCACCAGAGGATCTCCTGAAGCTCCTTCTGATCCTCTGTTTCTACCTCTTGATGTTTCTCTGAGAAAAGTTGTCATCCCAGACAGCAAATCACTGCACTACAAAATTCCAGATCAGTCCAGCATTTGCCCAGGAAGCAGGGAGAAGATGCTAAGTCCCACCAGAGCCTGTTTGCTGCAGTGTGGTGCCAAACAGCTACATGGCTCCTGACCCCAGGCTGAGCCTCCCTGAGGCTGTGCCACGGCTCCCTTCCCCGATTTGGGCAGCTCTGCACCTCATCCACAGCCCTCAGTTATGTTACACTGAATGTAGGAGGGGAGGGAAGCAGCAAATATATTTTCTAGGTGTGTGCACTGCGAATAAATCACCCTGTGTGAATTATGGAGGGAGATGGGGTACACGGCATGATACCGCTGTTATAAATGCTGCTGTTATTAGTTATGCTGGGGTGCTGGAGGAGACAAATTGGTGCGGATGGAGTGTGGATGTGCGGTATGAAGATTAGGTATGATGGATGAGCGTTGCATTTCTCCCGGACTGCAGCACTGTCTGAGACCTTTGTGTGGTCAGGCAGCCCCACGGCCAGAGAGGCAGAACCTACCGGTGTAGCAGGGGAGATTCGGTGGCGTTATGTGGGTGGCCATCTCGGGATACGCAGAAACTGTGATTCATCACTCAGGTTCCTGATTTCCGATTTTCTGCTGCTTCTGAACAACAAATGGAATTGAAAATGCCAGCCTGTGCAACAGTGGGACTCTCGGGGGTGGCTACGAGTAACTGACAGGTATGAATTGTAGCCCCTGCAAGCAGTTAAGAGGCCCGTGGGAATAAGAGATATCATAACATGAAAATGAAGGTCAGCTACAATGCCATGAACATGGAGTGATCGCCCACTATATTATAGGGTCTTTAGGAACTAGCAGAACTACGCGGCCTTTTGCAGCCATCGCGGATCAGAGGCTGCTCAGTGATGCCCATGAGAACCAGGGATGGGGCAGAGCCCCGAGCCCCCTCGGGGGGTTCAGTCTGTCTGTAGCTGTCAGGCAGGAGGGATTTGCATTGGGTGTTTTTCACTGTAGTATAACTCCCTGGGATTTAACAAACACAGAACAGGAGAGCTGGAGGGAACTCTTGAATCTCCCCTGGCAACAAAATCTAAATGTTTCTGCAATGCTTATATTCAAACTGGGGTAAAAATAAAAATATTGACTTACTTGCAGTGATCCAACACAGCTAATTTTCACTCAGTTTTTCCACCAAAGTATTTTGGTATAAAAATATGAAAACAGAAAAAGCAATAAAGCATTTACAAAGATCTCATTGCAAAATACAGACTATTTTTCAGCCACAGAGACATGCTTTTTTTTTTTTTTAACTTTTTCTGTGCTCAAAGCAGAAAAACTCACAACTTTACGGAGAAGGAGAATTTAGCCCTTTTTCCAAATGGTTCTCAGGTAAAACATTCAGAAGTGTGTAAACGACTTAGGAAAGTATGTTTTTCTCTTCAGAAGGGACATAAGTGGTTTGGCAATTACTGCCAGGCATGCACTGGGTGATAAGGCTGGCTGCAGAGATTTCAGAACAAAAGCAAAACTGGATCACGAAGCAAGGTCCGTCAGTGACTTCCTTACTTGCTGGGACAGGGAATCCAAAATCATCCGCATGGGCTTGGAGACAGTTTGTGAACCCTTCAGTGTGCTCATGAGCAGAGGCTGGTGGGCTCAAAGACTGGTATGGTAGACAGCGTTTGGCTCTAGGCTCTTCCTCGCCTATCACTACTGACAATTCCCCATCTAGGCAGAGGGGGGAGGCTTGGGAGATGAGCTGCCCTGAGCCCTTACCTTCTCTTAATGGACTGCTGCGTGCATGCCAACGGGTGGCTTGTGCTCAGGGACAGGTACCTGGAATAATGCAAATTGCTAAAATGAGCTTTAGTTGGAGATGTAATGGACTATGTGGATAGAGTCCAAATGGGGAGATGTAATAGACACTCGGCAGTGAATTATATCCCCAAACAACTTTTGCAGATCTGATGTGTAAGGATGCTTTTCGCAGCTGCAGATGAAGAGCATTCTGGTAACAGCCTCAGTCTGTGGGAAATTCTGCAGGGATTTTGTGGGCTCTGATCCTTGCTGTACCCGAATTTCCATTCTCTTCACTAGGGCTCTTATGTGGGGAGAGTCTGGTTTCTTTTTCAGTCCAAACCATGCAAAAGGCAAATCCTCATCAGTCCCTAGCAGATGTGATGGGCTGATCGTTATTGAAGATGATGTATTTGGGATTTGTAATTAAAATTAAAGCTATTTGCTATAAAACATGTAGAATTTAATTCCTTTCATTAGATATCTTAGGCTAATTGTTGCATCCAGCAGGGAGCAAATGGCATTGTAATTGCTTGATATCTCATGCTGGTTTGATTAGAAGACGATAGGAATGGGAAAAAAGAGATAACTCCAAGAAGGGCTTTATCTTTTTTCTTTGATTTCTGCTTGGTGCCAAGCATTTCTAAAATAAAACAGAAATTTTCAAACTGACTTTCTGTTCCTGTCTCAGTGAGAAGGCTATGGGTTAGAGGAGTGAAAATGCTGGTTTTATTTACCCCTGGAGAGGTGCTGAGACTCTCAGCTGAGGAACGGCACTGTTTTAGGGCTGAGCTTAGTAAGCACTCACTGGTCATGTAAAGGAGTACTCATGATTATTCTTTCCATCCTTTTGCCAGGGAAACTGAGGCACAGAAAGGCAAAGTGACGGGTCTCATGTCGCGTAATGTAAGTGGCAAGGACAAAGGCTGATCCCAGAGAGCCTCCCTTTTCTTCTTGAATAAACAATTCTGAAATGACTGTGGTGAAGTTCAGGAAGGTAACGGAGGTGTGAAATACTAGTGAGTCACAGGGGACTACTGCCACTCCTGGTTTTAGCTACTAAATATTTATAGTCTTCATTCTTCCATACAGTGCACACCAGGCAGAAGTCTGTTACGGGTGGTGTTTGAGATAAGTAGTGGGGTGTGCACATCTGTGTATGGGAAATCCAGTTTCTGTTGTAGCTCTGAATACGGCATGCAGCTTCCTAAAGGCACCCATGCAACGTGCATTGCAGCCTCTCCGCGGCTGCCTCACGTGGCGAATAGCACCAGTTCAGTGCTAATCCTGGGATTTACACAGCTAACCGGGGAAGCGTTTCTCTGTGGAGGAACAGTGTGGTGGATCAGACCATGCCCCCTCTTTGGATGTTTACAGAGGTGGGAAGAGAGCATAGAAAGAGTTAATGACAGGTAGTCTGGGGACAAGAAGATCTAAGAGGAGAGAATTCCAGGGTGGAAAACAAGGCAAACCTAGGTAAAGAAATATCAAAAAGCAATTCCACCTGTGAAATAATAGGTTTAGAGAGAGCACGATACACTTGGAATAAAGCAGATGGCAAAGCTGTGCTGGGCTCCCTGTACACTTCCATGAGCCAAAGAGCCATGGCCGGGTGCCTGGTGGGTTACACTGCAGGCACCCAAGGTGCTGCAGGACACTGATGGATGTAAACGGAAAAAGGGAGGTGAGCAGATAAGGCTGAGAGAGTTTGGCCTTTTCATGGGAATTTGAAGACCAGCCACAGAGGGAAACCTTTCCATGGCAGAGATAAAGGCAGGGAAGTTGTCTTTGTCAGTGTCAGAGACTTGCAGGCCTTGGGAGATATTATTGTGGCAAAGTGAAAATAGCAGCCTCTACAGTGAGTCTTCCCTCTTGTTTCAGTCTTTAACAGGAGACTTTTCCACATTCCCCTGGTACAATAATTGACACAATACCGTCACTGTGGCCTTGGAGAGTCCAGCTCGGCTAGCCACCCCCATGCCACTCCATCCACATCAATGTGCAAATCAAAGCTCATGCAGGAAAATTCAGCCCCAGCAATGACCCTTTTATTAAGCAGCAGGTTGTGCATGGCCCCAGTCACAGTGTAAGAGGCAGGTCACACCTCAGTCTTTTAAAGATGTTTTTATGGTTCTTGCTGCTTCAGACTGAGCACCTCATAATCTTTATTAACATCCTCTCCCCAGCATTTCTGCAAGGTAAGAAAATGCCTTGATTTTTTTTTCAGGGAAGGAATAGAGATTGATTCACTGAGGTCCTTCAGGAACCACAGATGTCTTCTGACCCTCCCATGAAGCTCATGTACCCCTGCAAGCATCCAGGTTTCACACCTGAGCAGGTCACCTCAGGTGCTGGGAGTTAATGAAATTCATAGCCAGGGCTGAAATCAACTCTGCAAACCCTCCAGAGAACTGGTTTTTAACCAGAAACAGGTCCTGGTGGCAGGACCGTGGTGCTTGCTTTGAGTGCAGCGATCCCTGAGGCAGAAGGGCTGGAGCTGCCATGCAGGGATGCATCAAACCCCAGCTGCAGCCTGCAAGCGGGACCTGTGGCAGGGGACGTGTGGCCGGAATGTGTGTGGGAATGGGTCTCTTCTGCCCCTGCCACTGCGTTTGAAACTGCACTTAGCTGATGGGCTTTAGAAACTTTGTGAGTGGGGAAATTTTCTTTTGTTGTCTCCAAATATTTAATGCGGTGACTATTTCTCCTGCCCTCCTTCTTATTTTACAAAGAGGTTTGCCACTGGGATTTTCCAGCCCTTCCTGCATGGTGACAGTCTCTTACTGGAGTCTTTTTCCATCTGTGCTGCCAACTACGACTGGCTTTTGCTAATACAAGTACACAGGCACCTTCTGCGCTTTGTGCTTAACTTTTAAAAATAATCTTCCTCACATTAAATAAGCTTCTTGTGCATGAATTTTGTCCATGGTATGTGTGCTATTTAAGTTCAAAAACCAAACTTATAGCTAGCTGCTCTGCCCAGCTAAGCAAGACTTCTTCTAGTGAGCAGACAGGGGGGAAAAGTCTCTGTGGTTGTAGTACTGTCAGCTTTCCTATCCAATTTAATTAGTTCTGTGGAGCTCCTTGACTATAATTTATTCTTCCCTCCCTTTCCTTGTTATATGCGTTAACTATTTTCATGCAGCACACTCAGGGCTCACAGATGAAGCGCAGATCTGGGCGAACATCTCTGCCTCTGGCAGGCGGTCACCCCAGGGAAGCACAGCTGTGAATAGGTACAGGAGGAGAAAATTGCATATGATAAATCTAAAGTTAGGCAGCCTGAAAGGTGGGAACGGAGCAGTGGGAAACTGCTGGCAGTCTGGGTCTTTGCTGAGTCCCTGCATACAAATACCGAGGTTGATGGAAAGTGGCTTTATGAAACCAGCTTCTGCTGCGAGCTTAAGGGTCAATCCTGCATTGATCCCTTTGGGATTTTGGTTTGGAGCACATGGACAAGACTTTAAGAGAAATAAAACTGGAGCTCTAATTTGAAGCGGTTTTTTAGGGGTGCGTATGGGCTGTGCCGAGGCATTGCCTGGGTGCAGGCTGTCACAGGAGGGAGCAGTACGGTAGTACCAGGGCATGCATGGCAGATACCGGAGAGAGCCAGTGGGACGAAATCAGCTGTAGGTTGAAGACTGATGCTCCTGTCACAGCCATGGGGGCTGCTGGAACAATAACACCCCTCCCTCAAAACCCAAGGGTTGCGGTGAAACCTGCAGAAACCAGTTTTGTTTATTTGTTAGATAGAGATACATGAAGTGAAAGGCTCATGGTTTCACACCCGTGTCTAAAATCACTACGGTCATCAATCAGGACCTGAGTTTCCCAAATAGTTCTCTGCTTCTTTGGAAGGAGAGGTAGGCTGCTACTGCCGGGCCCTGGGATGAGGCCAGCAGTGATTGCCAGATCCAGCTCCCAGGTCCTCCTGCTGCTCCTTTTGTTGTGAGGAAGTAAAAAAAAAAAATAAAAAAAAAAAATTAAAAATCTGCCCGCATGCTGACAGAATAGCACATTTCCTCCTGCCACTTCCTTGCAAAATTTAGGTTTATCTCCACCTTTGCCTTTGCATTTATTTGCTTACAGGGACACAGAGGAATTCAGAGAAGCACCCTCCTTTTCTCTGTGGTGGAGCCCTGGTTTGATGAGACGATGAAGGGGACTGCTTACTGCTCTGCCGCGCATCCGAATGAAGATAGTAGCAATCTAGTTCTGCATGATAAGCATAAAAAATGGTCATTTTATGCTAGATCATCTCCTGTTGTGCAAGGTAAAATGGTTTTGCATCTCTGCATGACAGAGGCAGAACCACTTAAACACAGTCCAGAGGTACATTTCAGTATCTCCCCAAGTAATGATATTACTGATAATTAGCAGACCATCCTGTGGCCCGTAGTTACTTCTAAATTTATCAGTGGAGAAACAGTTTGTGGGAGTTATTGCATCCTGATTTTGTTATTAATCCATCTGTACAGCTGTGTTCTCCCCCCACTGTAACTGGCAGATGTAAGAATTTGCAGAGTGGACAGAGGAAATGCTGTGTCTGGAAGGCACAGATTGTTGGCTAAATAAACCTCCTTCAGGAAAGTGTTCAGAGAAATGGGAGCAGGGGGAGAGGAAAGGGAAAATCTGACTCCAAACACAGAGAGGGAATTTAGTTTAAATACCTCAGCCAATGGAGCAGAGATTTTTAAAGTATGACATGAGCAAACGATTCTTTTGAGTGCTTTGTTTACTGCATAATTTAAAGGAAGATTTTTGTCGCCCTTTGCTACATAATTGAATTTTTATAGTACTGTTAATAAAAATATACATCAAATGTGACAATTATTATTCTTCAATGGATTTTTATATTATTTCAGTCTGAGAGAGATATGAGAAAACATTAAGGATAACTCTAAAGATGTATTCTGAAATCATTTCTATGATTTAGTACTTCTTAAAATTAGTGAAATAGTTAGATGTCTTCTCTACTTCTGTGAAGTAATTCTGGGTTTTCAGAGAGAGTCAATATATTTTAACAGACGTAAAAGAGGGGCCAATCCTGCAGTCACTTTCAGGTAAAAATCCCATTTGTTTCCATGGGAGTTTTGTCAGGGTAAGGGAGACGGCTGCATCAAGATGCATAAATGTACGTAAAAAATGTCAGTTCCAGTATGTCATTTGTTTGAGTGTTGAAAACAGCATTATCCTTTCATGTCCCATACAGTGAGGCAGTAAATCATTTTAAAAAGGTTTGGAGATAAAGAAAAATACATTTGACCCTTTGTGCTTGATCCTAGCCCCTTACTTATGTCACTGCCTTGGTTTCTGGGGGACATGCTACAGAACAAAGCTGCAGAATTTAGTTGTGTTCACAAGTGGAACAGCAGTGCAAATCTCTGCAGCTTGCCTTTATACTTCATGAGATATAAACTGATGGAGTTCAGAAAATTATTTCCTTGTCTTTTTTATTAATGGGAAAAAAAGACATAGTAAACATCTGTCACTAGATTTACTTGGGACAGTAGTTTCCAGCTGAAGTATTTCTTAAAAGTATATTTATCTTTTGAAGAAGAAATGGCATTATTTCCAGAATGGAGAAAATGATGATTTAAATATGTTTTCTGATAATGGAACCACTTTGTTAATGAACAGTAATTTTCTGGCTACCTCTGGAGGAATTAAGCTCATGCATTATAAAATACATCTGTGAAAGCTTATCTGATTGCCCAGTAATTGTGACCTCATTGTGGGTTGTGCAATTAAGCATTAAGCTACTATTTGGCACCATAGTTAATTGTGTTTTACTTTTCTGATACGCTTGTTGACAATATGGAACAAAATTACCGATAACAGCAGAGGGGTGGGAGGAACAGCACTATCTAAGCACCGTCCCCACGCAGCACTGCAGGTGCCCCTCTCCAGCGTGGAGGAGATAATTAAGCAGGCAAAGAGCTAATGACAGTGGGGAGACTGTCACATCCAGTGTGAAGGCTTTTAGGCCAGGCACCAAAGTCCTTTTGCTCTCAAACCTATGTGTTACGCTGAAAGAGGCAGATGGGTTCAACATGCGAGGCAGTAGTTTTGCAGGGCAAATTTGAGGGTTTGTCTTTTGGATATTTTCCCGTACCAAGTCATAGCCTCCCAAACATAAATGGTTGTTTGGGAGCACGCAAAGCAACATTTTAGAAACATTTTTGGGAAAACTGTGCCCAAAATATAGATGTTTGTTAAGGTGAAGGTGGGTTTTGGACACATAGTGAGAGACATGAGATCAAGATGAGCAGAAAAGCAATTATTTACAGGCAAAGATAAATGACTCATCACTGGGAAGGGATCTCAATTCTTCTGACCCTCCAACCAATGTGACAAAATCTTCAGCAGATGCTTACTTGATACCTCAGAGAGAGCAAGGACTTTGGGAATGGTTCATGGCAGGAACCTATGTGGTCATAACATTAATCGTAAAGCAGGGATTCACGTGTACCTCTCCTGTAGGACAACTCATTGTAGACACCTTTGTCAACCCAGAGGATTTTCTTGTCCTGCCCACTAAGGACTTGTGCTGTGCATTGCTCCCTACACCAGCAGCGCCTTCCTGCTTGCTGCATGATGCGACTGAGCCTGAAAGCCAGCTCAGAGCTGCTGAAGAGCCTCAGGTCCCCACATGCTAATGCACAAGAACCAGCATGTGAAACAGGATGGAAGTAAATTTGGGGGGTTTTCATGCTGAGAGAAGCAAGAAGCGTAAGCATCTACTGTAACTGATTTCAATAATGGAAAGTGAGAATGTATTAAAGGCTTTGTATTGTGACGTAGTCATCCCTTCTCAATTAAACATGCTTCCACTTGGATCTCCTCCTTTTTGGACTCTGCCATCTTTTGAGTAGTACATCAACAGTACGCCCTTTTCCGTCGTGATGTATTGTACTCGTATATCTTCAGAGTGAGCTTTCTTTCTAATGATCTATTAGTGAGATGCATCATTTGAATGAGGATGATGATGATGATGATATAGTACTCTATGGATGATGCCATCCAAAGGAAAGAAAAGGTCAGACAACAAATTCAATAGAGTTATTGGATAAAAGTCAGGCAACACATCATCTCCGAGGCTGCTTTCCTAATGCCAAGGAGGATTGCTGATACAAGCAGTGCATTCCGGGGACCATTTCTTTTACGACTGTGCCTGAACTGACCCCCGAACGTCAAGGGAAAGCAGTACTTTGTAACATCTGAATTGAGACAGTATCAAAATATTTTTCTGTTTGAGACTATGGGTATGACAGGTTCAGCATCAAATCCCCAGGCCGCATATATCTTCTATTCTTCTGGCCATGCTTCTGTCTTCTGGGTGCACATTCACAAACATCGCATGCATGTCTCTCTGTCTAGGCTAGTTCTAAATTATGTGCATCTTTGTGGAACCTGATCACTTGCTTCACTGCAATCATATAAGATGTTAGCAAATAAGATTTTTTGTGAGTTGAAGTTACCAGTGTAGGATTATAGAATAACACCTACAAAATTCTTACTTTATTGCAATCGTTTCCTTCATCAAGTCTGAAAATATTTTTTAAGATCATTCCCTCTGCCTCTTTTCCACAGCATACAAAACCCCTGCGATGCTCAGGCTGAACAAAAAATATTCAGTGTACCTTAAAGGGAATTTTTAAAAAATGGTATGGATTTTTCTCTTCTTCTCTTATGTGTCTTATTTGCTTTCTTAAAGTCCTAGAACTTTGCTGTGGAAGGGCAGAGACACACATAAATAATGTGCAGAGTTGTATCCCAAAATGGCTTAATTGTTTAATGCCTACTGAAATGCAAATGAAGCTTATGAGAGCGCGAAGAGATTCATCTATCCATCCAAGGTCAATATATTGAGTAAGATGCAATTTGCTATGGGGGAGGGGTCTTCCAGCGAATATTCTTGATTTTCAGAAAAAGGCTTCAGGCTGGCCTCTCCTTTCAAGCCCCCCATATTTGCATTTGCTGATAATGATGAACAGTTTTGTAGTGCTGAGATGTGACATCTGACTGCTTGATTTTGCCATTTCACACGTGAGAATGACATGCAATGCAGCTGCTCAAACAGTGGGAATGTGACCTGACACTGGCCTTGGAAAATCAGAAAGGATGCTTTGGAAGCCAAGGGCAGTTCTGTGCTGTATGGACATTTCAAGGCGCTGGGGGTGAGCTGGTGCCAGCAGTTAACCCCCCAACATCCCCCTTTCTGCAGAGCATGGCGTGTACTAGCAGTCGTATCATCGTAAGGGTGGTCAGACGTTTCCCAGCTGGAATCTGTCTATGGCCTATGGAGTACTGTGGAATAAATTCAAAACACAATGCATACAGTTTATATGTTCCACCAGGATTTTTCTGGTTTTTTTCCCTATATCGTTGACACAAGAGACTGATTATTGCTGGGGAAATTGCACAGTGTGTTCTCTGGAAATATTAGCACGCTTGAGTCTCTGCCTCCAGTGAGGTCCTTCTTTGTAATGAAGTGAGGAGTTGCTTTTGGGGAGGGGGTAGAGGAAGATTCCTCCTGCCTTCAGCTGTTTTCCTGAAAAATGCAACCCATTAATAGCTGGGAGCTACTGTTTTGAGACCTCCAATGCTTGCCTTCTAGTCAGAGGTAGCATACAGAGCATTGAATGGGAATTATCAGAGATTTATTACACCTGAAGGAGTAGGAGTCTAAACCAGCAAAATCACAGAAATTTACCATGCATAGAATAATTCTTGCAGGAAAAGCTTAGAGATTCTTTGCCACTTCTGCCCAATTCCATAATCTTCCTGTCACTTTCTTTTGTTTCAAGAAACATATATTCAGGAATGCTGCTGCTTCTTAATTTGAAGTCATTTCAATGAACTTAAATTGCTTTAGTATTGTTAAAGCTTCTCAGCAAGCATGATTTTTCTGGGTTGAGCTAGGACATCCGACAAGATAGAAAAATGAGAAGTCTGAAGGTTTCCTTGTTTTTAAAAGCTTGAGCAAATTTCTGGTAATGGTATGTCAAATGCAGCTCATAAATTATACAATGGTATTTCATGACAACATTTTCAGCTATTCTAGGCTTGGTTCTGGTTAAAATAAAACTGACAACCAGTTTAGTATGTAGAGGTGTGTGTCCATGAATCACAGAGTTAGTCCTAGGAAGGATGGATCTACATGTCTCCAGCAGCTAAAGCTGTTGTAAAAGCAATTGCAAAATAAGTGCTGTAAATATACGTATGCATGTGTATTTCGACAAAAGATCCTATACACACAGACAAGCAACCTCTGTCTGTGGTTATCTGAGATGTGGATGTATTATCTATCCTATCTCTGTTTCACTACCTGCTTTTTAGAACAACTACCATACAGCTGATTGATAATTTAAAAGATGTAAACACACATCCCTATACTATACAGTCATAAAAATTTCCTAAGAGCAAAACAAAAGCTCTTACTTATCAGAGAAATCTTCCAGTATGAAGAATTAGTAACACCTCAGTATGAAATATTTGTAAATAGATTTTGGCTTCTCAGTATTATAAGTGAAAGTCATGCTAACCTGAACAAAATCCAGCTACTTGCTATTTTCTTCATTGCTTCCAAATAACACCAAATAGAGCTTAATAATCAATGACAGATCTTTTCAACCAAGCCTGTTTGTTCATGTTCATTCCTTCCTTTACCTTGCCTGTCACCTCTCCAACCTATTCCTCTGAATCCCTGCTTAGCCCGGACTCCGTTTAACCATGCTCTAATGGTGCAGCAATTCACACTACAGTGCCAGTGTCTCCCCATTGCAGAGTCTGTGAGCTGCAAAATTAACTCGTTGCACCTGCAGCCTGATTTTGCAGCATGCCAAACTTTCTCTTTAAAAATAAATAAATAAATAAATAAACGTCAACTTGTCGCTAATGGTATTTGCGTCATTTTGCAGCTGTGTTCACTTTGAAGTGAGCAGTCAGTGATTTTCGAGTTAGCTAGGTGAAGTGGAAAAATAATGATGGATTCAGTAGTCTTTTGTCACTTTTGGGCCTGAATTTTCCTTAAGTCTGTGTGAGTGTTGGCCATGTACTGTCTGTTAGTGGTGAAAAAGTGATTCCAGTGCAGGTCCTGCTGGAAGAAAAAATCTGAGCCATTTAGTTTCTCATCATTTCCCCCCAATTCCCCTTTATAATGAGGATTAATAAATAACTTCGGGAAAAACAACTTGTGATCTTTTATCACTCAAATGTGCAACAACTAAAATTAAAATGGAGGAGAAACCGATAAAATGCCTAATACCTCATAAACGTTCTTTACCCAGAACAATGAATAACAGGAAATAGAAGCAGCTCTTAATGGGAAGATTTGGAGGTTTGAAACCAATCTTGATTAGGCTTTTTCCCCCTAATTTGTTGTACAGCTTATAACATCTCTTTCAAGACAGAATAATATAGGTCAATAGCTGACTTAAAAATCTTTAAGAACTGGAATGATTAGTGGTTTGAGCAAGCGCCATTAGCCGATTGACCAACTCGTGCTCTTTCAGATATGAGCTTGTCTTTGGGCAAGGAGCATAAATCTAAAACTCCAAACTCCACTGTTTTCATAAAATAAATCAATACTCAGCCTTACCAAGGGATGCATTGATCTGGTCAAAAGGAAGGAGGGCCTGATGGTTACAAGCTCTTTTTTGATCTTGCTTTCTTCAGGAAATTATGTTTATAACACTGTCTGTGCCTCTCTCCCTGATGGACTCTGTTACCCAATTTCAGCTGGATTTCAGCCACTGTGTAGGATGTTAAAGACATTCGGGTCTGACAAATTTTCTGAAAACAAGAGGTGGAGTTTGGAAGCAAGAGCGAGGATCGTTGGTACCACCTGCTTGCACCAGCAGAGACTTCTCCAAAGCTCTTGGGGCATGTTTTCTGATGTGCCCGTCCATGGGTAGCTGCTCACAGCCCTTGTTTGACTCTTGAGCTCAGTGCATAGCTCAGCCTAAGTTATTATACACAAGTTATATTCACACAATACTGGGCAATACTGAGCAAGAGAACTTGACTTCTTGGGGGCCCCAAGATACCTTTTTGTAATCCGGAGTGAAAACTCCCTTTTCCTGGCCTGTCTCACCCATTTTGGGTCTAAGCTCTTTGGGAAGAAATCAAGGTTTTTCAACTACAGTATTAGGGCCAAGGAACTCAGTCCTGACTGAAGCGCCTGGGTGCCACTGAAATACGGATGATGCGTGTTCATGTACCTCAGAAACCATCCTGTCTTTTCAGGCCCTTAACTCAACATCTTCTCAAAGCAGAAAGGCAACTCACTACCTCTTCACCTGAGCGCAGGTAACTGCAGAGCAGAGGACGTTTTTCCGTGTCTGGCAAAAATGCAAAATGAAATAGGTTACCATAACTCTTCCCCTTCACTGTCCAAGCTTTCCCAGTATTTTTACTTTCCAGCATATAAATGACTTACTCGAACCCCAAGCTCTCTCTGGCAAGCACTGTACATAAACTTTCTGCCTGCCAGCCATCAAACCATGAGCTGTTAGAAAGAGGAGAATATATACAGAGGACAGAGGAAAATATGTAAGGTGATGCTATTGGCTTTTTAGGGCCATTTAAAGGCAGCAGCCAGTGAAGGAAAGGGAGGTGGGGGGTGAAGTGTAACTTTTTTGTTTAGTAATAATCACACACAGTTTCATTCTGCAAGCTTCCTGCTGCAGCTCCTCTCATTAAATGGGAAATTGGGCAAAAAGCTTTTGATGTTGCCTTTATCTGCGCATGGTGGGTTTCCCCTCTTCCATGCCATTGCGTTGAGGCGAATTGTCGCCCTGGCTGGGCTTGCTGAGGGGAAAGGCAATGGGAAGAGAGCAACGAGGGCTCAGATCCACACTGGAGCACCTCGCTCGCCCCACGTACTGGGGCGGGAGCTGGGAAAGATGCTCACAATTAGCAATGATCATTATCATCAAGCAAGTGATTCGCAAATATTCCATAAAGCAGGCCCCCGGACTGCACAAGCAACAACAAATATTGTAGCAGATTTATTAGTGGAGCATGAAACATTTATATTTTTCAGATGACAGGGCAGATGATGACTGTGTTATGCTAGCAGGCAGGATGAACCTCATTCGAAAAGTGCCTCGTAGGTGATGGCTAGATATGACAGCAAGATGAATTAAGGTCTTTGAGCATCAAGATGGTGTGATAGACCCTGGGAATTGAAAACTAAACACCGGTGGTATCCTTCAGAAAGCAGCTGAGCTTTCTTTGTGTAAGCCAAGGCACAGCCTTGATAATTGTGGTGCCCCGGTGACATTGGCAGGGATTGAATTTTCCTGTCATCTTTTAGCAGGGCAGCTTACCAGAATAAATGTTTAGTGCTTTGAATTAGAGTTATAGTTAGTAAGAGATTGAGTGAAACTGGTGTTCCCTAGAGAGCTGGGCTTTGGCAAACTACTTCGTTGAAGGGGTTTGAGCCAGCGACAACTTCCTTTTCTACCGTTCATTAAATGCATTACACCCCAAACCTGTCAAAGACCTGGGCTGGGGTGTCTCTATACAAAAACTGATTGAGGAGGACGGCTCAATAAGATCCGACTCAGAGCTGCAGCCCAGGTAAGGCTAATGGAGTAAGTAATGGGGCAATACGTAACTTAGACAGTCGAGCTCTTTGGAGTTACTGGTGTTTAATTACACCCATGTTAGCTCTTGAAGGGAAAGGAAAAGGCCATGGAGTAGAATCAAATAGGACTTTCCCTCAGCCATCAGCTGCCCAGAGGGAGAGACTGACATCTATCTTTTCTGCATTTTTTTATCCCCTTCTAGGTTTTGCCATTTTGAGCTGACATGTTTTTTGATATAAACACATTTCCAGATGACAGATCTTTCCACCTTCCATTCTGTTACCACGTTTAAATACATTTCCTTGAAGCAGCCCAGTATGTGAATGAGTTTCACACCTCCTTTAAAATGTATATGCAGGTGCATCAAAACTGTGCCTGAGATGGCAGCTAGTCTGACTTATATCCTGGGAATGTGTCCCCTGTGAAACTTCACTGTATACATCAAGATCATCTACCTTTCGCACTCATATACTTTGAACTCAGCCACGTCCTGACAAATTGTAATGGTCTCCTTCAAAGAGAGAAGGGAGGAGGTTGTGCAACAAGTTTTGCTTTTTCTTTTCTTTCTCAAGCATGGAACAAGTTTTATTTTTTTTTTTTTTTAGTGAAATCTGCAAAATCCAAAAGCCCAAAAAATCCAAAGCCAAAATCTGATCTCTTCCCTGTTTTGGGGGGTGTTTAACATCATGTATAGTTATTTTAGTCAGTGCTGGACTAATTCACACCAGCGTCTGTGCTTGCTTCCATTTCATTGAAGAAAGAATTATTGTTATATACTATAGTTAGTCATCTTAAATTTGTCTGGCCCCAGAGACACTCATTTATCTGCCCTCCTAAAAGCCACATTCATTCACGTCCAGCGCTAAAGGGTTTGTGTCTTCATCTTACCAATGATCTGAGCTTCACGATGAATATTTTTGTTCCTGGAGGACTTGAGGAGATTATGGGAGGTCTGCAGGACTTGAGCAGGACTTGCCTATCCTTCATCGATACTACACAGTGGCTGTGTTGGCTGCAAGCAAGCTGGGAGCCCTTGAAGTCTGGCTTATTTCCATTTCCAGGCTGTCTGGCTCCAGCTAAAAGTACTGCTGGACTAGTGGGAGAAAAAATATAGGTAAATGGTAAGAAAAATCTGTATTCCAAATTAAGCATGGCACTAAGGCTCGAACTCAATAAGCCCCTGCTGAGAAAAAAAATCAGTTTTTCTGCTATTCCATACTTCAGACTTTTCTAAACTGTGACCTGAAGTAATTGGTTCACCACTCGGCGATCAGGCAGCCAAGGCTGTCCCTGGGCACAGAGCTTCCCCCTGCCCTGACTGCTGCCCTGGAACACCAGCAGCTCCGTTGGCACACTACAGGGACCTCCGCCTGGAGTTATCTTTGCTTGCTGTCCTTATCTGTCTGGGCAGACCACTTCAGGGAGACCTGAGTGGAACTGAAGTTTTCTCAAGGAGAAATTGGGCTTCCACCTTTGCAGCTGCAAACAGGCAATACTTCCCCTCCTTTAAGCAGACCTGGAATTTCTGCCACAAAAGAACAATACTTCTTGGGTTTTATTACGGGCATATGATGGGATCTGTTGCCCCATCCTGCTGTTTTGAGCCATGGTGGCTCTACCTCTCCTTCGCTCTGGATTGAAGGCATGAGGTTCCCATGCTCTCATGCTTGTCCAACATTTCTCAGACAAGCTAAAGTTTGTAGGGAGAGAGAATTTCTTTTAAAATTAGAACAGCTGGTAGAGTTGGAAGAAAAGCAATCAACTTTTGGTCTCAAAGGAGTGTATAGCATTGTGAGTAATGCTTATGGATTCATTTATGTGGCTTTATTCATCCTCCTGGACAAGGGATATAATCCTAATTTTAGTTATTTTGTCAGTATAATGCAAAATGATTTTATGTGCTTTTGAACAGTATTTAAACAGTTGGATGAAAGGGCACTTATGGCTAAAATGGGTTTGTTATATCACTTGAATCTGCTAGAGCAGGACTTTCAGTGCAAGCTGAATTGCCTTTTGTGCCTGGCACAATGCATTCACTTCTTATTCACTCATACCGTGAAATCCAGGACTAGAAGTTACATCTTTGGCAACAAGTAGGTCTCACAGGAGTTTGGATGTCAGAGCAAAGTGGGCTTTCATTGCATAATGAAGAGGAAAAAGGGAATGAACCCCTAAAAAAGAATTTTACCAAATTCTTCCCATGGACATTGTGTTATTAGAGTAGCTAGTGAGTTAAAACAACATTTGAAATCCCAACAAGCCAAGAAAGATCATAAAACTGCAAGGAGCAGGAAAAATGGCACACGGCATACAAACAATGTAAATTAAGACAAAGAAAATGACTGTAAATGCCAGCAGTCCCTAAAACATTAGGGACTAATTTCTAACAAACCATTAGCTGCATGGGGAATTGTCAAACATTATTAAATATAATTTGCTACATCTGTTTTATTATAGAATTCATTTGGCACATATGCTATTTATGTTGTACACTTTTTTTTTTTCTTTATATACTGTCTTTTTCTTTAGGCCTTACCTGACATCCAAGCATAGTGCAGCAGGTGGGTTAAGATTTATTTTAGTCCTGCTGTAGGTACTCAATTTGTGTGTTTGCATGCACACTTATACGTGAACCAGTTTCCCTCCTGCCTTCGCCCTCCTCTACCTCCCACAAGCAGCTGCACATGAATGTTTCTGCATTACAATCAGCAGCCAGCCCCCAGCAAGTGCTCTTTCTGCTGCCTAATGCTATGAATGCATGTATGGAGAGAGTGGTTTGCAGCCTCTGCAGGGATACTGTTACCATCAATATCATTGTGCCATTAATATTTAAATGGAACCATGATCTGAATTGCATTGGGGTTTTTTAAGCTAATATTCAAGGAGTAGGTGATAGCCTGTAAGCATTGATATCAACTGCATCAGCCAGCCAATGCTGTAATCTTGATCAAAAATAATAATGTCATCCATAACGCTGTAAAGATTTATTAGTTGTGACAGATCTATACATTAACAAATCACTACATGGCCCTGAATGCCAAGTAAACAGAGTGAGTCTTGTAAGGAATAGTAAGACCTTTTGGGAACCCTATTAAGGAGTGTTTCACACAGGAAAAATTTGCTCCAAAAATAATAAGATTTGTGTGTATGTGTTGTTTGTATGTCTGCATGAGTGATGGACGGCTGTCTGTCCACTCTTGCTCTTCTGCACTCAGGATGGGGGATGACTAGCAAACCAGAATGGGCCCAATGAGTATTTTCTGGTGCAGTTCTAGTTTGAGTTCTGCTGTAGCTTGAATGTGTTCTGATTTCGTTCCGCTTTCCCTTCTACAAAACTGCAGGATAAATCACATTGAGTTGTTTTGAGAAGATATCACAGTTAGGATGACTTTTAAGCTTGATCTGACTCCTTCACTACCGTTGTTTAAAATGTCCATTCCTATGATGGCAGTAAGGTGATCTTTTCTGACGCTTACTTTGGTAGCTTTTACCGGTTGGATGTACAATGCGTAAAGCCAGGATCTTCCTGGTGATGTTAAGGTTTTAACAAAAGCAGTTAAAATAATGAAAAATGCAGACTTACATTATCCATGCCTGCTTAGCTCTTTCTCTGTGGTGTTTCCATCTCAGGTGTTCTGGTGGTGGAAAAGTCCTCAATAATGAAAAGATCAAACTATATGGCATCTGAGGAGTCCTGTCCCTGAGAGGAATACTGCTAAGTCCAGTCACTTAAAATTTGTGAGACAGTCCATAAATATCAGAAGATTAGAGTAATAAAACCTGGAGGGGTTTTTTTCAGTCTTATTCCAGGTTGTCATATCTTCATAGCTCATACTATCAGCGTTTTCTTCAAAACAGAAACATTCTGAAACGTCCAGGTGCATCCCAAAATGTCCAAAACCATTCCCTCCGGAGTTAGTTTCCTAGTGCAAGCAGAGCTTTAGTGTCTAGGGACTTCCCACTCCCATCCTCCCGAAGGAAGAGCTGATGCTGTTGTTATGCCATAGCCTGTACCAGAGAGGAAATGAAGATTTCCTAGCGTCAGTTACTCTTTTCCTTCTCTCTCTAATGCTATCTCCTTCTAATTCTTGTCTCAGGGATAAGCACATAACTCAGTGCTCCCAGATTGGTTTCACTGGTTTGGTTACCCATTGGCAGAAACTCGAGGGTGCCCATGACCTGAGGATTTTGGAAGCTTGGCTTCTCCTCTCTTTTGTTGCCCTAAGCAATCCCGTTGCCTGGAATAGGAGACGACAATCTTGAGGCACAGCATGCAAGGGTGTGATGGATACAGCTTGGACACAGCTGAGTCCTCAGCCTAGTGTCTTCTAGACTTTCTCTCTCCTTTACCCTCAGGGGCTGCAGAAACAGCCCACACTGCCTGTTGCTCAGGCTGCTTCTCTGTTCCTCACATCTGGACACTGTACTGCCAATCTCCCCCCACTACATTTCATACGGTGTTTTCTCTTCATCCACACACATTATCCACAGCCCCTCCAGCCCTTTACTCCTGTAGGATTACTTTTCTCCTTCCCTCAGCAGTGTTGCCACATTACAGTTCATTTGAACACCAGTGCTAAGATGATTTTCTTATTCTGCTGTTTTACCTTCTCCTTCTCTGCCATTTCGCTTTCAAGATCTTTCACAAACTGTCCATACACTAGTGACCTTTTTTGCTGATGACTGACTCCCGGATGACCCCTAGACACTGGCCTTCATTGCCCACTTGCCAAAGTTTCAAAGGAACTTCATACTTTTTTCCTTAAACTTGGGATGAGCTCACTGTGAACATCCACCAACCTTTATCCCTTTCCCACACCTTCTTTGGATCTGGCCGAGAGCCATTGTAATCCTAACAGTGTATGACCATGCTGGAGGAATAAGGTAGGACAGCAGGGTTTATCCTTGTGCTTTCGTATTTTTAATCACTAAGCCAGTGGCAGGACATGGAAGTCTCAAGTTAACAGCTACCAGTGGCTGAACCACTCATTTTGTATGGTCTTTAGGGAGGATCAACCTTTGCCAAGCATTTGTGCAAAGGGTGGGAAAGTAAAAAACTGAGGATATTCTGTTGATCTAGTTTATCAAAGATTCATAGGAAAAATTGGTTTTTCAGGACAGAAGGAGAAGTATGTAATCCTCCGAGCTCTGCAGACTGGGGGATGTTTCCTGCCTGGGGGAAAGGTCAAGGTAGGTGCGAAAAAACCAAGCAGCATCAATATTCACTCTCCTGATGGTGTTTTGACCCAGGTTGACCAGGACCCCTCTTCCTGGTCAGCTTAAAAGATATGGCAGAATCAGCTGGACAGGCTTTTAACCCACATTTTCTGCTGGAACATGTCATGTATGGAGCTGTAACAGATAATATGTTAGGAAAACATTTTTTAGAGTGCTCTACCTCATAGGCATAGAGCCCCTGATATTATTTGAGGAATGCATCATACGCTATGAAATGCACCCTGAGGCAAAATCCAAGTATTAAAGTCCTCTTTTTACACATGGGGAAGTGAGACCAGAGTAGTACAGTGATTTGTGTAAGAGCATATAGCTACACAGTGATGGAGCTGAGGACTGAACCTGGCCTCCTACAGACACGGCAAGTACAGGGCTGCCTTTTCTACCTGTCTCGCAGATAGCTGCTTCACGTGGTTTGGGCATCACGATAAATGTCACACGTAACACTTAATTGATATCTGATAAATTTTCTACTTGGAGTGGGATGATGTGAGAATACAGAGGAGGATTGAGTATCTTCAGCAGCTTTATTAACTGTGTATTAAAACATATAAGGAGCAGACAAATTGCATTTGCAGGTACTTCTGATTGAGAGATGGAGCTTTTGCCAGAGTATTTAACACCCAAGACCCTGGGATATTAGGAGCAATCGCCAGGGAAATTGTGAAATGGGACCAAAGCAGCAATTTGGTCCCAATATTGGGACCATGCAGAGACCATGCTAAGGAAATGTGAGCTGCTCTGATAGAAAATACCTGTGAGGATGTTTAGCAAGATGGCAGATCCAGGCTCTTCACAGCAGTGCGTGGTGGGAGGCTGAGAGACAATGGGCATGAGCTGAAACAGGGCATGTTCAGACTGGATATGAGGATAAACTTTTGGGGACTGAAACACAGCAACAGGTTACCTGTAGAGGCTGTGCTGCCTCCGTCCTTGGAGATTTTCAAGACATGACTAGGTAAAGCCCTGAGCAACCTGGTCTCGTCTCACAGTTGACCTGTGAGCAGCAGGGTGCTGAGCTGTCCTATCATCCTATGGAAATGGGACTCACTTCACCCCAGAGCCCAGCCTGGGACCCAGAAATGTGTTGTTCCCAATAGGAGAGTCAGGGCATACCAGGAATTATTCAGCAACTTTTAGGATACAGGTAAAGAAACCAGGATTTGGCCTTTGCTGACCAGCTTCTCAATATTACCAGCTAATCTTTGTTTTCCCTCCTAACCAACTTAAGGCCAAAGAAAGCCTTTGTATTTCTCTTTGTGCCTCTCCTCTTTCCTCTCCTGAATTTTGTATAAGGCCAAGAGAGCTGGACTTGAGGTCTCTTCTGAATTAGAAGAGGGTGCTCAAATGTAATGGCATATAATCATATACATCCTTCTATGCCAGGGTTTTGCATATTGCTTCCAAGCGCTGCTCGCTCTACTAGCAGGGCAAGATTAAATACTGTACTGATATCCCCCACGTGGCAGCATCTATGACTAGACCATCAAATCAGTCAGTGACATACCACCGGTGGAAAAGCCATCAATCTGTCTCCATAGTGACACATCTCCTGCAGAGATAGTTCTGGGCAAGGCACAGCCAAGAAGCAAAGTTACAAAAGGTGGTGATTTTTTTTATGCTACAGATGCTGTTTGTGTTTGCTTTTTATGCTTTTTTGGTGTTGGTTTGTGTTTGTTTTTTTTCAAATGGGTCTTGCTGCCGTATATGGTTAGGTTATTTTTTCCTCTTTTGTGCAATAGTTTCCCTCTTGTAAGATATATCTGAGGAAACAGATGATGGGTTAGGACCAAAAAAGAAAATTTTTAAAGCCTGGATCCAAGGTAACAATAATGGTATCTACACATTTCTGTAATGGGGGGGTCACTTAATGAGAAATCCCCCAGCTCCAAACTCCCAGGACTTCTATATGCGGCCAGGGTAGAAATCTGGATCTGATCTCTCCACACTGACCTCACCTCTAATAATTAAAACCCCTTTGCTGGATTAACAAACATGCCAGTGCAAGAATCTCAGGCTCATTTTACTTTTTTTCAGACCTGTCCATATTAGCACATAACTTCTTAAAAAAATTTCTAGTGTGACTTATTGTAGTATTTGGAAGTTCTGAAAAATTGCCTGCCACTAGAGGTTATTCAAATTCTGGTCTTGATGTATTAGCCTAGACAGTTTTAAAGCCATATCTACAGCAAGTAGTTAGCCATACTGCTGAACAGACATTTTTTTAAATGAACTACAAAGAATAGCCTATTGTGGTTAGCTTATTTTATTTACAGCATTTCACATGGTGTGAACATTAAAAATTTACAGAGTAATATTGATTTGCAGCTCCATCAAGCCATTTCTACCCAAACTACGGAACCAAACTGTTTAAGGAAAGGTGCCTTATTCCAATGATTATTTGTGCGGCTCTGAAGGCTGCTCTCCGCGATGCAGCCATAAATTCACCTCCTGGCAGAAAGTTAAAGAGGAGGTGCAGAAAGTAAATAATTGCCAGGAAGCGTCAGGAAAGGAGTCTTGCTGGTGCGTGTGATGCACGAGAGCTGAAGGAGACTGGTGTGTCTGATAAGGGTTTAGTGAATAGCTGTGATTTCGGTGGGACCCGCAGCCGGCTGGGACGCAGGGTGGCACTGTTGTCAGCTGCTTGGCTGCCTCGGCAGCATTGTCCTTTTTCAGCTGGTGAGAAAAGGTTTTTTTTTGTCATTGCTGTCACTCCCCAGATCAAAAAAAAAAAAAAAAAAGCTAACAAATTTGAATAGACCAGAAAACCAAATGATACAGGGTAATGGCACATAGCTTTGCAGTGACACTTCTGCCGAGAAGTGAGTCCCAAAAGGGAAAAACAACCTCTTAAAAATCCAGAAAGCCACAGAAGTCCAAGTAACCTTTTTAAAAAAAAAAAACCAAACCCAACGCAAATGCAAAAAGTGTGTCCTGGAAATAAAGATGCCCTTCTCAACCCCATTAATGGGAACTTAATTAGGCGTAAAATTTATGAAAGACATTGGAAACGTGATCTTTTTCCCATTAGGAGAAAACTGGGCTAGCTTCAAGTCTGTGGGAGAGCTGGGTGAGATTCGTATGTAAAAAGATACATCTCCATCAGGAAAGATATATTTGAAACATCTGGTAAAGTTCTTTGGCCAGCAATGTGTACGTCTTGAAAAATATATAGAGAATCCTTTTGGTCCCCTCTGTACTAGACACGTGGAATTAAACTGTATTTCATGCAGATGTTATAAACTAGATTATTCAGCTTTCAGTCTCTCTGCTCACAAGTTCTGCTCACATTTTGGAACTAAATTGCCAGAATTTCGAAAGAAATTGCAGTGGTGGGATGACCAGGCTTCACTTGTCAAGACAAAGGAGATGAAAATCCAGATATTTTGAAAGTAGTACTCTAGTTCTGCTGCTGTTAGCCCTTTTTTTTTACACTGCTATAACCCAAACAATTCTAAAGAAGTAAAATGTTTAGATTTGCACCAGTGCAAGTTACAGCAGGATCAAATTCATCTTAATTCATTTAACTGATGGCTTATATTAACTCACCAGCATAGTAAGGGCCAGAGTCACAGTTAAGGCATTTGAAAACATCCAGAGTGGAGGAGAAGAAATAAAGATAGTATTTGGTAGCTCAGTCTAATACTTCTGAAAACATCACAACAAAAGAAGATCTATCTGGTAAGAGCCCATGAAACTTCGCTTGAAGTTTGTGGGTCAAATCCAGCGAAGAACTGGATGATGGTGTATGTCACACAGCAGCTGTGAGGAGGTGAAAAAAGATTTTTGAGTAATTTACAGTAACGTGAACACATAGATTTCTCACTGGAAGGGCAAGTAGCAACAAAAAAAGGACAAAGGCAGTATGTGATGTCCACGGCACCACCTCCCACTTGCATGGGTTGGCTGTGGGGGTCTGCCATTGCGCCAGGGGGGGACATCACGGAGGGGTTGGGTGCTGTGGTCTGTAAAAAAGGCAACAGGCAGGAGACAAAGTTAGGGCTGCTTTACAGTAGTCTGTTGCCGGTCTATTCAGAGGCCTTTGTCCAGTGCCTAAATTAGTCAGTGTGTTACTCAGCAGCTTATGGCCAGATCTGAAGACACTTAGGGTCTCCGAGTAAATGTAGGTGATTGAGTCCATCAGTATAATCCATTACCTTCCCCAGCCTAATCTTTTAAGTCTCTGGTAATTTTTTTTCATTGGCGAAGTAACTTCAGCACCTGCAGTTTTGCTCTAGGGGATATATAAGGAAGGAGAATTGTCCCTGTGAACACAGAATTGCTTTGGTCCATAAAATGGGGCATCCCAGGAAGGATTTATTATTTGTAATGGTCTTATAAGTGATAGTGAGATAAAAGCAATGTGAGATTTGAAACAACATGAGTGTTTTAAGGAGAGATCTGAGTGACAGGACATAGTGAAAATATCTTTCTTCCCTCTGCTGGCATTTCAGTATGTCCACTAAATGAAAAAAGCTTGACATTGGGGGAAAGAAAGGAAAGGAAAGGAAAGGAGAGGAAAGGAAAGGAAAGGAAAGGAAAGGAACTCAGTCATAGTCTAGTTATACTGCTGTCAAAATTAATGCCAGAGATCCTGTTCATCTTTATCAGGCAGAATCAGCCCTCCTAGCGAGACAACGCTATGGGTCTGGGGCTTGTTTGCAATCCCACTTCCAAAGGAGTGAAGTGGGGCTGCTTCATTGAAATGCAGGCCATGTCACTGGGAAAATTATGCAGGAGGGAGTTGCATCTCTTCCTGATTCCAGTTCTGTATCTTTTACAAAGATCTCTCTTAATGGTACAGTCCTGTGTTACCTTGTCATACAAACCACTGAAGGAAGGGGGGGGAGGATGGCAATTCATTCTACAGAAGTAGGTCCACTAGAGAGGTATTTAGGTTTTATAAATAGGCCTATAAATAATACATTTCTATTTCTGCTGGTTTTATTGCTATTGATATGCAATATAGTCCTCTGGGCTTAAATCTGCAGATATTTTTATTACTTGAGGTCATTGCCATGTTGCATTGTACAAATAGCACACTGCATTCACATCAGCAAATGTTTATTTTTGCATGCCTCAGTGGCTGTCTTGAAAAGGTGATTCATCGGGTGTTATCCATCTCTTCTACCTGTCCTTAAATTTTGCTAAGTGCGTACTTTTATGGATCAGTTGAAAAGCCCCAATTACTCTGTAATTTAAGATTTTATGCCTGAATGCGGGATGTCATCCTAATAAGTGTGGTGGTGTGTGCATGTGTGTGAGGAGGTATAAAAGCAAATAATGCTTTGTTTCTCTGATGGGCTTCTGTGACTATTTCATGATACTGTCTGCACCTTAGCTAATTGAATAAGGATTATTTTGGAATGAGGAAAGCGGTAGCGGCTGAATAAGATTCAGTCGGTGCAATTAAAATGTTAACACAGATTGCTGTTACAGAGGCAATTCCGTTTTTCTCAATGTATGTAGAAAGAGCAGAGGTGAGTTCACAGGTGGTCAGCTGCTGGGTTTTATTCTCTTCCAGCTTACGGTGTGGCATACCGCTAGTCTGCAATAATTACCTCTTTGAAGCTTACTTTAATTCTATTGTTATATATGTCAAATCATCAAATGCTACCTGAGACTGCTTGCCTGCTGCTGTGTAACTACCCAGCAAAAACTTGCAATGTCCATTAAGATATTTGTGTGCTGGTTTCTGAATTTTGCCACGTGCTGCCTAGTACATGCACAAACAGCCACGCTGTAAAATCACACTGAAGGTACAGTGCTTGAACGTTTGTCGTGCAGTAAAATCATGCAGGCGCGTCTGTGTTCCCCCCAGGTGCTGAGTCTGAGCCAGACTGGAGCTGGGGTGCAAGCCTGCGTGTTAGACACCCCAAGCTATAGTGGCATCATAGAAGCAAAGAACAAGGCTGCGGCTGAATCTGGCTCTTCCAAAGCCATCCAGTGCCCATGCCTAGAGGGTGATGGAAACCGAAGACATGTGCCAGTGCAGGCCATAAAGCACTGAGACTGCATGGCCATTTCCAAGCGATGTCTAACGAAATGAAAAGCTCTTCCCTTTTCCCTTGTCATCACTTCTGTCACATCATCCCGCAGAGATCAACCCCTAGCTCACAGAAAGGCTTTCTCCTAAAATATATTAACCTTAGCTCTCTCTTGTGTCACTACTCTAATTGAGACTTAATGTATTTACCTCTGCTTTTGTCACCCTCCCTCCCGCTCCCCTTTTATTGGCACCGTGTTGTATTAGCATCCATAAGCATATGCCCTTTCCTGCACATGTCAGATGGGCAGAGTGCTGTCAGTAAGACCTATCATTTATCCAGTGGTGTTCTGGATCATTAGCATAGTGTTGCAGTTTCACCCTCCATCCTGGTGCTTTCCCTTAAGTAGATTTCACTGCATAAGTCTCATTTTCAAAACGATGGCTTAAGTGCACATGTTAATTGCAAGCTTTAATTATACGGCGGCGAAGTTGTGAAATTTTCCTCCTAATTAACAAGGAAAAACTTGGCGCGGGAGAAAGAGTATAATGGGGAAACGCCTTTTGCATTTCATCATTAACGATTCTCGCACATGGTTGTCGCAGGGGTGTGTGCCCTGGCTCATTGACTTCCCTGTGAGAGGATGGATTAGGTGCAGGCGAAGGCCAAGAGGTCCACAGCCAGACACCTGCAAGGAAAACGGTGGTCTGGGAGCTGGAGGGGAGCAGGAGCATTGGCATTACAAGACAGATATCCAGAGAGTTTCAGGGAGCTTCTTTTCACAGGCACGCTGACCTGCAGCAAGCAGGGTGAGCCCAAATCAATTTTATACTGAGATTTCCTTCCAAATTGGTATGTAGACATTCGGTTCAGATTCATATCCAGTCTCCAGGAACTGCATCCCAGCTTTAGATGGGAATTAGAGACTCAGACAAAAAAATGCGGCTTCCACTAGATGAGAATCTGTTTCTATTTCCGTAGAAGTGCCTGCCTGCCTCCTAATGTGCCTTTCGAAGGTGAGACACCTGTTTTTTCTCATCTTGGGTTTTTCTTTTTCTTTTTTTTTTTTCCCCCTCCTTTTTTCTTTTCTTGTTCCAGTAGCCAGTTCAAATATTTAGCCTTCCTGTTAACTCTCCTTTCTCCTTGCTTTCCTCAGAATAGACTCTGAGAGAAGCTGTGCTGGCTGGGAATGTGAACAGGGCCAATGTCAGTACCAGGGAATCGGAAATGAGAGTATTAGACGGTTAATGTCTTCTTTTGGGCAAGGCTTTCTCACAAGCCCGTCCTGATCAAGCTGAAAGGGTACAATGGGCACAGTTCATATCAAGACTGCATCCCTCCTCTGCCTATAGCTTGTTCTCCTTTCCTGTAAGACTCTGTCATGACATTATGTCATGTTTTTATTTTATCTTATTGCCTCTGGTGCTAAATGGCTGAGGTTCTCCGGCTTTTGAAGCACTCTGCTCTTCCTGGCAGCCTTGGCTCCTTGCACCCAGGTCATGCCTCCGGGGCTCCCATTTCCCACTCGTCAGTGGAAGAGTCTCCGAAGTCCTGGCAATCACCTTCGGGGAGGGAAGGCTAGTGCTGGGAATCCCTGGGAGACTGGATAGCAGGAGGGTCAGGGCAACAGGTTACAGCTCTTTCTTTTGCAGGAGCTCAGTGTAGTGGAATTAATCTTGTGTAATTTTGGAGACCCCATACCAGTAGACATTGCAGTGTTTCAGGATTTCCAGATAATTGGTTTGAAGACAATTGAAAAGTCATATTTCTAGAAAATAAAAATATTTTATTCTTCTTTTGTATATCTTTTAAATCAGAAATTGCATTGCAGTTCATAATGCAACATCTCTTCTGAAATTAGGATTTGAATTTTTGAGTTTCACCTTACAAAAAAAGGGATTTGTTGTTTTTTCTTTCTTTCCAGGTGAACTTTTTTGGAATTCAACACACTCCCATGGAAAGTTTTGGGACTAGTAGTGTATTTTTTTCACTCACCATGCAGTCACCTTATCTGACATTAGAATTTTACATGCCTTTTCTTTAAGGCACACTGAACGGATACATAATTTTGTACTCTCAGACTTCAGATAATGAATAATCATATTCACGGATCAACCTAATTAGGTAGCAGAGATCATTGCCTACAACACAGTGAAAAAGTGTATATATTCACAGCTAGACAACTGTTCATTAGGGGCCTGACCTTGCAGCCATTATTCATGTTGAGTGGTACTCACTTATAGGAGATACTCCTATTGTCTTCAGCATGCATATTACTACATAAAATATCATCTGCCAATGTTATGACTTCCTTAACATCCCAATATTTTCTACCTGAAATGACACCTGGTGTAAATTATGCAAGCAAATTTTTGAAGAGAAGGCAGCGTTGGCAGCGGTGCTGTGCATTTCATCGCATCTCTAGGAAAAATCCCTCCTGACGCACCAAGCCAGTTACCACCCCACAACTGAGATAATCCTAACTGGCCTTGAGTATGCTCCTAGACTGTTGCTGTGTGATTTAAACTTTGTTTACTTAACCCTCTCGAGGAAATCTGTCTGACTTGGTGCTGCAGAGCAGCAGAAGCACACGGTCAGTAGACCACACTCCAGCTGACGGGGCAGTTACCAGCAGCTGGGGGCCCATTAACATATTAAAATGCACTAATGAAACTGCAAGCCGTTGTTTCACCGGTCCCTCGGGGATGAATGGATTTGAATTGCAGATTCTTGTTTTCCTTCTCTGGGACTCTCTGCGTTTTTCTGTCCGTTTTCCAACCGTTTAGCCAGGAGGTCTAAGTCCCTCTCAGACCTCGCCTGCTGAGCCTGAGTTCCGCGTGTGCCCCACACACGGGCTGCGTGCCACACAACCCTGCGGTCATACCAACCTCTGGCAAGGGATGGCTGGGAGCAAACGGGTGCCGCCAGACCAGTTCATACACCCATTTCTGCCTGTCCGCTTTCTCTTGGGAATGGACAGGGAACAGGCTGCATTACTTGGTCAGCTCCCTCCTTGCTGTGTTGATGGTTAGCCATTCCTCTGTTGCAGCAGAGAATAAGCAGAAGCTATTCATCATCAGGCACCCATGTAACAGATCATCACATTATTTTTTATTTCCCAGCGAATCCATTTGATGGCAGAAGGAGTGTTTGGAGGCTTCTTTCTCAGAGAGCATGCCCAGGTGAGGGGTCAGTCTAACATGGAAGAAGAAGTTGTGTTTCACAGACAGATAATCCACCTGAAGGCTTGGGATATCCAGATTTTCTCCTCACTTTGCTGCAGACTGCCTGCAGGACCTTGAGAATATAATTTATTTCCTGTCCCTGCCTCAGTCCCCTGTGACATGCTGGAGACCCGTATGCCCTGACAGAATATTTGCTGCCCTTTCTGTGCTCTGACTTGCCCATTTAAGAGAAGTTTTTCAGGGGCAAGGCTATTTTCCAGTGCTGTACTGCTTTGTAAAACAAGGGGTAATTCCCTGCTCGCCTAGGCTGGGAAGTGAGAAATGGGTGATCTTTTCATTGCAACAGGGTAAAACTCAACTGCCCGGGCTACCTCTTGATTGCCACACTGTGTCAGACCCCATTTGTGCATCCAGCACCAGCACAGCCAGACCCCTACCTTGCTCTGCAAGCACCGCTGTCCCGCAGACAATAATAACAAGGCAGCCCTTGTATTTGTTTAATGCTTTGCTGTGTGACAGCTTTTCGATATGGGTAAGGTTCATGCAAGAAGCGGAGGTAATGAGCTTGTGTATTGGCTTAATATATCAGGCAACAACATTCGTACGTACAAGGCACCTTCTAACTACCGTGAGTGGTTTGTGAGCAGCAAAGATGCTATCTGCTGCCAGGAAAGGAGGCTGTTTTTAGTATGTGAGGCATGTGTTGCCGTCAGGTTTTGTCAAAGAAAGGATGGCTTATCTTATCTTGTGATCCAGCAGCTCTGAATACAACTGTGGACACAGTGCGGTGACACGGGGAGGTGAGCTCCAGAAACAGCCTTTGCAGGTAGAGTGGATGGAAGGATTTTGTGCCTAGCAGATCCTCTCCCCTCTCCTCTTTCTCCAGCGAGGAGCTGCCCTGAGAAATATGTTAAAGCTGTTTCTTCTTCAGCTCTATGGGGATGCAGAGGATTTGGCACACAGCTGTTGAGCACACAGGTAGGGTCAGGGCGAGCAGGCAGCAGGTAACAGGGCCCGTGGCTGGAGAGAGGTGACACCGTCCCAGCTCCATGCCCCGGGGAGCTCTCCCTAGCCACTGGTATGGTTCAGGTTTCTGTCGTGTCTGATGGGAGCAAGAGCAGAAACCATTCCCACAGTACGGAAGTTATACAGACAGGGCTCTGCGCTCGGACAGGCGCTTTCAAGCCCATCAATGTTCGTGTTACTGCTGGAAGTTTGGTGATTGAGCATTCCTCTTCTTGCTTTTGCCAATATCAGGCCACGTACACCAAGGCTCTTACTCTGTTTCATGGGGAATCAGGCGCGTCCTTTGGGCGTGATGATGGTAGAAGATGACCTCACTAAACTGGAAGTGATCAGGAGATCAGGAACATATTGATACTCTGTTAAAATGATTCTGGTCTGTAAGGGTGAGGCATCTATTCAGAAGTTCACTGAAGCAGTGGAAATCTGCATTTGATTTGAGAGGATTGGGCTGTCAAGATGCAGCTGATCCTGGCCGGGATCCTAACGTTGTCCCAGTCTCTAGAGTCAAGCTGATCTTGAGTAATGTGATATTCTCAGTATCTCTTCTCTTGTAATTGTTAACTCTTTTACAGGCTTTCTCTTCTCTCCATTACACATGAGCACCGGGTCTGTCTGAACCCATGCAGAGCCCAGGGTAAGCCCTGATGTCTGCCGTGGGGATGGAGACCCAAGGGCAGCCCAGGACGTCCCCAGCCCCAGCCCGCTGCCCCTCTCCACCGCACAGCCTGCTGTGCCCAGCACCGGGGCTAAGCTCTTAGCAGCTTTCAGACGCTCCTTTCTCATGTTGAGAGGGAGACAGAAAGTGATTGTGAGAATTATCTCAGTCCCATTCACCTGAGAAGGGCTCTCTGTCAGGGTTGTGATTTTCTTGATTCCTTTTCCATAGTGCTGGCAAAGATACAAAAGCAAAAAAAAACCACAGGAAAGCTCCCAGTGTAAAAAGAGCTGTTGCTGTACGGCAGTCCTGTGATGACTTATTGCCAATAGACATGTGAGTTTACTATAGATCTACTTTAGGTCATAAGTGCAAAAACATATCTCGTTAATATTTAAAGATGCTTAGCACAAAAGCATGCATAATTAAACAGTGCATCAGAGCTGATAATTCCAAATAATTTGTCTTCTGAAAAGGGATTTTTGTCATTTGTTAAACTGGTTTGAAATCGGCAGCTTAGCAGCAGGAGTATGCTTGCATTACAAAATGAATAATTTTAAATGTTGGGCTCTGTCCATCCTCTCTGAGAAGAAAGAGAGACATGGCATGAGGGAGGGTTTTTAAAAATGCACATAGGTGTGGATTCAGCAGTGCACAAAGCTCTGTGTCTGTCTGAGATATATGTCTCATTTTTAAAAGCAAAACTGTATTCCTGCCAGGAGTAGCCTTGCTTTCTCTCCCAGGATATTTTCATGTTCCGTGAGGACCTCATTGATATTAACCATGTCTTTCTCTAGATAACTCAATAGGGAAGGTATGCCTGTAATAAGAATGATGTATTAGTTAGTAAAATAAGTGACATACAAGACAAATATGAAAAAATTAATGGTGTCAGGTACAAGGTACAATATACTGTGAGCTTTTCATTATATCCAAAAGGCTATCTGAGCACATTTTCTGCCTGGATGCTAAAAATCTATGAGGAAAGAAAATGTGCTTATGATCCATTGCAAATCATGCTTTTCAGAAGTGCCAAAATACAAATTGATGTGTGACCACAGCTATTCTTTAATTTAATATAAGATGAAAAATTAAATGGCAAATGTTCAGGGCACACTCAGATCATTGATCACACAGGAGAGTTATTTACAAGGCAAATCTAAAAAACCTATTTTACAGGTCCCATTGAAGGTATTTCTAGAAGTTACTGAAGTTGTCAGGGTCTGGTTCACCTGTGACAGTAGTGGGAGAGCAAATCTCAGCAGACACAGCTCTGCTGCGGTAAAGCTGCATTTGCTGTTATTAACTCAGGACCTGGAGCTTTTGGCTTAACTCCCTACCACAGATGTATTTTCTATTTAGACTAGTTGGGAGGAGGTCGGGTAGGTGCATTGGAAACTGTCGCATATTAATGCCTTACACAGTGCGGTGTTTTATGTAACAGTCCAGCACTTCATTGTTAATAGGAGTATGAACAAAAGACTGAACTGTGTGTGACGGGTCCTACTCTGAAGTGGCCAACACCAGTAGTGGAGGGAGGGAGGGAGGAGACAGTAGGAATTTGCTCTCACAGCTGGAGAATGAAGCACAGAGAGGTGTATTCAGACGGTACGTCCTGGATGTGGTGGCATCCAGAGTGGATTTACGATGGATGCAGGTATCTAAATTCAACTGATCACAAGTGAGCATCTGTCAGGACTGCTGTACCCTGATTTACCTGGGAGTCAGAGGAGAGAGATGAGCAGCCACATCACAGCTGCCTGTGAGGGCTGACTGGTGTTACACCTGACTCTCCTCTGGCTGTATTGGGAGCCCTCAGTATGAAAGCAATCCAAATAGCTCATCATTTTCTTGAATTTAAACATCCCAGTTATCTGTCTGAATATAGCCCAGAGAGACATTAAGGCCAGCTCATGAAATATATTTAGTTAAATAACTAGTACTTGCATGCATGCATAATTTAAAAAAAAAAAAATTAAAAAAAAGAAGGGAATTTACTATGTCTGACTTGGCCTCTTTGGCACCAGAAGAGCAGATGAGTAGTTCAAAGCAGCTGGTGCTGAGGCCCCTGTATCTGTGCTATATTTGATTCAGGGTTTTTACTTTGTGCTAAATTTTGTCTGGTCCCAATGGCTGAACATCCTCACCAGACCTGTGATTCAAGGCTACCCAAAGGACTACGTACTAGTGCAAGATGCCCCATCACGGAGTACATCAGTAGCACACATGGAAGGCAGCTTTTCTCCAGAAGGAATCTAATGTGCACGAACCAAAACTGCTCTGTGAACCGAACCAGCCTGTAGTAAGCAGGGCCAAACAGGGGATTCACTGCAGAACAGCAGCATTGCTCAGAGCTCACCACTGATGCAGACACAGCCTGGTGCCTAACCTTCAGCATCTGGGCATGGGGAGCTGTGCATGGATGGTAAGGAAACCTGTGTGACTGAATGTGTAACTTTTTGGCTCTACCACAAAACTGCACTGGTCCCAAATATACACTATCTGAATTTTAACTTGTGAAGAATATGCATTTTATATATTGTCCGTGAGGAAGAGACAAGGCTTTCCGACCCAGCCACCACAATTCTCCTCTAATTCCCTGTCTCTTGCCTCTGTAAGTTGGATGCTCTGGGAAGCCAATGACTAGTTTGACTGCTAATAAGGCCCTTAAGACTGGCCACGAGGGGATAATCAAAGGCTGCATAATGTGGCATGTACTTCTTCTCTCTTAGAGCTGACGATATTCTTCCACTAGAAAGTCACAGAATAATGATGATGCTATTAGTGGGACCACTGAGTTTGTTTCTTTGACATCAATTTCTGCTTTTTTGAGGGCAGTGGCCTGCATTGACTACATAATGCCAGAGAGAGACAACTTCCTTCTATTTTGCAAAAACTAAATATGAATACTAGGAATTCAACCTTTTGGTCTCCTTAGAGGGAAGGCTAAAGACAGCTTTCTCAATCAGATTTCTGCTTTGGTGCAGCATCTCTTCAATGCATACTTAGCCTCCCTGGAAGAACAGGATAAAATATACCTCCTGGTCATACTCCATGTCTGTCAAAAGCTGTGGAAATGGGACTAGGAGGGAGAAAACATAAAAGCATCTTTGTCCCCTTGCCACCAAATACTTTAGACTGAGCAAGGATATGGGCAATCCAGAATGCCCCACAATTCCAGTTTGTGCCTTGGCTTAGTAATTATTGGGAAAGTATAAGCTTGAATCTAGACTTAAATTTCAGTTTTCTCAAAGAAAAAGAGATCTTGCTTCCACTCTTTCTCCATTGTTCTTATCTTGGGATGCTGCCAAAATGTCAGTATTACCATCACACTGAAAGAGCCCTGGATCTCCTGTTGAAAACCACAGACCTGCATTCCATAGGTATTAATGAGATTCATCATTATTATCCTGCAAATTCTCCCTGGACGTTGGTATAAAACGTAGCATCGTGGTGTTACTTTTCATGTTAAGGTACGGCCATAGGGTCCTCAGGAGATGTCAGATGTATATGTTTCCAAGCTGGATATTCTCATTTCTGTTTGTATCCCCCATTCTTTTTTTTTTTCCCCCTAGTAAAAAAAAACTTGAACCGGGTTCTTGAGACAGTACCAGGGATATACAGGGAGGCCATAGGACAGCTATTGAGCTTTCATGAGTCAGCTACTTCTTCAGACTCTGGGAGTGGGATACAGCTTCAGATTAAGGCACTTGAACATAGGTGTATGTCCTTGTAGATGCCAGCTTGTGAGCTAGGCATCTAAACACCAGTTACAGTCAGCAGAACCTCACTTTAGTTGCCTTCTGGGATGACCTAAAATATCTGCTTAGCCTCCAATTGCTGCTACAGAAAAAGGCAGGTCCTTTTCCTTCTCTACCCCTGCAGATGTCTTGGGTATCTTAGGATGTCTGGAGTGATGCTAGACATTCATATTTAGGGAACTGTGTCCCCCTGCTACCCAGATATTGCTAATGAATGTTCAGATGCTTACAAGTAGACACATGTATTTACATGTCCTAATCTGAAATTGAATCTCAGATACATAATTGTTGTTTGGTTTTGCCTGCTTCCATCCCACCCTGGTGTGAACAGATCTCTCTTGCTTCAGCCTTCCCCTAAAGCTGTTTCTTCAGGCCTGCACTGGGTAGAAAGGCAAGGCAGTAAACTGAGGCTATGGACTGATGATCATTTATGACGATTCACTGCTTTTCAGCTGCTCGTGCCTGGCTGGAGGGCTGAGGCAGTGGGAGGAGAGCATATGGGCAGTGTGAGGCCACTGCTGCCTTAAGGAATACCAGGTTTGCTTAAACCAGTCAAGGGATTAGCAGCTCATGCTCAGAATTACAGTATCTCTGGCCAGAGGAGGATAATTGATTCACACATGCCAATTTGCCTGCAAGGAATTGTCTTAACTTACTACTAAGTGATGCAGTTAAATGTTTTCTCTCTTCTGCTTTTGCAGCTGCCTCTTGGTTCCCCTTCTCCACCCATCTCATGGGTGCTGAGGGTAAGCATGGACCAGCTGAACTGTTCTGGCAGTGTTTCCTCCTGGTTGCTCTCCTTTGGGTTTCCCTTGGCAATGGGACTGAGGGTGTCTCATGGTTTAAGCCCAGCCAGCAACTAAGCACCACCTGGCTGCTCACTCATTCCTCCCTGCCCTGGTGGGATGGGGAGGAGAATCAGAAGAAAAAGGTAAATCCTCGTGGGTTGAGATAAGGTCAGTTTAATAGGACAACAAAAGGAAAGAAGAAGTAATAATAACAATAATACTAATAAAAGAATGTACAAAGCAAGTGATGCGCAATGCAATTGCTCATCACCCGGAACGTGATGCTCAGCCCATTCCCAGGCTGCGATCCCTCCTCCCCCCAGCCCGCTCCCCCAGTTATATACCGAGCATGACACCATAGTGTATAGAATATCCCCTTGGCTAGTTCAGGTCAGTTGTCCTGGTTATGCCCCCTCCTAGCTTCTTGTAAAAATTAACTCAATCCCAGCTGAACCCAGGACAGGGTCTCGTCCTAAGCTGGGCTTTGTGTGTAACCGAGCACTTTCTTGGCACTGAAGAGAGACTCAGCACTGTGCAAGCACAGGGGCAGTTATGATGCCTGCTGTGAAAAATCACAGTCTAACTAATGCTAGAAATAAATTACTAACAGTTAACAACCTTCCCCTCTCACCAGCCTCTCCTCCCTTAGAGCCTCACTGAATCACACTGTCCAAGGCCAGAAGGAGTCATTTCACCACCCACTGAGACCCGCAGAGCTTTGCAGGCCATCTGTTTCTGCTCAGTTAACCCTGCACTGACCCAGCTAAGCTGTGCGTGGCTCAAGCACGTCTCCCTGCACCCAGCCATGACCCCAAGGGCAGGTCCAGGCGGTGCAGACATCCAGCTGGTCCTCCTGAGGAATGCCTCCCCTTCCCTCTGGTGATGTGCCTGGGCCCCCGTGGGTTTTACCCATCAATCACCCCTGTGAAGCTGAGCTGGCCAAGCAGAAGCTTCGTCATGGGGCAATGCCTTATTGCCAGCCTCTCCGAGAAATAAAAGTGTGTGGAAAGAGTGGATAAAAGAGCATCCAGGAGAGGAATAGTTTTGTACGTACTATACGTCTTCTAACCTAGATGATGCTTTCAGCCTGTTGCCAAAATCTACTTAACACATTGAACTAAACTTCAGCTCCCAGATTGCTAAAAGTCTCACTCTGGGCTGCTATTACCGTCTCCTCTACAGTGAAATATTCTGCATGATTTAGTTGGCAAAGCACCGAGAAAGAATACTACAGGTTGGGACAATTTTTATTCCAGAGTTTACCTATCTAAAATGATTAATGCATGCTTAATAACTTCAAAGATTTCCCATCTCTTCAGAAGGAGGGGGTTTCTTCAAAGCTTTCAAACAGAGAGTCTCCCTTTTGAATTGATGAAGGCATGGTCCCAGTGGAGATTTTACATTGCCAGTATGTACTCCTTCAAAGATTTCATTGTTGGCACGCCGTATTTGAAGATTTCCTGCCCTCTGTTACCCGTTCATTTCATTTTAAAAAAAAAGAAAAAGAAAAAGAACAAGAAAATCATATCATTGGGGTCTCCTTCAAAGCAATTTCATGTAACACCCCTGAACCCTGGAGAGGAACAGCATACACCAAATTTAGGGGTTTGCTGTAGTGTAATTAGCATCTCTGAGGAAAAGAGCTGCCCTTTTCTAGAAGATTTGTTTTTCTTACTGGGAACTGTCTTTGATGTGCTTTGATTCAATTGCCAGATCATTTTTCAGATTAAATGCTGAACAATAAGTAATTCTTCAGCAAGTTCATCATTCAACTGGAAGGTTTTTGGATCAAGGAGACACCCACTCATAAGTCTAGAAGGATTTAAAGGTGCTTGCAAGAACATCAGAGCAAAAACTTCTAGGATTTTTTGAAGCAAAGGAAAACGCTTACCACATGGAATTGCTAGGACTGTAGGAATAGCGACTAAATTGTTGTTTCCTAGCTGTTTGTGGAAAAAGATGTACAATAATATATTAACTCCTGGAATGCATATTTTAAAAGTTTGCAAGAATTGCAAAAATTTATAGCTGCTTCACTTCCACTACTCGGTCCTATCAATACAGTTTAAAGTAGATCTGAGAAAGATATAATTCTTCTAATGGTTTAATCAATTTACGAACACTGCTTTTACTCCTATTTTCCCCTGTGTAATAAATTGTTAATTAATGTGTGTCAGAAACACATGAAAAAAAAGTCCCAGCCTGTATAGGCTGCTGAGAAAAGGAGGTTATTTCTGAAACTGTACATAAATCTGTGCAAACTGGTAGAGCTGAAATTCCAAAGCATACTCAGAGGTGTCCACATCCCAAATAAACAGTAGTGCTCTGTTGTTCCAAATGCCTATTCTTTCTAGTTGTCCTTTGTTTTGCCCAGTGAATGCATTCATCAGCTCTTCATGGCTCAGTAATTCATGAAATTCTCTTTCCATTAAAAATAAATACTGCATTTTATATCCTTGAGATGGACCCCATATTTGATTGTCTTTTCTATAGCAGTGTATATTGAAAACTATAAAATTATAATACAACTATTAATCCGCTGTATCTGCTTGTACCTAATTTTTATTAAAAATGTATTGTGCTCCAGCTGGCTCATAAATTACAATGCGGTTGAAAAGGCTCCAGTTGGATTACTTCTGAAGTAGAACATATTGAAATAAAGAAAGGCTTACTGATTAATATTTTGACTTTATATACAGTGTTACTAAGGTAGCAGCTTGATTACCATAGAAAAGAATTTGTAGTTAACTATATTGCAGATCTGGTGAATGTAACAATGTGAAACTTGTGGAAAGTGGCATTTACCAAAGAAACCACATTATCATCACTGATCAAATCTTTCCTGTCAACTTCTCCTTTTATGAATGACTATGAAACCTACTTTGTTTCAACAGTAAATTAATACATTTATAGGAACGTGGCAGAATCTGGAATCACATACCATCTGTTCTCTGTCTCTCAATTGCTACCACTGATTGTTTTTTATATCCCTTCTAAAAAATGCCTAGAAATAGCTGAAATAGCTTTGTCTTTAGTTTTCATACCATGAGAAGCAAAACTGCTTAATTATGTCTCATTTGGGAAGTAATGGGAAAGAAGAAATGAGGATATTTGGCTTAGAAATAACTAGGGGCCTCCTTTCCCCTTTTGTATGCTTAACAGTCAACACAATTTTGGGGGTAGAATTTACACATTAAAAAAACACCCCATGGAACTCACTAAGTGAACTGAAAAATTTCAGCTGAAAGCTGCATTATTCCAATTCATACTTGCTGCCTAAGACCGAAAACACCAGTTAAACTCACACGATGCACCCAGTTGTTAAACTGGAGGCTGTGACTGCTCAGGGGTGGCAGAAGCTCGCTGAAGAAATGAGCTGCTTTCTATAGGTACATGGGCACACAGGCACTTGGACTACAGCCCTCATGAAGCCTGGTAGCTCCATTTCCATCCTGAAACAAATTGATTTCAGGCTTTCTTTTTTTTTTCCATCAAAAAGGTTAGTTTCCAAAACAGTCCTTTGCATTTTTTGTGTGTTTCTCATCTTCTCTTGTTCTTTCTCACACATGCACACCAGGCTATGCTCCTTTTTTACCGATAAGATGACAGAGAAGGTGAATTTTCTCTTACATTTGTGAGTTAAATGAGAATAAAGCCCCTTTATTGTATGTACTTTGTTCCTGAAGTTTTGCCAACAATAATGTTGGCTTTATTAGCTGTGTAGGATTGAAGATGCTATCATGGTGTCAGACCACATACCAAGATGCAGGACTGCATATGTTTTGAATTTTTCCAGTTATTTGTCTTGTCTTTTTTGGTCAGCCAAAGACTCATGAGAATACCATCAAGCAATGAAACACAAATGGAGTATTGGAAACAGCAGTGGCAGCTGCATAACATAGAAAGAAAAGATTACTTAATGGCTGCCTTCCACAATTTTCTGGGCCAGCCATACAAGGAGATTTACATATGCTCTCTTTAAGATGTCAGTGTAAGAACATAAGCATTATCCTTGATGTACCATAATGCTGACTGACAAGATATACACATGATAAGACTACTTGAGAGAGTAGAGTGGTATTCCTTTTGATCACAGGTATTTACAGTCATATGTAAAACCCAATTCATTCCCTTCTTTATCTGATAGCAAAGAGGCAGGACATAGGATTTAATACAGAGTGATTACAGGGTAGTGAAATAAATAAAAATAACCAGAGGCATTTTGATGCCCTGCAGTATACACAACCTTTCAGCCCACTTTGACAGACAGGCTCCCAATGATTTGGTTGATCTGTACACATGGCACTGGACGAGACACCCCACACAGGGTATGGTCTCGTATCACATCTGAGCTTGAAAAAAGTGATTTCTTTGCATTTGTGAGTTTTTTCCATTGTTTTCTGCTTCATATTCCTTTTTTACAGCCAATTCCTCTGCAGTTTCAGTCCTTGGTTGCTAAAAGTGTCTGAATAATAGCTGACTATGGCATCTTCACTCATGTCTGCGCAAAGTTCTTTCTAGTTCTGAGGCTATGCAAATGGAGAGCAAACAGACATGTATCAATTAATATGAGACACTGTCACTATAGCAAATCCAACTGAGTGAGGCTATTTGAGAAAAACATTAAGAAAACAATTCCAATGATGGGAACCATTGGTTTTTCATTCCTTTCACAATTTTCACTCCAGCCTCGCCTTCCTGCCTTTGCTTTCTTTCTCTGGCCAAAAGAAGAAAAACAAGGGAATAAAACTGATATTAAGTTAATTTTTAAATGTTTAATTTTCTTGAAATTGAGACTTCATCTCAATGAATAAAAAGGGGACTACCTTTAGCTTAATATATATCACTTCAGCTTTCTAAATAGCTACTGAAAAAACTGTTTCACAAGAATTCTGGGGATGATAATGACACAATCAGCCGAGGAAATTCCCACCAAAGACTTGTGGGAATGCCCATGTTCATTATTTACAGAGAAATTAATATGTTCCTTAAAAAAAGTATCACTGATAACTCTCTGTGATGGGACAGTATTAGTGAACCACAAAGCTGAATACCGGCTGTGGAAGTAGGATTGAAGTTAGGATTGAATTCACATCAGAAGAGTCTCGCTGGGGAAAGATGCTAAGAACACCAAACACTCTCCATCCCTCCAGTAAAGAGTTAGGGGAGGTCAGTCAGTGCTTTCTAGTATCTCTCATCTTCATAAGTCAGCAAAGCCATGGCACAGATATGGGTCTTGGGATTCATACACCTCTTTGTCCAATTTATACTTCCTGGACATTGTCATATGGTCCATGTTATCCAGTTCCCATATGCTGTACGATGACACCAGACTGGGGCCTCAGGGGGCTGAACACTATTAAAGAAACACCAACACAAGATTATTCAGCGTAATCCACCAGACCCACTCAGCATCCTCATCCCGCAGGCAGGTGTGCTGCTTAACATTTGCTAGTGCTGGGATTTGAGGCAGTTTGACGTATCCAACTGAATTATCTCCAGCACTGTCCTGGCTTGTGTGGGGACACTCATTCTTCCTCTCCCCAAAACAGCTCCTCCTTTTACAGCAGTCAGAAAGCAAGGCCAGAAGTTCCCTGTGTTTGATGCCTTTTGAAATATCCAAGCTTGCAAATGGGTAATGAACTGCGGCACCTGCAGGAATTTGTAGCAGTATTAAAAAGGGTGAAATGTTAAACAGGGAAAAGAAACCAGTAGCTATGTGCATTAATTATCGCTTTACTGTAAAATGTCCTAAGGAATTTCAAGCACACAGTTCTAGATCTGTGGATGAACAACCCCTAAGTATAGTGGGTGAACGGTCCCTAAATATACACTGGTGTCCCTTTAGTCTTGTGATTGACTATTTCAGTAATTCACAAACTATACAGTCATGTGATGGGCCACACTAACCCTGAAGGAGCCTTTTGCAGTGTTATCTGCAGTTAATGGGTCTCTAGGAGATTTTGGAACTGTGCCTTTTAATTCATGTTGTTGTGCTTTGAAGGTGCACAATGGCTCAGCACACTTAGATGCACCTCAGAGCTTCCTCAAAACACCTTGGGGTCTGTCCTACACACATCGATTGATGGAGCCATTAAGATCTGAATGGACGAACAGTAATGATTCCATTTGGACCGATCCAATTTCAATGACATTGTCTCATACAATTCCATTAACATTGGAGCTGTTACAACCTCGGTGACAGATTATTATTTCTTTTAAAAAAGGAAAAGGAAATTAACACAATATATTGAATTGCACTGAATTGAGACAATAAATAATGGAATGTACCAGACACTAACCTCTCCCTTCTGTAATTCCAGGAGGAAAAATAGACATATTTACCACAAAGTTGATGACATATGTAGCACTTACGTTAAAATATGTGGCAAAGCCTTATAACATATGGGTAGAATTATAAAACTGGCTAGATCTCATATTGGCTGCAATATAACTTCAGGTGTAGAGTTAGACAGAATGTATCTATCTATATCTATCTAACAATGGTCATTGCTGTAGTCACTGAGCAAAACACACTGCTAAGTAAGTACTCTGTAATGGAAGAAACAAATGTAAGTTTTTCAGAAGGCACAATAGGACCAGTGGGAAAATGAAGTGTGCCCCACCACATCGTACATTAATACGCTAGGCTGATATTTGCATGGACAGAGGAAGGGATGGCACGTGTAGGTGTACCCAGAAGCCCGCCTCTTCCACCAGGGCTACTTGAGGGCATAATCTAAGTAGCTCTATTCCCCAAGTGGAAAAAGAGCTATACCACACTAGATGAGCTTATACCATAAACTTTTGTTTGTCTAAAAGGATTTGTTTTGACTAAAATTTCTATTACAGATCACAACTTCTGCCAGATCCCCACCCCTGATTCATCTGTTTCTCATAGGAATTTGCATAGCTCCACTGCTTTTAAACAGTATTGCATCAGTTTGTACTGTCTGAAGAATTTGACACAAAAAATAACATACTATTCCTTGAATTGGCTTAGAGGATTCAGCTTCAGAATAAATGTCGTGAGCTTTGAAGATGCTATTCATAGCAGTTACTCCCACTGGATCTCCAGCACCTCAAGACATATTTCTTGAATGCACAAGCACACTCTAGGCATTAGTGTAAGGATACCAACAGGGATCACGCTAAGAAGTTGTGCCCTCCATCTCCATGATATTGTCCACTCCTTAATCTTGGCTAGCATAGGAAGATAACATAGGCATATAACACTGGCCACGCAGATGGGAGAATGTGCAAAGGGAACATTTTCAAAAGTGGATGCAAAAATGAGCTAGCAGTGAATTTGAAAATCCACTTGTTGCACCCCCTTTTGAAAATGTGTCTTCTTTGCATTTCCTTTCAGCAAAGTTTCCATGGTTTTCTAGCCACCTTGAATAATTCCTGTGCATTTGCGGTGTGGTAGTTTGCTATCTATTGTATTCAGAGATGGTAAGGCTGTTTGTTCCTTTTCTTCAAGTCCCTCATTTCCAGTTTGCAACGCTGCGGGCATCAGAGGCTCTGTTGCAATTCCCTGTCATCTGCAGTAAGCAAATGTGAAGAGATTAGACAGAGGAAGCACAAAGGCCCTTCCCGCAGCATTCAGGTGAGTTCAAGACCTCTTACATAAACCCCTTTTGTCTTCAGTGGAGATAGCCCAGTTTACTGCAGTATCAGAAAGCAGATAATCAGATGTGGCTTTTGGCAATGCCTGACAGCACCAGGTCTGATGGGAATGTGACGTTTCCAGCTGCTGAGGGAACTTCCCCAGAGACCCCCACAGCTTTTTCAAGTCTTTCTTGTCAATAAATTTGCTGATTGAATGACTGTCTCCATACTTTGCTCAGAAGTAGTTCATATGGGCCTTGAGTGTTTGATTCTTAATACTTTTTGCATAGATTTATGCTTATTAAACTCAGTTTTATGTTAACAGGGCACCGGCTTTTTTTTTTTTTCTCTGTAGCCATTTGTTCTTGTGAGCAATTGCTTAGTGATTTTTTTGCCTGTGTCTTTCCTGCCCTAATCTGAAGCCCTAGAACAATTAAAATAAGTGAATTCCAGACCTTATGACTTATCTCACATGCACTTGTATTTTGTATCTAAAAAGCCTCCTCACCAATGCTTTCCCTTGTCAGGCTGGTGGATGCTCATGGAGATTTCCTTTGAAAATGTCTCGCTCTTGAGTCTAACCTTTCTGTGGCTGAAGCCACAGTCCATTCAGCTTCTCACAATGCCAGAACAGTTGCACACACTGAAAGTGCATCTGTTTGAAATGTAATTAGGCTCATAATGGGAAGTGAGTTTCAGCTTTAATTAGGATGAGAGAACTTTTCTCTCTACTCTTGCAGGACTGCGCTGAGCAGGTCTGCCTATCTATATGTGAATCTGTTTCCCTTTGTTTGCTTTAAATATGCACAGAATCTGCACACAATTGTAGGTACCAGAGGGAAAATTTGTGTCTGATACAGTGACACAAGGAAAGCAGGTCTGGCATCCCCTGGACTATCGCTGAAGTGGAGTGAAACATCTTTAATCCTATTTCATGAAGTCCCTGCTGCGCAGGGGAGAGCATGCGGGCCAGGATGGGGCAAGGAAAGAGCATAACGGGAGAAGTGATGGCAGTTTTGGTGGAATTCAACTGCTGCTGACTATGAGGTGTTAACACAAAGCTTAAGCAGTTGCCTAATACTTTGCAAAAGCAAAGCTTGATCCTGACAGAAAAAAACCAATAATGCAGAGTTACCACCCTGTTTTCAACCTGCCCATATCTGCAGTTTTGTCTTCATCATTTCTACAGATTCATCTCTGCAGCTGTGGAAATAATTAAAATAACTGGAATGCTTGCGGATGGCTGCTTTCATCATACTGTCTGTAGGCTGTAGATGAGTCTTACCACAGAGAGAGCAGTGGGGTTAGTGTTGGCTGTAGAGCTGCAAAGCCTTTCTTTGTAATATTCACCTTTTGATATTCTTAAGCCGCCTTTGTAGATCCATTGTTGTTGTTGTTTTGTAATCTCAGGAGTGGTTCATTGCACACTAAGACCCTTTTTTCAGCCTCTTCAGGTACTACAACCTCTAGCAGTAGAAATAAAAAATCCCAGGCATGCAGAGAGATGGCACGCTGAGTTCTGGTCAGCAGGGATCTTCACAAATTCTCCTTGCCTGGAGGGAAAAAGAAGGATTCACTATTTTCACTTTCTCTTGTGATCTGACCCCATCTGGCTCCTGCCAGTAAGAGCTTCCCTGAAAAACTTCAAGAAGGCTTGTGTTCTGGTCCATGCACTAAGCTTGTGTTTATTTATAAACACTCATAACTCACTCTGATTTCAAAGCATTTTTGTACAAATACCAGAATTTTTCATGAGATTTAGATACGGTAAGAATCTGAATTTCATTTTAGATCACTTCAAAAGGAGGATCTTTATAACATGTCCTATTAGCTTTAGAGAGCTTGGGGTATGTGTGGGGTTTTATGTATTTGTAAAGTTGACTTTATAGTTGGTTTTGTATTCAAACACAGGGGAAGGAGGAAAATAATCAGGTTCCATCAGTGTAACCTACCAGTTTAAAATGGTATCTTTTCTTCCACTTAAAAAGAAATGGGCGTATTCATTTATACATATTGTTAATTATCTTCACTCCAGTGATCTAAGTGTTTCTCACAGCTAAATGACTGCAGCATCTTGAATCATCCTGAATTAAAAAAAAAAAAAAAAGAAAAGGAAAAAAGGGTTGCACAAAAGATAACGAGATTCCCATGGGTTTAAAAACATCTCTGTATATTCTGGGCTTCCATAAAGCCATTTAAATGAAAGAAGTATTAAAAAAAAAGAAAAACTCCTTGCCTTAAAGATGCACACAGACATAAAAACTTATTCCCCATGGAAATTGTGCCTTTAAATGACATTTCACTTTTATGAACATTTTTATTACAAAATAGATTTCCTGCAGCTAATTTCATCAGTTGTCCCACTCCACTGCTACTTTCCACTGCCTCTCTAACTTCTTGTTATCTAAGTAAGGGTACATTAATTGCTATATGATGTAAAAGAGTTGGCTGCATGCCAGAGCCATAAGCAGGGAGGCATTGTGCCTAGCAGGTCTCACTGAAGATGCCTGTACCCAGCTGACTGTGGTAGCAGTATTTAAGCAATATTTCCATGTGATGGATTAAGTGTCATTGATGGATGTGGGTAATGGTATCTCCTGAGTGTCATTTTAACAAGACGTATATGTTGTTGGACGTATTTCACAAGTCTTCGTAATAATGCATTAGTCTCACTGAGAAGGAATAAGTGATTAGTAGCACTAATTAGAAAGTTCTTGGAGACAGACTTTGGTTGATAAAGTACGGTGTGAGCTTTCAGTCATTAACAATAATACAATGAGTTCAAGGAAGAATCAATCTAGGAGGGTGATTGCACAGATGACATTAAAAATTATACATTCCTTATTAATATATTGATTTGCATTCTAAATTAAGTGATGGCATTTAATAAAGAAGAAAAAGAAGAAAGGAATTTTTTTTTTCTATTATATTTGCTGTGTGAGTGATGTGTAGTTCAGCTTCGGAGCGAGGAGTTTAATCTTCTGTTATCTGCAGGAAGACCTGCATTTATGGAAAAAGAAAAGAGAGAGCACGAGAGAGGGAATTACCTAGTGCCTAAGAAAGCTCATTATCTTGAATCTGGGTGGGCTGGGAAGCCTTTCACAAACATTGCTAGTAATTTCTTTTCTTTCTGTGTGACAAAAGTGAAGAAGAAATTGGTTTCTTATTCTGTAATTTCCACTTCCAACTACCAAAGCTGGGGGTATCTTGGAAATGGATGAGAAATGGATAGTATTTATGGTTCCATTCAAAATGTTCATCCATTTGGACCAGCCCTCAGTGGGAAAAAACCTTGAACCCAGCCATCAGGAGAACACATGCTGTCTTTGCAGAATTGGGCTAGAGGCAATAGTTAGCTATCTCTACCTTCAATCCCACATGTTAGTGTCGAGTGGCTCAACAACCATTTAATTCCATTAAATCACATCACAGCAGGGGCAGTAGCTGGAGACCCTGCATGGAAGGAAGGGAAGTCTGGATCTATGGAACCATACAGCTGCAAAGTCACTTTGTCTCATTCCAATCCTTGCCCAAGCTTGTTATACGACAGCTCTTAAACCTTTTGCATTGCAGGGCTGGTAACATCTGTACATTGCTATTCTTCTATTGCCACCCAAATGAACAGCCATTCCTGCACTGGAACTGGGGACAGTAGGCAAGGCAGAATTTTGGGTCAGTGCCTCCAGTTAAAAAAATGCCCCATTCAACCAAAAAAAGGTGTCAGAATCCTCAGGATGGAGATACATCACAAAGGAACACTGCATGGTGGGACCTGTCATTAGCACACGTGCTTAGCGTGCCTAAGTCAGTGACTGTCACTGGACAAGTGCTCTTACCCTGCATTCTTATGGACGTACACTGCTGATCGGTGTGTGCCATAGCAAAACCACGGGTCAGTAGCATGCAGTTCTGATATATTTTTCTTTTTTACTGATCAAAAAGATCCCTTCTTGAAGTTGCTCGGTTATTAAGTCCATCCCGAAGGGGACAACCCTGACACCCAGCCACAGGGGAGCTGGTTTCTGACCCAGCTGCCTGCAAAATGGAAAGCAGAGCAGGGCACAGCAGCAAAAATGTGGGGGATGTACATTGTGCAAAGGGGAAGGAAAGGTTACAGTCCAGGGCTGAGCAATTTGCCTGCCTAGAGATGTCTGTGGAGAAGATGCCTGTGCTCCCTGAGTGCAGTCCGTGTGTGTCTGTGGGCTAGGCAAAGAAGATGAATCCACAAATTGTAATATGGCTGTCAGCAACACCAGATATTCAGGCAGGATTAAATTCTTGTATGGTCTGGGTGCAGAGCCGTGGTTATCAGCAGCAGCGGGGGAAGTGTGCACACCATGGGGTAGAGCAGCAGTCTCTAAATGGCACACGGTTTGTTGAGCCTCAGAGAATCCTTCTTTGTGAATTGCAGGTGCATCATTTTCAGCCACTTAAGTACGAACGGTCCAAGAAATCAGAGGCTTCCCATTGCCTGAAGGAAGGGAGCAGGCAGGTTTAGAGGGAAGCACAGCTCCCGCTAGCACTGGTGTGTGGTGCTTTAGGGAAGCTGTCTCCAGCACTGTGTCACCTCATCTCAAGTCCTTGGTATTTAGGAGCTGGTCTGCAACTTTGTACCTTCAGTGTTGCTCAAACTACCTGACTGCCACTGGGACATGCCTTTAGTGAGCCATCTATCCATTGTGTCTAGTCTATGCTCTCTTTGCTTGCTAAAACACAGTTAGGCACATAGATATAGTGTCAAAGACAGCTTTATTTGTGATATCAATATTCTTTTGCAATACTATCCTGCTTATGCAGCTTGGGACTAATCCTAAAGAGAGGCCTTTTCTGTCTGCTGCTCCTAGAGGTTCAGCTCCCTTTGCTCTTTGTCCTATTGGATTGTTTGAGAATTGTTGTATTGAACTATTATTTGAATTATTCTTCAGGTTTGGATAGAGGTACGTCATACATGTGTTAAGTGAAGACAGCTCATTCGTGACGTCCATGATCCCAGATGTGCTGTAGCTCCATGTTCAAATAATTGCACAGCAAGCCAGTGTCACCTCCCTTCAGACGACACGGACATATTGAAGGGGACACACAGGCTGCAGGTAAAGTGGCCTTCAGGTGTGCTTCCTTCCCATGGAAGCAAGTTTGGGATTGATGCAGCCTCAGATCTCAGCCTGAAGCAGAGCTGGGATGTGGCTGAGAAAGACACGGCGGGTGGGAGCTCATAAGCTCCTCCACAGGTCTTACACGCCAGGCAGAGCAAGGTGTGCTTGAAAGAGCTGCTTCTCTATATGTTAGCAACCAAACCTGCCACATTAAAACACAACGGTTGTGAGACTGATGCCTGCCTCCCCCTTTAGTCTGTCATCTCTGGCGTCATGTACACATGTCGATCACATGCATTAGGCTCACGTTCAGGCCTTAAAATCATCTCTCTATAGAGTGGGATCGACAGACAACTTCCTGCTCCTTAGGGAAAACCGTGTGTTTTGGGGTAGGTTCTCTCTTAAGCTTTTCTGTGTTGAAGGAGGCTTCATAGCATAGCATGTATCACCTACTGAGGTAATAAGAACTAGAGAATCTCTCAGCTGCACAGGACATCTGGGTTTATGAGGAGAAAAGTGGTAGGCTGGGAAAACAGGTGTCCAGAACTGAAGCCGAGCCTTTCAAGAATTACTTTTTTAGCAGATGCTCAGGACTGAGTTCTGCTCGTTGATAATTAGCAGGATGGGCATGAGAAACCTGCTCCAGCAGTGAGCACCTTTTGAAGATTCTGCATTTCTGATCAGTTATTCAGATCATTTTGAGAGAAGACTTTTTCTTTTCACTGGTAAAAAAAAAAAAAAAAAAAAAAAAAAAAAAAAAATAAAAGAAGCAGCAGATGGTTTCTATTGCAAAAAACCCACACCAAAAAACATCTGCTCAGAGATTTCCCTGAGAATTTTTGTAGCCTATCCCCTGAGTGCCTGACTGCAGACCTGGCATGCTTCGCTTTTGATGTCTGAAGTTTATGGCATAGCAAGGCACAGAGGTTTAACAACTCATTCTGTGTGTGCTAGGGAGAAATTAAAGACTGCACCCTGCAAGGAAGAAACAGGGTCAGTAAGTGTTAGCAAATCCTCTTAAGAAGGCTGAGTCAGAACTGTAAGCCCCTCTTTAATCAAAAGATTTCTCCAGATTTTGTCTTGTCCTGAAGATTAGAGACAACTAAAAACTCTCCAAGGAATTTTTTTTTTTTTTTAACTAGAATTCTGCTAGATTTTGGATGCCAGCCCATGCTTAAAAATTAGGCAGCTAATTTCAAGTATCTTTTCAGATATTTTTTCAAAAAACAGAGCTGTTTACAGGAACACATGTGCACGGGAGGCCTTATTAAAAGAAGAAAAATATCTTTTACGAACACTTTCAAGTATCAAAAGGGAAGGACACCAGTGTGTAGGAAAGTAGTGGGAGCTATAAACAACTTTATGTTTGAACATAAAGAAGTTATGAGCTTGTTTAAGCATAATGGATGGTGGTCAGAAGATAAACTATGAAAACTTGGGGTAGAGGGAATTTTATACTGAATTTATTTGTTTCAGTCTGTTTATTCCGCTAGCATTCTTTGCAAGAGGGTCAGAAGGGCTCTTGGGAGACCTGAGTCAGGTTTGAAAGCTCTTTATTTTGTCTCTACTACAGGATGCCTTTAGAAAAACATAAGTAAAAAAATCTCAAAAAAGTAAACCTTCATATACAATCTCCAGCAGGTGGAAAGACAAATTTTAAGCTGGACTCACAGGCTCCTTCTTGGCCAGGTTTCTCACTGCAGAATCACCCACCCTTGAGAGGAAGGATAGAGAGTTCCTCCCTGTTCATTTCTCCCTCTGCTTCCCCTAAATCTCAGAACCACCTCTGCCTTCCTGATTAATTCCCCTTGGGAAGAAGGAGCAGTAGGTTCAAGCCCTTGTTGAGAAGGCAGACATGACGATATGAATCGGTCAACACTCCTGGCACAACACACCCATTTGTCTCAGTACCTGTCTCAAAGGACGGTGTTTGCAAGAAGGTGTTTTGAGCAGGTATGCACTGATGTAAAATATGGCCTTCCCCCCTCCTATTGTTCAGTCTCTGAAAGTATCTTTGTGAATACAGCCATCTCAAAAAGTAGTTTGCAGTTTTCCATGTCATTTGGCCCTTGCATAGGACTTGATTTTTTATGGAGATCTGCACTTCATTGTGTCATAAATACAAAAATTATGAAGCTCTTATTCATTATCAATATGTGTATTTCATCAAAACAATAGCTTTTACAAGAAACAGAGAGAGATACTTGGAAAGGTAGCATTCATTACCTGGGTGTTCAAACACTATGGATCTGAGTCTGAACAGGTTGTGATAATCTCCCCTCATAGCCAACAGAGTGATCTATTTCTCTGTGGTTTCCTCTAGTACCAAACTAAGTGTTCAAGAAAGATCAGAGAAATTGCATCCCATAAGTGTGAAAACTCTTTGTTGACTATAAAGGGCTCCTAGGGTGACTGGCTCAGACTTGTGCATCTAGCTTTTACCTATCTTACACTAGGACACATAAATCCAATCTGCAGTGTCTGAGACCGGCTCTTTATGTTGGCAGGTTTGAAAGATAACAGGCACAGATGTTGATGTAATATGTAGCATATGTAGCACAATGTGTAACAACAAGTGCGTCTCCAAGATATGAAGACGTGAGACTCTTCACTTGATCAACTTGTGGAGGGTCTCCTTTCTACCTTTGATGGACACCAGCTTTCCTACAGTACAGTCAAGGCTGTCATTAACATTTTGATCCTGACTCCTTGCATTTATATTCTTAAGCTTTTAGTTTTGGATCAGACTGTTCTTTTGAAGCACATACTCTTATTTTTTTCTACTTACCACACTTTGGCTCATGTTAAAGAGCAGTCTTGAAGCACACAAATTGGATTTCTTTTTGGCTGAAACTAAACTGGAAGATATGTTCCAGATGTGCACCAGTATGCAACTGCTAAAGGGAATTCAGTCCATGACACCAGAGCTCCCCAAGAATGAAAGCCCCTTACACCACTGTAATGTGGGTATCGGGTGCTCAGCACCAGCAGTTTAATTCTGCAGACCCACTCCTGCCAGACCGCACTACTTGGTAATGTAGAAGAGTCTGTGTGTTAAGGTTGCCTTCCTAAAGTTTAGGATGCTCAACACTGGAATTAGATGAAGCTGATCTTTTCTCATAGTAAAAATGGACGAACCTCCCCAAATCCTTCAGCTTAGCTAACCACCGCAGAATGCAGGTATTTTTCCCCAACGTCATGTGGCTTGAAAGCAGTGCTGCAAAATACAACAAGCTTACCCCACCTAGAACAGGAACAACTTACAGAATCACTGTGGGAAAAGAAGGTACAGAAATTGCTTGTTTAGTGGTCTGGGGAGGGTTGGCATTAGTTAGTTTGGTGGGTTTTGGATACTCTGGATTTGGGTCACTTTTTCTTCAAATCTGCCATCATTCATCCATCCAATTCAAAAATAATTGCATCTTGCTTGATAAGGTAACCCTAAATGATGTTTTGAAATGTGTATACAGGTGACAGTTAACATGGGACAAAAGGCAAATGTTAGAGAAGAGATCTGAGGCATGGTTTACCAGGCAGGACTGAAGCTGTTCAGAGAGCTGCATCACTTCTCTGGCTCCTGTGGCATACACAGGACAGTTTATCTGACAGGGGTTGTCATATCTGAGAAGTACCAAGCCTGGAGTTTACTGAAATCCATCACAACCAGGTAGACCTTTGCTTTCAGGCACTCTCTGGGAAGAGCTTCCTTATGTCATTCGAACAAGGATCCACTTTTTCCTGAAAACGAGGGAGCAGTTTTCCTAAAGCATGAACTGTGTGGAAATGCTTGTATGCTTCCCCTTGAGTGCAGCCTGCCTGTGCACTTGATATAAATTTAATCATTATACATGCCATTCTTTTTTATTAAAATAATAACATCTTCCAGGCAATCAAGCTGAGTTTCTTGAAACTCAGCAGTTTTACCTGCTTATTTATGGTAACATCAAAGTATGGACACTCTCATTACAGTCTGTAAATAACCAGGGTTATGTCCTTGATCGGTGAAATATTAGAGTGTTGTGTGAGTGGGAGTGTCTGGCTGTTACTCCTGGGAGGCTATAAAGTGCACAGAAAATAATTACCTTTTTTTTTTTTTATTTTAGTATTTTTGATAATACAGTCATCCTTTACTGATGGGATATCTATCATGATGTGCTGGTCTTTTACACTGTCTTCCACAACATCTCAAACAGAAGCTGAAGAAATCATCAGGCTGCACAGCACGATGCTTCTCTGCGTATTTAATCCCACAGACAAGTCCATGCAGAGCAGAAGGACACGACCCAGTCCATTTTCATGCATTAAGTGCCAGAAAAAGGTGTCAGGGAACAGAATAAGGGTTTGCTGGCAAAGTCCTGTTGCAAACCACTTCAGTGCAACCCTTTAAAAGTTTTTCCACCCAGTGACAGACCAAAAAGCTTATATATATCAGGGGTATGCTGAGAGGGGGCATTTAAAGGTGACAGCTGGGAGTGGTGGCTCTACAGTTGCTCAGTTCCGTGAGAGCTGTGAGCCTCACTTGTAATCTAGGGTTTTAAAATGACTCCTAGACCTGCGAGGGATGGAGATTGCCCCTGTATAACTCAGCTTCTGTTGAAAAGGGTGCACTATATGAAAGCCAAAGAACAGCAGGAGCAGGCTTTTTAGTGAGCCTGGGAAGCTGGACCTCTGTGGGGCCAAGTCAGATCTGTCCCATGGGTGATGCTGGCACCCACATAAGCGAGGACATACAGTCAACCCTGAATATCTGTGTCTGCGTCACTAGGAGAGAAAACTGTGCCTATGTGGTAATACAAATGGCACAAAGTGGAATTCGTTTTGGGTCTGGTTGCTCATACTGGCCTTGGGCTCACATATTCTACCATAGGCAGATGTAGTCATGGGTGGTACTGTTTTAAGCTAACCTGCTCCTCCTTTGGACGGTACATGTACATGAGTAGGAGCATTTGTGCTCTCAACTACCTCGTCTCCAAGGAATAGGAGTCTTAATAGCGTGCTTTACTTGGCTGTACTCAGACATCACATTTACAAGTGTTCCGCATTCCAGTATTTATTAATTTTTCATCATTTACCCCTGGAGATGAGGCGTTAGGGGCAGAAATGTGCAATCCATTGCCAAAATACTCATCCTGTATCACAGTATCTGTGATATTTACATTTGTGATGTATTGATGAGTAAAGCTGAGATTTTTGGGTGGGAGAGATTCATGGGCAAAGGCCTGAAATCGTGTGAGAGCATCTGTAGAAATGTTAGGTCTGCAGAAAATGGAATATGAGCTTTCTGCCACTCCTTAGCAGACCATTAGTACGTTGTGTCAATATTTTGTGACCTCCATCCTCAGAGTTCCCTGAATATTTGCAGTTTTACCTGTAGCTAGTGCTTCATTTTAGCATTTCTCTGAACTTTAAATGTCCTGAGCAAATGTATCAACACAGCACAGCCTATTACAAAATCGCCCACCCTTTATAGAGATGTGTAAATTGCTTATATTATTATTCTTTCCTTTCTGACCTCTTTCTCTATATTTTTGTTCTCATTTAGCTGTTCCCACACAATGACACACGCTAAGTGTTCCCTTCAGCATGTGAATGTCAAGATAACCTGAGGTTAAATTATAGCTTGTTAAAGAGAAGCCTTGAACCATGTGATGTTATGCTTCCATTTCTTTCTTGCTGGGGCTGGGGGTAGGAGGCAGAGGCATGAGGAGGAAGTTTAGTGGCAGCATTTAACAAAATATCCAGATTCTAGCTTTGTGATTTTGCTCTTTATTCACACTCTCACTTAAGGTGTACACCACACGGGTGTGTGTGTTAAACAACATCTGAAGAAGTTGGAATACATTAGCATTTTAAGTACCATGAAAATGTACAGGGTACCATCTGGGACTCTGCAAGTTGTAATATGAAGAAACAAGTTGTATTTAAAAGCTGCATTTAATGTTTGGAATAAAATCTGTGTTTTCTTAACAGCTGAGAACAAAACATTTTCCAAAACAAGGCTTAGCTGCCTGGGCTCTCCCCAGCGGCCCAATGTTGTGTGAAATGGGGATGGAGGGTCCCACTTTATGCAGTTTTCCTCCCTCGATGGAAGGAAAAGTCTTGATGGCTTTTTTTGTTTGCTTCCTTTTCCAGTCTGTAGGCATTGCTAAGAACTCAGATGCTGTGCTACAAAAAAATCTGTTTCAGAGGAAATTACCTGAAAAAAGCTTTGTTTTCCTGATTGCTTTTTTAAGGTTCACTTGCCCACAACTGGGCTTCAAGCCTCTCTACCTTATCTGGCACATCTGGGGAGGTGGTTCTCTCCTGTGAGCACTCCACTGCTCTCAGTAAATCACTTCACTTCTCTGTGCCTGTGATCAATTTTGTCCTGATTTTACTTACCTGTCAAATGAGCGTTCTGCTATTTCACTCAGAGGTCTACACATGCAAACTGCAGTATTAGAGAAAAATGACAAGTGAAAATTAGTCCAAGTTAAGAAGCTTCTCTGCTCTAGTGTTTTCTTATGAGCTTTGTCAAACCTGAAGGATCCACACGCTCCAGCTCGCCTTGGTCAGTCTCAAGGTGAGTCGATCAAAGCTGGTAGTGTAATGCCCAGATTAATCGAAGATAGGCTACTCTGCTCATGTTATTAGATTTACATATACCCTTGATTATTAACACACAGAGCATGCTGGAGATAATCTTCTGACACTGAATATGATGAGTGGAGGCTCTGAATGTGCTCCTCGTTTCACTCCTGATTGATTCCCATGGTGTTTGAGTGTGTGCTTAGTGCTAAGCGTGCTCTAGTGCGCTGCTAAACTTAATCCTACAGAATTCTTAAGGCAGGTTCCTGTGAAACGTGGAACACACTCCACACAGCAGGATGGCACAGCAAGAAAATTTTATTACCAGCCTATAGACAGCCAACATAGGTCCTGCAGTTCTCAGTACGGCTCTTGCCCACCGGTCCTCCCAGGGCTGAGCTGGGCTAGACACAAACCCAGCACTGAGGAAGCCTCCGAACAGCGCATCTTCTGTCCCCTGGTGCAGGGGCAGCACCTTGCTGGTTAGGGTTAGGGGGTATAGTTTGTGCTGCCGGGGAAATGTATATAGGATTGCTGAGAGTAGATCAGAGAATGACGAGATGCGGTTTCCTGCAGGCTCGACTTTCTCTGCTAGGTAATTGACTACATGTAATTGGTAAATCAAGGGCCTTGTTGCTTTAAAGCAGAACGGTGCATCCAGGAATACAAACCCTAAATAATGAATAATAAGAATAATGTTATTGAACAGCTGCAACACTGCAGTGAGTACTTAAATGTCAGCTTTAAAAACCTATATGCCAAATATATCTTCTCTTGGAGAGAGTATTTACCTTAACGTTCTCTAATGAAAAATATAGCTAAAAGATTTATAATTACAGTGGCACACTTAGAAAGGATTTACAAGTATCAATGTATCTACTAAGCTGAAAGAAAATCCATTAAGTTTTGTCCCCTAAAAATGGCTGTTGCCTACCCTGTTCCCAAATAAAATAATATGAGTAGATGTTTTTACTGTGAACATTCATTAAATGCTCATCAGGCATAATCTAAGTGACAGCAGAGCTTCAAGGCACAAATCACTCTCATGCATCCTCACACTGGATCATTCATTTAAATATCTACTTGTCTCTTCTTTTCTTTTTTTTAATGATGCCTTTCTGCTGCAAGAAGAGATGTTTGATTGCTCTTTACAGGTAAAAATTTTTTTACCGCTTTTTAAAAATCATTAACATAATAGAAGAGTGACATTTCTCCATTTAAATGATGCACAAATAAGACAGACAATTTTTAAAGACATTTTTGCTCTTGTTCTTTTAACGGAAATAATTCTTTAAAACAAACTGCCTGAAGTTAAAAGATGTTATTGTCCCCCTCCCCCAAATAAACTTCTCTTTACAAGGAAAGCCTGAATATAAATGAAATCTTTTAGTCTATGGAGAATGGAGAAAACTAGATAAATTGAATGAAAATGGACTATTAAAGGAAATTAGGAGCATACGCTGCTTTTTTGAAAAGGCTCAAACATTAGCTCTAAGTCTTTTAAATCGGCTGACTGTTGGCAGAAGAACGAAATGAGGTAGGCATGATATTCATAAAGTAGACTCCAAATGCATTACTACATTCATCATATGAGAGTTGAAGGGAACAGCAAAGTTTATCCTAAAGGGAAAACAAGGCAGGGAGGAACATTTACATTGTCTAATGTGCAGAAAAGGATGATATAAATTCCATTCAGAGGTCAGTCTGTCGTTGCCCCAACTCAGCTGCTTGGTAAAGGGGAAGGAGTTGTCTTAGCAAAATCTCTCGGCGTGTTATTGCACTCGTGGTGGCATGAAAAGCCACAGGAGACCTTTCTCTGAAACAGGAGCAACTAATCAATTAATCCATTGCTTGAATGTTGTCAGCCACCAATGCAGCACATAAATTATCATGTTTGCAGAGATGCTGTTGTTAATGCCCACAGCACGATGGAGCTATTAAACCCCGAAGCCAGCCTGTCTCAGAAGTGGACCCCTGGCTATGACTCCACAGACTGTCTTGGGTGTCTCCTCACCCGTGTGCCATCTTGAAGCAATGACAAAGCACCAGGATTGTGAAGTCCTCTGCCTGCTCCAAGGACTGCTGGGTGGAGGACTATCTTCCTTGCATAGGAGGGGAAGAAAATGAGGGCACCCTCCAACTTGAGGATTTGCATGAAGGCAGCTAAGCCAGCTGCAGAGGCTGGGCTGCTGAACTAGACACTAGTCTATAGAGTCACCACTGATCCAATTGAAGACAGTTATACCCATATTTATACGTATCAGAGTACAGGTGCCTATATCCCATGAGTCCGTCACTCTGTTTTGCATCCCTCTCCCCTTCTGCCCCTTGGGGAGAAGCGGTACATCAGCAAAGCACACAAATCAAGGTTATTGATGTCTTTCTTTGCATTTACTTACTCTCTGGATAGCAGTTTTTCCCCTCTCCATGGATCGCTTTACTATAATTTAAAGTCATCATACACCATCATCTATTTGCATTCCTGCAGTTTAGTGTCTTTTAGAGGTTATGTGTAAAGCAGCTTTAATTCACAGGTGTAGTTTAAACAGTTACAGATCAGATCCAGCTCTCAGGGACATTCATCAGGACATTTCTGCAAGTTCAGTTCACTCTGCAAAAGGCAAACAGCATGGTGTCCTGGTTTCGGCTGGGATAGAGTTAAGTTCCTTCTTACTAGCTGGTACAGTGTGTTTTGGATTTAGTGTGAGAATACTGTTGATAACACACTGATGTTTTAGTTGTTGCTAAGTAGTGCTTACCCTAAGTAGAGGATTTTTTGGTTTCCCATGCTCTGCCAGCAAGGAGGTGCACAAGAACCTGGGAGGGAGCATGGCCAGGACAGCTGACCTGAACTAGCCAAAGGGATATTCCATACCATAGGACATCATGCTCAGTATATAAACTGGGTGGAGTTGGCCGGGAGGGGCGGATCGCTGCTCGGGCATCTGTCTGTGGGCGGTGAGCAATTGCGTTGTGCATCAGTTTTCTTGTTTGTGGTTTTTTTTTTTTTTTTATTATTATTACTACTACTACTACTACTACATTTTGTTATTATTGTTAGTATTATATTTCATTTTACTTTAGTTATTAAATTGGTTTTGCCTCAACCGATGAGTTTTACTTTTTTTCCAGTTCTCCTCCCCATCCCACTGGGAAGGGAAAGGAGTGAGCGAGCAGCTGCGTGGTGCTTAGTTGCTGGCTGGGGTTAAACCATGACACATGGTCAAGATGATGGCATGCTGAACTTGAGGATTTACCTGTCACTGACCTCAGGACCAAGATATTGGTCTTTATTTTCTTAACCAATGTGGAAACTCTCAGGAGAATTCTGTTAACATCATCATTCCGTTCACTTCTCCTTGAAACATGCCACATTAACTTGCAAAGAAGGTATGTGGGCTGGAGATTAAAATGAGTTTATAGGATATCCATACAATATTAGCAGCGGAGGGCACAATTCTGCTTTTGATTCCATGACAGCAAAGCTGAGCCTGGTGAGATTATGCCACATCAATTCAATATAAAAGGAAGAGATACCTAAAATGTGTAAAAGTGTTTTTCTGGATTCTACAGAAAACAGGAGTGATCAGATCTGGTGTTTTGCTGCTTGGGAGAAACCCATCTCCCTGTTGCAATAAGAAGCAGTATCTTATACTAAGAAAGCAGCCGACTGTCTGTCTTGAGGAGCTAATACGGTACAACAGCATTTCTGATTGCTTCAGAAAATAGCCAGCAGTATGAGCAGTGATGTGAGAACTGAAGCCGTCTGGCTCACTAACAGAGCCAGAGTATTTCTTCCCACGTGGGTGTAAACGCAGCTTGATGTCCTTAGCCTTTTCCCTCTTCTATGAAATTTGCTGTAGCTGAGAGGCCAGATACCCTCTGACTGTACTCCAGGATTTTAACATGGTTTGCGGATAGACGTCATTGATACAGGTAACGTAATAACTAAGTATACAAAGTACTTCCCAAGCTGATCTCTGTACAAGCTTCACCATTGCTCATGGGCTCCAGCATACATTTCTTTTCCTGTTCATCATTTTTGCTGTCTGATTTCTTGCACATTCAGCAGCATGTTGTAGGGGCAGGGGCTTCTCTCCCACAGCAGGGCTTACGGTCCCTTCACTTGTCATGGCTTCAGCTGCCTGTACCCCAACTCCCACCTGCATGGTGGGAAAGAGGACCTTACCCTGGCACATTAAAAGTTGCAAGTTGCTTAGGTAGTACAGTTAGCAGGATGTATCATGCAGCTATTTCCTTTGGTTAAGAGATTTACAAGGAGGAGATTCTCAGAGCAAAATATGTCATTAAGCAGGTTTTCTACAGATTTAATGCCACCATATTGGAATATGTCAGGGCCTTAACGCACAAGGACATGCATCTGTCTGCTATTCTAGGAAAATGGAAATTGTGGTACAGGGACTAAATCCTTTTAATTGGATGTTCACCAACTTTGCTACCAGGTTTGGTTTTTTTCTCTCCTTGAGAGATCAAGTGTTCCTCAAGCATGTTGATTAAAAGATGTTTATTGATCGTGGTTCCTCTTTTCTGCAGACAGCTTTTGCAGTAGCTGCTGCATGGCTCAAGAACATATTACGTCAGCCTGGTATCTATATTTATTTTGCTGGTGTCTAGATCTGCACTTCCACACACTTGCAGAGAATCAATATGTACAACCCACCAGCTAGTCTTTCCAGTGATTAGGATAACCCTGAGGACCAGTAAACTGGGAAATGGTTTGATTTTATTGTTTTCTCAGACACCAGAAGACACCCTCATCTTTAACAGTGTTATACAATTAATTAAATAATCAGCAGACTTCCATGGGAAAGGATCTATGAGGAGCACAAAGCAGCCCTGTACACTGTTCTTGCTGCAAGACTGGGAAACACTATGGCTGCATGACTCAGGTCAGCTCACAGCCACAACAGCAAAACCCTGTAGTTCATTTCTGCTAAGTTTCCTACAATACCCTTGATAGTGGCCACACAGCTGGTGTGCTCTGCTTGTTATGCAAACTATAATCATATCACCGTTCCTTGCCTTTCCTTGTCTGTTTGAAAGGTGGGAGCTGTTGCAGCCCTCTGAGAAAGTCTTGATAGGAGTATGCTGTTGTACCGATTGTAACTGAGAGTGTAGTAATAACTCATCAGAAACTGGTATTGTATGCAATTCAGAAATGTGAATGGCTGGGAAGATCTGTAAAGAAATTCAAAATGGTGGGAGCAGAGAAGAAAGCCCAGCAGGCTCCAGAGGCTATGGGAGATAGCTGAAAGAGTCAGTTTGACCTATGTGTTCAGCAGGATTTTTTTCACACAGGTGAGGAAGAGGGATGAGCCTGGTGGAGTTCCTCCAGCACACAGATAAATAGCCTTGCTTTGCAGTGCTTTGCCCAAGATGACAGTGCTTGAAGTGCAAAGATGAAACAAAGAAAGAAGCAACAATGGAACAAGTTGCATTAAAATATCAAACCCCAGCTACAAGTCAGGTGTAGTTCAGTGCCTTCTTGGCCTTTTGATGCACTGTAATTATCTCACAGGGAAGACAAAAGCATTTCTCAGTGATTTGGGAACAAATGTCTATGAGGCAAGAAATGGCACTTCTGCCTTTGGGCCAAATTCCTTGGTGTTTCAAAAGGTGAAACACGGCTGAGATAAAGGAACTTCCACTTCCTTCCCCCAATACATTACTCATTTGACATCTTTGCCTGAAAACTGTTAGTACTTTCTCAGGCTTTGGAATATGCTTCCTCCTTCCCAGTGCCCCAGGAAAAAAGGTGACATCCCACTAGGCATCAAACAGCACAAAACATGGTATGAGTGTGAGAGCTGGTTGGGGGAGAATTGGGTGCCTGTGAGGTATTCTACTGATTTGAAACCTGAATAAACAGAAGAATGAAAAAATACAGGTTTGTAACTTTTAATTATCATTTCTAGCGATAATAAATTGTGAAATCACTGTTATTTTGCAGAACTGAAAACACACCCACTCAAAGTGGAATTTCTTGGGGAAGCTTTTTGTTTAAAATGCCACTGGAACAGCCAGAGAAATAATTATCCACCTTTTTTGTTCACTTACAGTGACTTCACTAAGTTAAAAATGTTGATATTGGATTTGGTCTCAACAAGTGCGCTGCACTTTATTATAGTCTACTATAATGTAAGATGTATATGATATCTTTTGGCAAAATATTGGTAATAATTTTTAAAATTAGCTTGAAATTTGAAACAAGACCATGGTAGATGATTATTTTATTTTTATTGACTGATATTTTTGATCTGCTCTGGTCAATTCTTTCCATTAGGAAAATGAAGCAGATTCCTGGCTGCTGAAGTCTATGGGGTGTGTGGTTGTGTCTTTTCCTCCAGTGCAGAAGGTATCATCTTAAATTAGTTTTCATTCTCTACATTTAGATAAGCTTTTTATAACTGGTGAGGCAAATTACAGGAAGGTTTCTCTTCTCTGGCTGGATGCACAAATAAACACTTCAAGAACAATATGAGGTTTGCTTTAAAAATTTCCTCACAGGCAAATGTGTACACCACTAAGTTTTTTTATACCAGCATTTCTTGGGAGGCAAAAGAAATCATTGCATGTGATTTCTATTACTACTCATCCAGCTTCATTCCCATTTCTAGAAGTCTCAGAACTATGCTCCCTTGTCTTTTGATGCAGTCAACATGATTTTCCTATCTTCACCTTCTAAAAATCATCCGGGCTCTGAGCTTGGTACTTCTCTTGAGTATCGTTGTTCGTGCTCCACTGATTGCTGTTGGTGGCAATGTTTTCTTTCTAAATCCTTCCATGTCTAAGTGTGGGCACCTCTCACTCCAAGGTAGCACTTCCCCGATGCTTCCCCAATGCATTCACATGGATAGAGCAGCAATCACACCCTCTCAGAGCTATATCCTTGCGGGGTTATCTGAGGCTCTGCATCTCTATCTGAACTAAGGATGCACAAATGGTAGGTATAGAGTCTCTTCAGGAACGGGGTGGGACAAAAAGACTTCTTGTGACCTCTGCCACGGGGCAATTTTATTGCATCATTAACTGAAAGAAAATCCTTTTCTTCTCACCTCAGTCAACTGATGGAGATGTCACCGGATAAGCTGTGTTTCTATCAAAAATCTTCTTTTTCAAACATCTCATGGATTTTCAGTTCTCAAAGAGATTTTGTCGTGCTTCTTGGCCAGCTTCTAATCCACATCTATTAGCTGCCCAGAACAGAGTAGTTCAGGAATCAAAAAGTGTGCCCGAGGGCTCAGGAAAGCATATTCTGGGGTGAGCCAAGTGGTGCACAACCCGAGCACAAGCTGTAGCAGCTTTCCATGCTCTGCAGTCCAAGCAAAGATAGTGTCCTACAGTGTACACAGGCACCAGCCCTTGCTACAGCAATGAGAGCTTCCACTTCCATTAGCTTCTATCACTGTGAAGGATTTGGCCAGAAAACTTTCTTTTAGAGAGACTTAACATGTTAGTGTGAGCGTGCTGGTTCCTCCACAGCTGAAGAAGTCTGAAATCATCGCCCCTTGTGCGGTTCATCTGAGGGGTTTTGCTGGAGCTGTTACACCCCATGGCCGTGATGATGTGATATCCAGTGAAAGGCTAAGTTTCTAGTTCTCCTTTAATGAAAAGCATGCAGTGTGTAATGGCAGTGTAAAAAAGTGCTGAGGACTGCTTTTTATTAATGCTGGCTTGGGGTTTTTATGTGCAAGGCCCAGTAAAAGCTACTGACCATGGACCCTCATGGTCAGTTCAGCTGAGAGCTAGCAGAAACAGCCATCACAGGAATAACAGGGTGACAGCAAAAAAATGAAGAGCTGAGAAGGCGCAAAACCCAGCTGCCATCTTCTGTAACATTTCTGTACCGCAGAAAGAACTCAGCTCAAGCTGGATGTGCCTCTTTGTAAGTAGATATGTGAAATGAGAATTTTCATGTAAATTGGTGTCAGCAGCCTTGGAAATAACCAGAGCTTGCAACAGAACGAGCGAATAGCAGGTGTGTTCAAGGGAAAGAAGTCTACAGATTGATGGATGAATTTTGGAAGGATAAATTGTTAAGCTTGTGAAGATGAAAGTCTTTATTTGCACAGGTACAAAGTTTAAGTAGCTTTTTTTGATTCACGGTTTTGAACTACAAAACAGCAGCATGCATCATGCTATGTGTAACTTAATAATCTGCTTTAAAACAAATGTGAGGCAACACCAATTAAGGCCACGTTGTTTAATGAATAGCTGCTCAGCCAGGTAAAAAACCATGTAGCATATTGTGCCATCCATTTTAAGTAGAACTTCACACAGACCTTCAAAGGCAGGTTCTGCCTAACAAATGGCTGGAGCGATGCATCTCTATTTTACAAGGCAAAAGGGAATAGCGTGGGCAATGTATGATCTGCATGCGTGTGCGTGCGCGCGTGTGCTTGCAGTGTTGAAAGCACCAGATTATGCTGAACTGATTAAACAAGCTTACAATTGCATTACAGCAGACACTGTGATGAGAGCCAAAATATGATTGGCAAAATATACATGACATATTGTAAAACAGATAAAATGGTAACAGCTTTTTACTGAAGAGCATCTGCTATTCAGTTGGGAAATTAGGGTGGAATGCAACTGTTCTTATAAATCATAAGATGGCATTGCCATCATCAAGAATTTCCTGTCAATTTTTTAAGTATGATATTGTTGTTGCTCTTGTATGCCAGAAAGTTAGAGACTCCAACTTTTTTTGCTGAACATGCTAGATAGAAACAAGTTTCCTTAACCACACTTTAGAATTAAGTTCTTTAAAATTTGTCCTCATTGACAGGTATGAAGACTAAGACAGATCACCTGGACCAAATAACCTGACATTAGTGAGTTTTGAATTTGTTCAGTGGAACTGCATAAGAAGGGAGAGCGAATCCGATTACTCCGATGTTAGCTGAACCTCCTTCCCTTCTTGTTGCAATGGTATACCATTTGTTTCTGCAGGGAAGACTGCACACACAGACTGTCTTGTTCTATGCGTTGATCTGCCGGGATTAGACATACTCCAACTGAACGCAGTGACCTTCAGATGCTTCCATGGAAGAAAGTCTGTTTCTTAAGCCAAATAATTAACCACTGCAGGATGGATGTTGCCTCACTATCTATTGAATTGCTTCCAAAGGGTGTAATGACTCACTACTTAATTGCTATGTAATTTTATTATTATCTGTAAAATGTTTTTCAGAAAGGAAAGAAATAATAGCAAATGGTCTGATGTAAACTGATGTAAACTGACCTAGCTTTACTGACTTTCAGTAATCATGCATTAGGTCCCTGGCTGGTGTAAATGAGTACTTGAAATGGCTGTCCTGATTTCAGTGGTCTGCTATACATTTCCCTTAAAGGAGCAGAACACATGAGAAACTGCAACACACCCAGTGCTCTTCGTGGTCTAACCTCCAATTGCATGATGCCAAGGCAACCCAGATCCAAATTGTTTGCCATGCTGCCATCTTTCTGATCTATTCTGACTGTTTCTGCTGCCTGCCAGGTCATACAGTAGGCACTCATTTTGTAGTCTACAGTCTGTAATCAAAATAAAGCTCCATACAGTCCCTTAAACACACAAGTTGCTGTGATTTACCTCTCCTGTCCCACACTACAGTCAAGAGTTCTTGTACCTGCTTCAACTTACTGGCTGTCCCATACTGGTTAGTTGTCTTTTTTTTCTTTATCCTAACTGGATCAGCTTAGGAAGCGCCCATGTGTATTAAGATTTTTATAGGATCCAGCAGAAAGAAGGGATTCTGCCATGTAACTGTAGCACTTCTAACTGGAATGGTTCTAGTTTGCCAATTCTATTTATGCCAGAGGTTCATCCACTCAGCCTTGACACCATGCTCTTACATCAATGCACCATTTTAACCTTGAATTGTAGTGCAGGTAGGAGTTGTTCTTGATTTCTCTCACTATAATATGTAAACATACCCTGTGGATGCATGAAAATGCAGCTTTTTTGGCTGAGAGGACTGTTTCTTGTCTCTAGTACTTGTCAGCCTGCATGTCCGTCAAGGCTGTTGCACTCCCCATCATCCTGTGTCAACATGTGCGATTAAATGAATTCAGCACATGCTGGGCAGCAAATTATTCTGACCAAGGGTCTGCCCGAAACACTTCTGCCCTTTTTCTGCTGCTTACCCTGTGGCTTTTAAAAATGTTCCTCTCCCCATCTCAAAATTGCTGCATCCAAAGACTCAGCTGAGGGGAAACAACTGTTGGTAACTTCTTGCCATCATCTCCTCTTCTGCCAAAACTCATGAGTACTGTCAGGTATTTCTTGTCTCAGAGCTGATCTGTGCTTTTGATTTTCATATGGCTGAGTAGATTAATGACCTGGCAGAACTGCACCACTGCCAAGTCCAACAAAAATGCCGGATTGAAGGTGAATTAAAAAATGGATGACTAGCCTTGTAGAAATGCTGTGCTCCGACAATATGCTGCTAACAGAAAGGTAGGTGGTGGGCTACAAATTCTGGAGCAACTGAGAGTGTTGCTTAGCTGGCCACAGTCAGCCCTAGAGCCAATCTTTGGTCAGCCTGCACACTGGGGAAGGACAAATGTGTAACCGCCTTTTCCCTCACCTTGCATGGAGCATTGTTTTGAAGTTATACAAAAACAATGAGATGAAAAGAAAAATGAGGAAAAAAGAGTGCAGGGATGTTCTGAGGTAGCACACATCAGTCAGCGCTGTTTTCCAGGATCCTTTTTGTCACCAGTCCTTTCTAAGACTTAGATCAGGTCTAATAGATGGTATGAGACATAGCTGGATACTGAGACAGGGCCAACCTTATCAGGAAGTTTTTACACCACGTCACACAGATGAGTGTTTACAGCTAACTGAAAAAGTAGGGGAAGATCCTGTCTTGGATGTCACTATTTCCATGGTCAAGGCCATAGTGGTCTGGCATGGTTCAGGAGAGGCCTTGTTTTTTGCTACTTGAGCTTTAAAGCACATGAGGTCTTGCCCTTGGGAAGGACTAATCCTCAGCACTGATTCACCCGAGGACCGACTGGCTGGGGAGCAGCTCTGCTGAAAAGGACATGGGCATCTTCACAGACTCCTGAGCCAGCTGGGTGCCTGAGCAGCAAAGACAGGCAACAGCATCCTGGGCTGTTATCAACAGAAGAGGTAAGAGATCAAGCAAAGTGATTATCCCTTCTGCCTGGCGCTCGTTGAACCACATCTAGATACTTTATCTAGTCTGGGGCCCCAAATATGAAAGACATTGACAAACTGGAGCAAATTCAGCAGAAGACCAACAGGATGCTCAGGGCTGGAGCATTTGCCTGTGAGGACATGCTGAGGGACCTGGAGTTGTTCAGCCTGGAGGAGATGTGGTTTCAGGGTGCCTAAGAGCAGCCCCCCAGTACCTAAGAGAACATCATTGAAAAGGCAGAGCCAGGCTTTTCATAGTGGAACATGGTGGGAGAATGAGAAAAAAACAGGCATAAAATGAAACAAGAGATGTTCAGATTGCATATAAAGAGAAACCTTTTCACCATGAGGACAGTCAAGATGTAGAGCAGGTTTCTCATGCAGGTTTTGCTGTCTCCATCCTTGGAGGTTTTCAAGACTCGGCTGGACAAAGCCTTGAGCAACCTTGTCTGATCTCATAGAAGACCCTGCTTTGAGCATTATGTTGGACTAGGGATCTTCTGAGGTCCTTATTAATCCAAACTATCTGGTGACTGTATGATACTTGAAGACCTGTTTAATTAAAAGCTCAAAATTTCTTCAAAACTCTTATCTGTACTCCCTGTGCACTGAGGACTCTTTTCCAATTTTGAAAACTCACTCATTACGGTGACCTACCCTGCTCGACTCCACTTCTTTAAAGGCTCCAAGCTTTTCAGATCCCTTCTTTTAGTATCTGCTTGTCATGGTGATGTATTCACTACCTGTTCCCACTGTCTTGCTTCAAAGACACTTGTAGGGATTGCTTAGGTCTGCAGTATTTTCTAAAATCCTGTCCAGTTAAATTCATAATTTGCTCACTTCTGCACAATTCATGGAGGTATCATTTTTGTTAAGCTTTGCCATGTGTTCCTTCCCTGTGGAGATCCATTACATGATCTGTATGCCATTGCACTTTGGAACAGAAACGCATTTTGCCCTACATCTGATGGAGACCTGAAAGACTGAAGCTTAACTTAAACCTAGAATTACTTTTCAGTGCTTCACAAATTGTTCCTATACAAACAAAAATGAAAGCCTGTGGATTGCTTTTGTCTTATAATTTTTATTACACATTATGGAAGAGTTCAGGAACAGTCAGTAAGTTGAACTAGAACCAATTCTCATCTGTTGTTATGGTTACCAGGAGTAGAAAATAATTTCCTGTAATTTATCTTAAGATCATTTATGTCGGATACAAACACAGATTAAGCCGAATACCATGGTAATTTCTTCTTCAATTGTGTTAGGAACCATAAGACATTCATTTTTACTTCATAAATAAGGGTTACAGTACGTCATGCTCAGTCAAAGAAGATAAAATGAATCTAATTAAGTGCCATCAGAAGATCACTTTGCTGTTTTTATTGCGGCAATAAAAGTGCCCTTACCTTCTTATTCTTAGAGAAATGACAGAAATTATTATGGAAATAGGATGAGATCAAGTAAGTCTTGCTTGACCTAGACTTGGATACAACAATATCCTTGTGTCAGTGATTGTTGAAGTGAATAAGCAGTTTACAAAATCTGATGGGCTAAGCTCATAAGAGATGCGCTTGCTTTATTAGAATGAATGAAACCATATGTAAGCCTCAGACAGGTCTTGTTTATTGGGTTTTATATAAAGAATATCATCTTTTTATTGATCTATAGGCCTCAGTGGTGATGATGGTAAACAAGGCTTTCAGATTGATGACTGCAGGTCCCTAATGTTGATTAGTTGATGTGTGCACAAGTGAAAAGAACCATTTAGCATTAGCAGCATGTGTATACCAGTATAATAATCTGGAGGTTGCTTCAGGGCATAGAAGAGCTCTGCCTGGAAATAAGACGAGTGGGGAACCCTGAAAGAGCACAGGTTAAGTGAAAGGCTGTTAAACAATATCTTGAAGACATTTCCATCGAGTTGCCACAGTCTTTAAAATGCCAGCACAGAGTTTAAAAACAATCATAACCAAAAGCTGTGCGAAGTCTGCTATAAACTTTGGAAAGTTTAGAGGAGCCTCGCTGCCTCTAAAGTAAAAGAAAGTTCAGACGATAGGCATTAATAACACCTGACCCATGTGCTTGGTGATTTTCTGGCGAATAAATCTAGCCTCCTATGTCTACTAAAACCCCTGGTCACAATGGAGTGGCCAGTGGGCAGAACTCTAGAGCTGTACGGCTGCGTAGCACAGGGGTTTTACCCTCACCAGAATCATGGGCCAGCCCGACTCTCCCCAGTGCCTGGGTGAGAGGGCTTGGAGCAGTGCGATCTCCCACTGCTGCCCAGCAGCACCAGGCAGGGAGCCACGACTCCTCAGCTGAATGGATCCCAGGCAAGGGATCAAACCAGATAACTGCACAGCATTTCCCTTCTGGAAAACTTGGACAATGATGCTTTCACTGAGATGTTCTGCAGAAAGGACTGATTTGTTCATATCCAGGGTGGTGGGGTTCTTTTCAGAAGATTTTCAGGAAAAGTTGGACTTCTGCAGTTTTCTTGGTGGAACTTGGACAATTTTCCTCAGAAGGGAGATGTGAAAACCAAACCTTCCACTAATATACATTTTCAATAAGACCCTGGATCTGGTCCTAATGAAAGCAAATTCCTGCAGTAGATGGACTGAGTCCCTTCCTTCTTAGGAAGACAGTTTATAAAAAAATACGATTTAGAAATGTACTGTCACCATCCAGTCACCCCCCCACCCAATTCCTCAGTTGGAAGAGGTTGCCCCTTGGGCCACCACTGCCTTCCCTTTCTTCTTTCCACCATCCCTTGCTCTCCTGGAGCTGCAGGACCATGGCAGCTCCCCAGGACAGTGGGCACAGTGGTGATGGGCTGCCTGAATGTGGTCTCAGCGGGCACGTCCAAGGGCCACGTCCAAGAGCGTTCTACACACCTGGTGCTCAGCTGGCACCTTCAGAAGAGAGGGGACAGGGCAGCCAGGCCTGCAGCGCACAGCCAGGCATACGCCTGAGCAGTAACATTGATATAACCTACATGACCGATGCTGGGGCTCTTCTGCTCAAGGTTTGCTACTAGCTGAGGGGTGCCTGCAGGTGAGGGATTTTATAGACTCATCAGCACAACAAAGTCAGGCTGGTAGATAAGTCTCCTACAAGAGAAATAGGCCCTCACCAGGTAATGAAGTAATGGCTGTCCTATTTAATTGCATGCCTTTTTCTCAAATCTAGTGTTTGCTGCTTTGACTTGTCAGAGCCTCATCCCTGGCACCTGAATACTACTAGTGAGATGATAAAAGAGGCCAGCCCTCCATCTCTGTGGGATGCTCTGGGGTTTGAACTAGGGCTCTGGTGATTAAGCAGAGTTTGGGAGGAGCATTTAGTCCTCTGGGAGCTATCAAGGGTGTGATTATCTGCCTTTTTGATCAAGAAGGCTATTGCCAAGAGGTCAGATGGCTCTACTGTGTGGGAGAATTATCCCCACACCAGGACAGGGGACCACAGGGTGCTGGATTTGCCAGAGTGAATTAGTAGGTTTGGTCATAAGACAAATAAAGACAACTTTAGGTAAATCTTGGCAAAAAAACAGAAAGCATTGCCTGAAACCAAAGCTGACTAAGCAGAGAGGAAAGAAAACCCTGCACAAACATGGCAAGTCAGAGAGTTTCCTTCAGGGACATAAAGTTTCCTTTGGGTACTTGAAGGTACTCTTATCTGAACCTCTGTATAACGCAACTTTTTTCTGTAATTATATTTCTGTACAGCACATTTTTGAAAATCCTTATGACCAGTTCCACTCTGGAAAAGGTCCTGCATCTATCTGTGTGGTTGGTGCTACATTTTTGATGCATCCAAGACTGCACTAGTAGACCTGCCCATCTTTTCATATAGACAGCCCATTTTGGCACACGGGATGAAATGTGCTCCAAGTCCTGTTTTATTTAGTAGCAGCTGTCAGTTTGCACAGTGACTAAAAAAGCAATAAAATGGAAGGTACAGAATGCAGCTGGAATGGTAAATATGACTGAATCATTGGCATGGTAAAGACAACTAAACCCCGTGTCCCCACTGAATGATCCTGGGAAGTTTCTTACTCGGACACTAACCAGTTCAACATTTTCTCCATGCAAGAGAGAGTATACCTACAGGTTCATAATTTTCTATGGGCTTAGGACCCAAGTGGAGAGATCCTCTCACTCAGGAGAATGCTGTCTTTGCCATTTTGACTTTAGTTGATCTAGCAGAGATGTAAAGTGCCACAAAAATCCAATAATGCTAATTTATTTAATTTCCTGAGCTGACAGTGACAGGGAGATGAGTGCATGCTATCCAGCACACATGAAAGCTGATGTGCAAGTTGAAAATCAAAAATATTGCCAAGGAGAGTGCAACTTGCATGGAGTTAACCCATATCAAATGAAGGCTTCTGAAATCCTTAACCTGCTTCAATAAATGACATTTCAATGCTAATAAGGAGTGGGGAAACGAGAGGAAGTATTTAAGGGAAACATATTGTAGCTGCAATTGCTGAGCCAGATCCACTGCTGGTACAAACACGTTTGAAGCAAATATAAGATAAAATTATTAGCATCAGCTAGGAATATGCCCCTTAGCAGTGTGCCATTAAAGTTCCTGAGTGTGGGAGTTAACAAAGGCAGTTTAAAGTGTATTGGAAAATGATTTTTCATTCCATTTTAAAAACTCATTTCATGCATTGTTGTGTCATCTACTTTTAAAATTACAGTCCAAGCAGAAAGACCAAGATGTGATACCGATCTTTTAAATCATGATCCCCAGGGCAGAAGTACATGATTGACCTGTAGTTATTTGTTAGGTCTTTCTAGGCCATTCAGCAGAATAGTATGCAGGAGAGTCATATGAGTACCTATATAACAAGTAAAAGGTATTTGACTGAGAACTATATTAGAGTAAATAAATAACAGCGAGATGGCTCATGCTGTGAAGTTGTGGCTGAAACTTAAATAGCCATTTCTGTTGCCTTGATGTAATTGGTGACCTACTGGAGCCAGCTCTTTGTTGGTAATCTATATCAACAGTCGGACAATAGTACCTTTCAATTCATTGTTTCCCAAGAGATTTAAAGCAGTCATAGAAACATTTTCTTTTGCTGCATGTCATTTATTTCTTTGAAGGACGGAGCAGTCTCTTCTAAACTCCCACTGTGCATTAAATATTACAAATTAATATAAACTACTCTGTGTCTAAATAAAATGGTAGCCACAGGGGCAGGCTGGTATCAGTATATTTTCTAACATTCTTCTCAATTAAGGAGAAAGAGTCTAGTAACCAAAATATAACAGTGTTGCTTCTTGTTCTCAGAAAATATATATGTGCATATATAAAAAAACCCAGTTCCTGACAATGAGAATTAATTGTATTCCAATATGCTTAGTGGATGGGGAACACTATCCAACTTCTTATGCCTAGTTTTATTACTTAATCATATTGGCTGAGCTGGAAATGCCTCTTGTGTATGTATTCAAGATGATTAGAATTGCAGCAAGATATTGACTGGAAAAATTACAATTTATGAGAAATGAGCTTTTGTGGATTTCTTTTTCCTTATGAATAAACAGAGATAACTGGCCAGTTGTGTTTGGATTTCTCTGTTGCTGTTGATAGCCCACGGTGGGGAACATGTCATGAGCCATGAATTTAAATGTCTTAATGCAAGGCTTTTTTACAGTATAAAGCTCTAGTTTTCTCCTTTCCATCCATCTTTATATAGTTCATTTCACGAAGAACAAAAGCAAATCTTGCATGAGAGATTTCTGTCCATGTTCAGTTTGTTCTTTGATCAAAGTTCTAGATTCAACCATACTGCTGGATTCTGCCAGGTCTAGCCTGTCTGAACCATAGAAAACTCTTTTTGCTTTTTTGGACTAAAAAGCATCTGTCTGCTTCCCCTGTTGTGATATCTGCCACTGTTCTCTTCTGAAAAGAGACTCTGACATTTGAAGAGGGCTGGTGACTTTGGCTTACATTGTCCTTTTTTAATTTTAACAGCAAGCTGCTGTCCTGTGCAGGAGTATGGATAGGGTGGGAAGCATACAGAGACAGGGAGCTGCTGGCCATCCCTGTGCCACCCCTTGTCTTGTGGTGACAGTTTCACTGCTGTATGTCAAAGGAGCATGAAGCATATGAGCATGACTCCTGTGTGTTCAAGCACCCAACTGCCACTGACATCGGCTGGGCTGTTTACGACCAGTGTCCTTAGGAGTCAAGAGCTCAACACTTGTGTATGTGAGTGGTTAGCGTGGCTCCCCTCGTGAGTTATTGCAGAAAATGAAACGGTTGCCAGCTGCCTAGCAGAGTCATGGTGGCTTGGAGGCAGGTGGGTTTGTGTTGGGGATGAGGTGATATGAAATATCTCTATGTGACATTCACAGCTGTGTCTATTTCCTTCTTGTGACTGGTGAACACAATACAAACAGCAGGTATATTTTTTTTAATGTTTTTGACTAATCTTTCCTGTAAACATATTTGGAGATTTTATGTGTCCTGTCAGATGTTTTGAGAAAACAGCTATGCTTTAGCTCTACATGCTTGCACAGCATCAAATGACCAATTTAATTTCACCCCATCCCTGCCAGAACTCTCTCTTTCACAGAGAATATAGGTTTTCCCTATGAAACAAACACTATAACAAGCGCTAATAAACATAGACACGCACACACAAAGCTTTAAGCCTGAGTTGACATTCTGAGATGTTATCACTTATGTTTATTTGCTATTACGGATGATGGTAGCTGATAGCCACAGCTGAAGCTGAGATTCAACAGGAGAAGCACTGCACCAGAACGAATAGCTAGAATATGATTTGGCTTAGAATTCAGAAGGGAAAACCAAGGCATGTAGAGGTGAGGTGTCCTGCCCAAAGCCAGAGCAGGTCCCTAGCAGAACTGGAAGCAGAGCATAAGCATGCCAGTTCCCCTTTCTGTGCAGTAACTGCTTGACCATACTGGTTGATCTAACAACTCTTCCAGTTTTGCTTTGTGTGTCTCAGCACCCTGCAGAATCAGCACAACCCTTGCTACAAGCACAGCAAGGAGAAAAGCTCCATGTTTGCATGTCTGCTGGCTGAACCTCTGTCTCCCACACTTTCACGGTTCAACCAGAAAACAAATGCATCAGTCAGAATTATGGTTGGTTTTCTTCCCTGCTATGGGATTTCTGTTTGTTATTAATGTGAGGTAATGAATGGCTGATTGGGAGATTAGGGGAGGATTCTGTAATCATAAGATCCTGTATCTCTTATAGCCCAAAGCATTCTCTGAAATAAAGCTCCCCCATTAGATGCAAGCATACAACCGAGGTGAAGAATTCACAGTAACATCATTTCCAAGACAATTATTTCCCACGTCTTTCAAGCAAGGAGATTTTGGAAGGAGGAACAAAACCAAAAGACAGTAAATATGATTGTTTCATCACTGTGAGGTTCCAATAGCCTTCTGCTCTTATGCAGCAGGTAAAGGGGATGCAGTACAAGGCAATGACGATGTATAGGATGGGGTTCTTCTCCCCATTTTGTGTGTACAGCTAGCCTGTTGACAAGTCCATGAATGCAACCTTCACAGTGCTGTAAAGATCACAATGACTGAGATGTTTCCCCTCTGAAAATTCTCATTCCTTTCATTTATACTCTCAGGAGATTCTGAGCAAAAATAGCTTAATTACTAATCATATGTGTTAGATATTAGTCAGACCTGTGGCTGAAATTTTCTGTATGGGTAATCAAAGTTATGGATGGCTTTTGACAATTGGTCAGGATGCTTCAAGCTGGAATAGGGTAAACTTGCAGAGGGCAGAGTACAGACTGACAGCACAGTACAGATTCAAACAATTGTGACTTGAGTCGAGAGTGGGGATAGGCATCCACCATCTATTGTCTCTTGCAGTACAATAATTAAGTGTGACCAAATGAAACTAGTGGGAGCAAGGTACAAAACAAGCAAAATGGAGCAGTGCTTGCATACTGCAGCAGATCTATGGAAGTCTTCCACGGTGCGTATTGGTCCCACCACTCATTTCTAACGTTGGCTGTGACACCTGCAACTTCTGAGCAGCATGTAAACACGCTGTCTTCCTCACTGACCCTTTCCCACCAGCTAAACATCCTCAGGGCTGGTTCTCTTTGGCCTGCCTTCCCACAGCAGCACCTCTTGGCCTTCTGGTTATGTCCACACGTATGCTGCAGTTTACAAGAAACCATTCTACAAATTGAAATTTTACTTAAGTCAAGAAGGTTGGAGAAAGTTCAGTGAATTCCCACCCATCCTTTTCTCCAGCTCACTGTGGTTTTACTTTTGAGCTGTTATACGAACCAGCCTGTGAGTCTGTCCCTGTCCCCTTATGAAGCCTGTAACTGTTTTATTTTAATCAGACACTACTTCAAAGCTGCCATCTGTAAGCAGTCAGGTCTTGTCTGGAAGAATGTTATCACAGATCTTCAACCTCTGAAGTTCTTGGCTTCTGTAGATATAACTCACCTCCTTGTGCTTTAAGATTTTTATTTCTTTTTTTCTCCCTGTAATAGGTGACACCTACACTTTGGAAAGCCACAAAAATGAATATAGATTAAATACTAGACAGAGGATGCATGAAGAAGGGGTGAAAAAATAGGTTTTTACAGTCTTAAATAGGCCTTAAAGCTGCCTTCACCTGTGCTCTCTCAACTTTTCTTGCTGAAATTGATTCATTGACAAAATTGGTCATTTATTCCAAAGCCCTGTTTCCCTTCTATATTCTCCATCTCTTTGGATTTATGTAGCTGGAAATGTGTTGTTAAGCATCCTTTTAGGGTTTTTAAAACTCTGATATATTTCTGGAAGCACATCTTTGAAACCGCAGTGGTTTGTCTACTTAAATGTAAGGAATTGGTATATGTAACTGAAAAAAAAATAATTTGGATTATCAGGCATTATGCTAGTTAATATGTGATTTAACCACATAATGGAGATTAAGTGTCTGATTAGGAGGTTATGTTCAGAGGATGGAAAGAGCAAAATCATCCTCTGAGTCCCACAATGGCCAAACAAATATGCAAGAACAGGTAGATTTTGTAAAATTTTCTGTTTGTTGGTCTGTCAGTTCTGCCTCTCTCGTCTGATTCCTTAATGGACTGAAAATGCTATCTGGCCGAAGTTGTGACATTGATAGCAAGAATCTATAGCTGCATTTTTCTACATTCCCCTTTCCACCTCAGGCCTAAAATTCCCTTTTTACCAGAAAGTCCAAATTATCCAAGATTCAATAAGAACATGACAGGGTATATTTCTGTGACTGCATTTTTTTCAGTGGTTCCAACCTGGAATATCTCACTGTCTTGCAGCCCTTTAATGCATTTGCCTCTGTGACATTTGTGGAAGTCAGAGGACTCAGAACTGGCTAATGGGGGCACTCCGGGACTGGGGCAAAGCAGTGTAGTGTCGGCTACCACAAACATCTATGAATGTCCCCAGACGCTATCTGTCAATTCAATTGCAGATCTTTTAATGCAAAAAAAAGGGGCAAGCTTCTAGTGTAGGATGCGAAGAAAGCTGAGTGAGGCTGATGAGTGCAAATTTAGCAACTAAAAAGGATGCACTGTCAGTCAGAAATCAGCAGTCTGATTTAGACTGCATCTAAGCATGATCAGAATCAAGCCCCACAATTCAACTAAGGAGGACTGAGTTTATATTAGCCTTTTGTATATAGAGACTTCATTAATTAACCTAATGCAATGAGAATCTCTGATACTGTCATGGCAGGAGATTCTGTTTTAATTATTATATATGATTTTGTAATTTTAATTGTATAATTATTACAACATTAAAAGACACAATTACATTTTAAATCTTCTTAAGAACTCAATTTTATTACATTTTTATTACTTTGTAATGATATGATATTTTATTATTAGAAATTAGAAATTATCAGAAATAATTTTATGATTACACGGTTTTAAAATATGATCTTTTTACTGTTTCGTCACTTTATCTTACAACCATCCTAAACATCCAGTGGGGAGTGAAAGTCTGCAAGCATTTTGAGAGTAACCTAGATAAGACAACAACGAGATGCTGAAATTTTTTCTCTTTAGCTGTTGCCTGCCTCACAGAATTAATGAAGCAGCCTACGATGACAGAAGCTAGTTCAAAGCAAAACTCTAGTTATGAAAACAGCTTTTGTGGAGGGCTCACGCTTAAGATGAGTTATGTCACAACTGTCTGCGAGATCAGGAACCGTGTGAGAGGAGGTGGTGAAGTTGTCTGGTGCTAATTGTTCCATTTGCTCACAGCAATGTGAATCAGAGGCAATCCTGTTGAAATCAGAAGCAACACTTTTGTTAGAGATCTGAGACTAGTTTCAAACCTGAACAAGGCTCACAGTCATCCATCTCGCAACACCCAATGAAGCAGATGTTTTCCTAAATACAGCAAACAAGTGAAATGGTCCATGCTGCATATCAGAGCTTGAACCACCTTAAATGACCTCATTTCCTCCTCTATTTTTTATGATTTGTATGTATTTACTGTTTGCTTTCATGCGGTTTCCTTTGTGCTTTTTATTAGATAAAGTGTCCTTGTTGAGTTATTTTTTTCCATTTTCCATTGTTCTTCAAACTTTGATATTATACATTAAAATATTCATCCTTTGTCTCAACTCACTCCTGAGTCCTGTTACAATAAAAATGGAATAAGAAAGCATACTTTGATCTACTGCCGTTAATAGAAATACAAAGGCAGGGAGGCAGGGTGGGTAGGGATGTTTCCACCTCACCCTGAAGAGCTACTAACCTGAAAGGCAGGCTGATTGTAATTTTAAGTACTGTGCTGCCACAAGTGCACTGAACGCATGCACTTTGTGATCCAGAAGAATATGATCTTTCTAGTCTGTGAGACATTGCAACAAGGACAGAATTAATTCCTGGTGAGGATATTTCTGACTTCATAGTTTGGTCCACAGAGTGGATGGCAGGTCTCAGCAGAAAAGGGACTTGTGTCCAGGTGCCTTCAACAGTGTGATGTCAACATAGGTAGTTTGACAATTTGTCTCGCTGTACATTCATTTTGTCTGCCCCACATCCAAGGGCATGTAGCAAGAGAGAGACAGAATCTTAGACATATGATATTCACCTTAAACTAGAAGTCATCACAAAAAGAAAATCACAATAAACCACCATATTATATTCTGGTGGACACATACTGTTTGTCCTAGATGTAAATCATCAATTTTAAAATTCAAGCAATTGTTTACTCTCTGTTTTCTCTCCTCTGTCTTCAGATCTGTATTTTCTGTATGGTTTCACCTCATTTATAGATAACCAGGAGATAAACTTCAGTGGATCTTATTATTTTTGTAAAATCCTAGGTAATAGTCTGTCTGCCCAGATTTCATAAATTCTTTTCATCGGCAACAGATTGAATGGAAGTATTGTATCAAAATTATTAGGAACAAAAAGAAAGCGTACTGAATTTCCAGATTATGAAGCTTGCTCTGCGGTGGTGTCTGTCCAGAACATGCAATTGCTAGAACTGCCCTGATTGTGCTCCTTTTTAGTTTTTAACTGGTAGAAAATATAATCTCTATTTATTAATTTTCTCGTATCTACTTTGTACCAAATTTCAGAATGGTATCTGAAATTGTGCAATGTAGTGCAATACATCAGATAGGAATGAATACTTTGCAGGGAAGCTCAAATCACAGTGTGCAGTCAAGAGTCACACTTCATCTCCAGCCATTCTTTCAAACCAAATGAGAATTTACACATCATGACCTGATATGCTGAGATGCTTTCTCTATTTAGTGTCACAGCTGACATACACGGCAGGGCAGGAGTATTAGCATCCATCAGAACTATACTTAAAAAGCAGAGAGATTTTGGCATTGTATGTTACTGCTTTTGATCACAGCACAGGCCAATTACGAATTTAAACTGCTTTCTTTCCTTTCCTTAGGTGCTGATGAAAGTATCCCATGCCAAAGAGGTTTTCCAAGCCAAAAGTGAAAAATAAAAAGTACTTCGCTATAATAGTGTCAGCACTTGGATCAGTATTTTTTTGAAAGGTGGTTATGTTGCTCTTAAGGCAGAATTTGTTACTAAAGCAACGTCTATGTTTGCTACTGTAAAAGGAGAGAAATTGCTGTACCCTGAGAACAATAACAATGTCTTGAAGTGTAGAGGCTTAGTATTTTTCTTCATATCATCATTGCAGGTGATGTTTGCTTAGAGACAAAACACTCTGGAAGCAACTCTGGCTTAATTTTCCTCATTCCTCACTTGTTAACCTGAGATGGGATACAGAGGCAGGGAGAGCTGAACTCTAAAAATAACACCCTGCAAGAACTTGGAGGACTCCCTGTTACGGCTGTGTCTGCGGACCCTTCTACCTTAAACAGACATCTCCCACACACTATCCCAAGGGATGCAAAGCATCCTATCCCATTTACAGGTGAGCAGAAGAGTTGCAGAGGTTCTTTGGATGACACTAGTGCTCTGCATGTGCACACACACGCGCCCAGAGTTACACCACACCTGGTTTCATCCAAGTGCCTCCAACTTGTGCAGAATGTGCTTAATGGAGTCAAAGGGGCAGCCTATAAATTGATTCCAATAAGTGCTGAATCAAACAGTGAGAGAGGGCTCTAGGATATATTGCATACACAAGCAGAAGTGAATTGATGAGGAATTCTCTATCAGCAGCATGGATCATTTGATCACATCCAGTTTTACTGCTTCTACAAAGAACAAAAGAGAAGAACCTAACCCCTAAAGCCCATTCCACCTGCAAGTTGTTCTTTTCCCACATCCCTACTAATCCCATGTGGAGAAATCAGATAAGCTAAACACTGAGTTTTGAATAAACAATTATTCACCTCACAGAAATTATCTTTGAACATTCATATTTTTTTTCCAAATCAGTCAACTCAAATTATGTGTCAGGTCTTCTTGTTGCTAGGACCACTTTGGCTCTTGGTGGAGGAAGGAGATAATTTTGTATTTTTCAAAGATGAACTTTTGATTTTGACCAATTTAGTATGATTAAAACTGCAAATCGCTTGGGGATTGTATTCCAAAGCCGATTCATTTCATGTTTAATTATGTGTCTAAACTGGGAATATTGCCAGTGATTTTCTTTATTTAATAAACAGAAGCCTATAAGTTTTGAAAAATGGAGTGAAAACACCACCAGTGAAGAAAGATCAATAATGTTCTCTTTTCCTGATACTCTGAAGATGTATCTCTTTCTATAATTGAGTGTAAGGGCCAAATTTTCAATAGATAAAAATCAATACAGTGCTTGGGGCTTATGAGGAGCTCCAACAATGTGTAGGTATCTGTGGGAAAAAGGATGTGATGGCAAATTTCAGGTATTCTCAACCATATTCTCCCTGAACATCTAAGCACAAGGCATTTAAATAGGTACTCTTCAACCTGCTGGTATCTGTAAAAGGGCAAGAATTGCGTATGAATAGTCCTGGGATCGTGAATCGCAGGGTTAGATTTGTATGCTAATAAAACGAAGAACTGCTCATCTGCCTACCTGGTGGCATGAGTATATTACAGCCCTGAATAAAATCATGGTCCAGAGCACCCTCCTTCACTAGAGTAGGTCAAATTTTAAAGAAGGAACGAGGTAGGAAGGCGATTTGGGTGTGCCATATGCTCATGGTCAAATGTATTTTGGCCTCCCTGCCCGACAAACATGAGCTCCCTGCCATGGTCCAGATCCTCAAGAACTGCTGTGGCACTCCATGGAGCAGCACAGTGGTATAAAGAGCACCGCGGGGAGGGGGGATTCACCCGAGGACCAGCTGGTGGTGGAGCACTGCCTTGTGTGCTGACCTCTTCAAAATGCAGGAGGCAGCACCAGTTTAAGACCAAGCTTCTGAGCCCCGGAAACGTTCTTCTCACATCTTCTTGTGGAATGGAAAACTGTTTGTGAAGTAATGGTGCTTATCACAGAGGGAGGGCTGTAAAACTGAATTAGGGGTTATTGAGAGCTTGGCAGAAGTGAAGTAGGATTTTCAAAACCCACTTGTGTAACTCTGCTCCATCTGAAATCACTGCACTGGACATTTGCCTTCAGTATGAAATAAGTATGGTTAAGACTGATCAAGTCTGAAAATCTGCTTCAAGAAACTGTCTATAGCACTTGGTGAACTTAACTTAAACTGTCCTGTTTTATTATATTCTTGGTCTTCTTCAGGAAGTAGAAGGCTAAGAACATGACTGATTTTATTTTTTTTCTCAATAGATCTGCAATGCTACAAGAACTGAGTGTATTATAAAGCATTTTAGAAAATTATTAAAGAATTTAAGGATAAAACAATGAGCCATGTGCAGGAAGAACTTATCTTTATTTTGAAAAGGATTTTGAACTTCTGGAACTTGCTTTTGTTCCAATTTGGGGTGACAACTAAATGCATAAAAATTCTGCATGGAATGGACTGGAATTGCATTTCTGTCCCATACGCTATGACGGCATGGTGGTCCCTGGCACCGCCCAGTCCCTGGACATGCTGGGATCCAGTCAGGGATCTAGGAAACGTGGTGACCATGTGTTTACAGTTTGGTAGCCGCCTTTCTCACTGTGTCCAGGATTCCCTGTTCCCCGTAAAGCTCAGCTGAGGATCGTAACAAAGGAAGTGGGAACCTTCTTAAAATGGGTACCGGTACTGGACAAACACAATTTCCAGCACCCTGCAAGAGTACTGTGAGAACAGCCTCTGAGCTGAGAGACCCATACCAGCATGTGGGTGCTGAGAACTCACCACCAAATAAGCTGGCAGGAAACATGGCTGCTTATATTTGTTTGTGTTTTCTAAACCCCTCTTCAAAACATTTAGATGCAGATGAATTTGAATTTCCCATGTAAAAAATGCTCCACTGGACTTTTTAAACCAGATTTCAAAGCCACTTTTACCTGAAAGGCAGAAAAACAAAAAGACATAGGTGACGAAACTGTCCTGTATTATTCCATGTGAGGGAAACTCCATTTCCCATGTACTCTCCCAAACTGGGAGCTGAAGTACCATCGTGTTGAACAACAGCCTGTTCTTTAAATATTCCTTGCCTGGCCAGAAGCAGGAATTAGTTGAAATTTCATAAGGCACCTCATTCTCATGACATTTTCAGGCCCTTTTTCAAAGCTGATTAATATGCAGTGAGTGCCCTGCTGTTAAAGTTCACCGTGTTATGATATTGATGTTCTACTTTTATATTTTGGGGCAAAACATTGATTTGGGGAGTTTAATAGATTATAATAACCTGCTCTACCTACTGGCGGGAAACACAAATTTCTGATTCTTTAAGAGATCGGAGCAAAACTTGTTCATTAACAGACCTGTGCTTAATGAGAGAGAATACTAAAACAAAATCTTCTGGTAACTGGCGGAATTTTACACTTTCCTTGTGGAGAAATTAATGCTCTTTTTGCTTTGCCATAATACTTGGGTGAGTGCTCCAGTAGCTCGTTTTTTCCCAAGTTGGATATTTACTTTCCTGTGTTCGCAGGCTAATCTAGATGAGCTGTACCTGTCAAAAAGAAATAAACTAATGTGCCCTTCCATGCTTCTTTCCAGAATTGCAACACATTGCTCCTCTATTCCTTTCACTCAACTGAACAGTTTACAGCAGTCAATAATATTACTTTCATCTACTTTTTTTTTCTCCAGCAATGTCATTATCATTTCCTCTTTGAAGTCAGGGAAATAAATGTGAAATAATCTCAAGCTTCCTCTCCCTAATGTACTTTTTTTCTAATTTTCCAAATGAATCCCTGTTTCTGGTTAAAGACTAGCACAGTGTGATGAGTTCATTAGTTTGCTGGTGTACGTTCTCTGGCTCACATTAAAGTACTAAAGGTCTTTGAGTTAGCAATAATTAGATGAGGTCATTAAAGCTACAATGAGATCACGATTGCCAGAAATGGCCTCACATTGTACGAAGTAAGGTCAAATCAGCTATAACCATTACTCATTCCTGATTTTTTCTTCATTACATATGCATTAAGTAACAGTAGTGGGTAATCCACAGCTTAACATGAGTGAGATGCCCTACAACCCGTCATACGCATAGTATTGTACAGTGAATGGAAAGTTGCATGGTGAGATATTTTATAGTAATTGTCTCTTACACATACAAACGCCAGCATGGACTAAATAAGAACGGATTAAACAGAAATGGCAGGGGGTGTCAACAACATTTTGAAGAAGTAAGGCAGGAAAACATGGGCTGCGTTGTTTAAAGTCACCAGGAGCATCTTCCAGGAAGGAACAAATTAAGAGGTAGCAAACAAGGCTCCCAAGCAAGACAGGCTCAGATGCTTCTCAGGTCTATAGCTGATGTGAAAGCCATGGCTCCATGGAAGTCCACAGCCGTTGTGCATAGCAAGCCAATCCATGCGGTCCCCTTGCTGGAAGGCAGCACTGTTACCTGCACAGTGTGAGACACCCCTGTTCCTCCATCACATTTGCCTTTGACCCATGGACAGCACTTCTCCAGACAAAGTGAAGAGTCAGCCTAGCCAACAAAATGCATGGATTGCTTTTCTTTTGCATAGGAACGAGTGCTGTGTCCATTCTCTAGGGACAGTCTTTCTTTGTGAGCATGTAGTTACCTGGGGAGGGGGGGATTGCAGAACCTCTTCCATTTAGTTCTTATTTTCTAAACAGCCAAAAGGCAGCTTTAAAGCCAAGACTCCATGGCAATAGATAACACAAATCAAGCTGAACAAATAGTTAAGTGGGAGAATAGCCAGAAGAGGAAAAAATCAATAAACTAATTAATGTAGCAATTGCTTCTAGATGTGTATATCATAGAAATCTGACCCATTTCTGTATGGTTTCGGATTATCTCTCTCCTCCTCTTCCTCACGCTCTGCGGATTAGAGGTACAATGGAAAAATGACCCTTCCAGCACTACAACATGCCACATTCCTTCAGCGCTGTGCAAGAGGCAACATGCTCTGCAAGAACAGGGCAACTCACTGAGCGCTTCGCAGCAGCTCTCAGCTCTGATGCATTAAAGTCTGCAAGAAATTTAAGGCTCCATTTCGTCTGCTTTCGCTGTGAAAAGCCTTCTTCCTCAATTACAAGTGACAACCTCACCTACATGTCAAGGCTGAGGAGACACGTGAAATTACATATCTGTTCTGGGCCATGCCAGAGGAAGGAAAAATGCCCTCTTTGACAACTACAGTCCAGACATGAGGTATAGACCAGAGGCTCTGCCTGGAAATCAAAACTAGTTGTAGCCAGGGGAATGAGTATGGTATCCAAGGAACTGACCCCTAACAACTAATATAGGGTGCTCTTCTGCTGCCTGCTGCTTCTCCCACCCTCTGAAGAGACCTCCTGTCAGAAGAGGGTGGACTCTGCTTAGATGTTAACTTGCTGGTTGTAAACACGTGGAGACCCAGATTTTGCTTTCAGGCAATTCATATCTGTGTTGTCCCTGTAACCAAAGTAATTAATGATCCTAACTAGCACAGAGATCTGAATTTCCTCGCAGTTATACCTGAATTATGAACAAAAATTATAGTTACTCAAGAGCTCTCAATTTGCAGAGGCACTTTTGTCTGTGCAGAGAGGCACTCTGAATGACCAGGGGAAGTCGCACAGCTCTCTTTTGTGCAGCCAGGTGTGATATGCTGTTTCTAACTCTAAAAACCACTTTTCCATTCTTCTTGTCTTCAAGTTTCTGTCCTGTCCTGTTTCTGCCTGGATAGGGATTCCTCTTATTTTAGGTGAGGAGTACAGCCCTTTTCTGAAAATACTGCGGCTGTTGAATACAGATTCTAAAGTGTATTGTGAGTTTTGGTCCACATATGGATGCTGGGGTATCTGGGACCATTAAGTGTAAACTCCAGAGCCCAGATGCTATGGGTCAGCTTGCGTGTGACCTGCCACTGCTCCAGAGAGCACGCAATTAGAATTTTGCCAGCAACAGCCTGCAGAGATACTTCCCAAATCTGTGTCTAGGAGTTTGCCCTTTTTATTTCCGATCTTGCTTGACTGATGATGGGAAAAAGATGTGGCAATGAAACTGCAAATAAAGGAGACTGCAGATTTGGTATGGCAATGCTTTTTTGACATTTCAACTGCCCTGAGGATCTACTTCTCTATGTTATGGAGCCAAGGGTTGTTTTTTTTTCACTGAGTTTTTCTTTCTGTGAAGAGGTAAGTCATTAACGCTAATAGATCCTAAAATATCCACGGTGATGGAAAAAAACGTTTTGTTTTAATATGTGCAGTAGAACTTCTGTGCAAATAAATAAGGAGCAACCAGGTTCATTAGTACTGATGTGTTAGCCTGAAAGGAAAAAGGAGAATATAAGCAGCTAATATTGTTTATACTGCAATCCATCTTCCATGTCACTGAGGGGAAAGAAACCTTTCCTAAATTTCCTATCAATCTTCCTGACCTTTTTTGCTGTTTACATCATTTGCACCTTTAAACAGATTATTTTGTGCCATGAATTTTTCCCTTGATACTTTACTTAAAAAAAAAAAAAGATGCTTCCCCTTAGAAATCTTTTCTTCCAAACGACTCAGCCCAGACAGGGGTCTTTACACCCCCAATAGGAAAACTCAGCATTTGGCACTTGCCCCATGGCGCAGCAATCCAAGTCTCTACCTAAACTGGACCTGAAGCAATGTCCTGAGGTCAACCTCACTGTTCTTTCATCCTAAAAGAGAAGCTGGGGAAGGGCAGGGGGCTGATGGTCCCCCTCAGAGCTGGTCACTCACTTTTCTCCCATTCTGGCTTACTTGAACACCCTGCAGGCCAGCAGCACGTGGGTGGAAGACATGCGGGCTGCGGGGACCACTTACACATCCATGTAGCACTAGCACTGCTCACATAGCTTGAGTAATTTTTGGAGATACAGGTTTCACTACTCTGCAGGAATTACTTTTTTTTTTTTTTAGCTAGTTTTTTTGCAAAGCTTTGTCTTATTTACACAGTCAATAATACATAGACCAAGTCATGACACCTTTCCCCTAAAATAAAGATACACTAGGTACACAGCAGGAGACAAAATAGAGGTAGTTGGTATAATAGAAAACATAAACACTTTCACACATTTGGCATTCACACACTGCTACTTACAATTTGTGCAGAGCTTCTGATAGCCTGTGAAATTCTGCAAGTACTTAGTTAAAAGTGTAAGAGTATATGGGCAAGTTAAAGAGGTTCAAAAGTTACTCTGTCAACTGTGGCAGCTGCCTGTTATTACCAAAGGCAACGTAAGTGATACAAGTAAGTCAGTCAATTGCAAGCACTGTTTTAATTAATTTACTAGAACAAAATTGCTTAGAGTTTTCCAGTAACTAGTGAAAAGCAAATCTGGCTAAAAGACAAAGGAATAAAACAACAGCCATTGCACTATTATAAAACATACCCACTAATCTCTGTGTTTCTAGAAAAGAACAGGCCCATCTTTCATCCTTTCCTACCAGTTTCCATGCTTGCAGGGAATTTTGTCAGGAAAGCAGAGGAAGGTTCCCCAGCCGAGCTCTCAGAAAGAGCAGACAGGTCTTCTCAGGTAAGAAAGTGCTCTGGCTTGAAAGCTTTAGAAGCTGGCTTTGAGGATTTTGCACCAACAAATAGCTGTACTCAGATCTTTTGATCTCTGTTCTGCTAAGTACATAGACGGCAGCGAATCCTCACCCCGCTACCCAACAAAGAGTTCATCTGAGTCCATATGAATTGCTTTTGCTGCTGTAATTAATGGGGAGGGAGAGAAGGAGTGCAGAACTGCCCATAAAATCCAGCTCTCAAAATTACACCCCACAAAACGGTAGGAGCTGACTGTAGCATCACAGGACATGAACGAGGTGACTACTAAATCATTCCCGACCCTAACTTCTGTGTGGGAAGCTTAAAAAATGAAAGTTTTGCTATTTTTAGAGCCCAGGCTTCTGGAGAGTGAGAGGCAGCTTACCGACACACAAAAAAGAGAAGAATGTGCTGTACTTGTGATTGTTATCATGACACTGAGTCAGCATTCGCCCTTTTTGGTGGTATCAAAGGAGGGATGGAAGTGGGCGAGGGGACCTCCCCAAGCGCAGCTGCTGCTCCTGCTTCTGCACATCTCTCTGGTTTCCTCTGCAGGAAAGGAGACTTGGGAAGCAGGTTTAAAAACCTGACATGCAAAATGTATCCCGTGTCATGGTGTGCTGTGGAAAATGATCATCAGTAGAATTATACATGCTATATTGCCTGCTGAATCCCCCAAAGCAGTTAAAGAGCCAGGAGAATATGAGACTGTCATTACTCTGTCTCCCTCCCTCTGCTTCGGAGCATAAACCTCTGCCAGACACTCAGGCAGAACAAAACACTTAATCAGTGTTAAGGATGCATCTGGTCCCCCCAGAGAGATGAGCTGTTCATTTATGCTTGTTTACAATATGTTTATAAACATTAGTGGACAGGGATAGATTACCCCAGTTTACTGCCACATAAAGGAGTCAGCTGCTTACGTTTCCCATCATATCTCCGTGCTTTTCTTTTACATTACTCAAGTGGTACCTTATGGCAAGTAATCTTTGTGAATTAGGCCAGAAATCAGGAGTGTCCCTGTAGAATTTATACTGTTTTCCCTGTCATTGTCTCTAAACTATTACTTTTGGATCAAATCCCTAGCCAAGATGCCTATTTTTCCTTGCCATCTCAATTGTTTTACTTCTTTCTTTTTTTTTCCCTGTGGTCCATGAAGGAATGACGTTGGTTTTATCCTCTAGACAAAAAGCATATTGTTTGGACAGTAATGGAAAAGGTGTTGCTGTGATGACACTCCCCACTACATCAAATGTTCACACCCAACCAAAGAAAGCAGTCTTTGTAAAGGAAATTTTTACTTTCATTGTTCTTACCTTAAAAACAGGTTATCCACGCACGTTCCTTCTGAATTATGAGTTAAGACTTTACAGAGTAGTAGCAAAATGGAGAGAAACTGTGCAGCTCTGGTCATGTACCAAACCTCTGGGTCCTCTGAAGTGGGGTGAGGAGACAGGGGTGCCACTGAGTCCTGGGAACAACCCTGCTCTGCAATTTTACCTCTCACTTCACCTGCTGGTTCTCTCTTTTTTCTCCAACTTCTGTTTGACTATGAGCTGCTTAGGACTTGATTGTTTCATTTTAAGCATTTGAAAGACACATCATGATCCCTGATTTGAGTTTAATAATCATATTCAGGGTAAGAATACATATGGTTGCAAAACACTGATGTAATGGAGGAGAAATAAATTGAAAGAAGACAGTGGAACAGATTTCACAGAGGCGGAATGTGACGGGCCGGGCAACACCAATCAATAGAAGCCAATTGCTTTGGGTGAGGCTCTACTTCATTGGTAAGAGAGTATAATGGCAAATATTTGACTTAAGGTTGCTGTGTTGTGTGCAAACCCATTTATAGGCCTGGAATAAAAAGGTGTAGCTGGCTGTAGCTTCTTCTCCTTGATCTGATATTTATCACAGAGCCTTCCAGGATAAGGTTATAATTTTCATTTTGTTGGCTGAAAGTCAGGTATTGTAAGGAGTATCGTCACACCTCTCATTAGATCAGCATTTTAAATGATCCAACAATCCCATCAATCGATGGATATGTGAAAAATGTCCACGAGCCTGCTCTCTTCTAATGGGATTCCCTGAGTTGCCATCAGGCATGACTTGCATAACAAACCAGACCTGAGAGGGTGACTCACTTGCGGAAAACCAAATCTAGCAAATTACGGAACAAGGCTATGTACCATATGGGAAAAGCAACCCGAGCAAAATCTGCAGCAAAATCCTCCCTCTCACACACTCATACACATACACATAGGCTGTTCTGAATCACCAATATTTCCACACTGACAACTCCCCTTCCGATAAAGTGCAGAGGTACCCTGGGAGGCAGATTTTTCACTTTCCTAGTATGAACCAGCCTGTGCTCTTCACTATTTGAGTACTTCATGTCTAAAATCAAAGCCGCTGCAAACCTAGTCAAAGGGATTTCCTGGCCTGTTTTCATTGACAACAGAAAGCAGTGTTCTCCATGCCAATAGAAGAGCCTTCAATGTGCATATCTTCATTACTCTTTTCATCATTAGTAGACACAATCTCCTTCCTTTTATTAAGTTTTCAGGTGGGAGATTGAGAAAATGATATTTGTTTGCACCTGCTTCTTGAGGGCTCTGTTGTCCAATGAATAAAACAAATGTTAGGGAAGAAAAAAGGTTCCTATATCAAAGCATCCTATACACATGCAAATTGACCTGTTTGCAGGGTGAAATACCTTGTAGACAAGATTAATTCAAAAGAGGGTGTGGATAAATTCTTGATATATTATTATTATATAGCATTAATATGTATGCAAAATAAGTTAAGCTGAGTCATGCAGTGCTTCAGTTCAGACTCACTACCAAGATTTGCACTAAAAGAAGCCAAATAACCTTTCAAGCATAGATTATTGCTACCTAAAATACTATTGTATTCTGCTTCATCACATTAGAAATAATATAGGGAAAAAGAGGCACTTCAGTTTTCAGACAAATTCATTTCAGACACATTGGCAAATTTCAAAAGACTAAGGTACCAAAATGAAATTTTAAGCAGGACAGAACAATGTTGGAAAACTTGCCTTGGAATCTCATTTTACATGACCGGTATTTGTAGAACTGACTATTAAAACTGAAAAGATCAAAATTCATGATGCTATCCACCTGAAGTATGTCTATGGGAGATAGCAGATTTTATACTGGGCCCTAACCATTACAATTCATACACAACTTAGAAGTAGTCCTTGCCACATTACCAGACCAGAACAAATGAGTGGTAACACATATCTTGCTTTGTAAGCAGAAGTTTCTGCCACTCTTAATATAGAAGCAGTTCCATTGATTTCACTTTCAAGGTTCATACATAAGAGTGGCAGAATCCGACACTGAAGTTTGGGTGTTTCCCTTTGCACAGGCTGGCCCTGAACAAGTTTCAAAGCAGACAGATAAAATTATCATTTAAGATTGGATGTTTTTTCAAGAAATGCTCTGTTGGGCTAAAACTTTTCAGTCTAGAAAAGAGACAGTTAGAGGAATATGAGAGGACTGGAAAAGCCTGAATAGGCAGGAAAAGCTGGAGACAGATTGACTGGTCACTGCCCCTTTCTATGCTGGACTAGTGGCCATCGAATGAAGCTACTGAGAGTCAGGGCCAAAGCAAAAAAAAGCATGTGGGTCTTCATGAAGTCAGTGACAGATATACGGGAGTCCTTGCTAGAAGTCACTGTGGATGCAACAAAGTACTCGGAAGAGAGTTTTGTGGGTGGTTGCTAAATAGACAGAGCTTTTCGAGCTCAGGAAATCCCAGGAGCTGACAACAGCTTGAGGCTGAAAGGTAACAGCAGAGAGCAGGCCACGTTTTTACAGTTCCTTAGAGGTCAGATTTTGGACCCAGTGGAAAAAGGACAGGGGGCTAGGTGAACCCTTCGTCTGAACAGTACAGCTCTTCTTGGGGTTCTGTGTTCTGGCATCCAGTTCCCTGCTGCTGCAGATGATGATGCCACATACCTCCTTTGAAGAAGCCATGAAGGCGTATGTTAAAACTAGCTCTGCTGTTTGCCCCTCTGCCCCTGCTGCTGTTCAGGAAATTCAAACCCTGATTACGAGAAATGTCCATTTACTATCCAGCCATAATTTACCAAGGAAGGCTTTAACCACGGCTTCTCTCCCGGTTCTCAGGATCTTTATTTATTTATTTATTTTAACCAGTGACTCTTTATAGAATAAAATAGATGTGGTTTCAGCATTACCGCAACCTCTGGTTTAAGAGGATAAGCACCACCCAGTTATTACAAGAAAGGGTGTAGACAGCTGTTTTCAGGAGACCCTTCCTAGCAGTGTGCTGAGGGATCTTCAAGGGCTGTTGTGTGTAGTGTCCTACATCCAGAGAGAGGCAGCAGCTCCTCATGCATCGTGTTCCCTGTTGGCTAACTCCAGGCTGCTATCTTTTTTGATCCTATTACTCTGGGACTGTAAATAACCGGGAGTTAACTCAAATAGGCGTATAGAAAACTAGAACTCTCTGAACCAGGACTCCTCGAATCAAGGTTCTAACTTTGGTGACCTCTCAAGCTTTTACCGGAGTACCCCTTCTTCACGGATGGCAGGTCCAGTGAGGAAATTCATGTCCTGTATGCTGCTTCTGAAACTATTTTGAAACATACAGACTTAGCTGGGAATTCCAGTTTTGAATAGCTGTGTTAGCTTGGCACAGGATTTTTTTAATGAAGAAGTAAAAAAAGTTTGAAACATTTTAATTATAGTAACCTGCTTCATGCAGTGTGCAGATAATTCAGGCAGTGGGACTACCTAATGTGTAAGTCATTAATTCCTAGAAGCACCTTACACATTCCAATCATAACGGCATCACCCATTAAAAAAAAAAATCCATACTCCTGTGTTTGCTCTCATTTCCATCTAATAATAGCAATAGCGACCTCAGCATAGGGCATTCTCAGGGATTAATGACCAGCTGGGACTAATAGCACCCTTGGCTACACCTCTGGCCATAAATGCCTGTCAGTCTATCATTAATCCTCAGAAAATGCCCTATGCCCAGATCATTATTACTTAACCAGTAGTTAGAATGAAAATGAAAGCAAATGTAGGGAGAGTTGTAAAGAATTTCCACCTTTTATACATGGGAGAGTGTGTTTGCCCCTATCAGAAAGCTTTGCCTTAGTAAGACGTCACAGCAATCTGTATTAACACACAACGTGTGTGTTTCTGTGATTAGTCGTTGAGAAATTAGCCCCTTCGACAACACATTCTGAGGCAGGAGAAGTGAGAACTCAGGCTGAGAAGTGCCCCCAGCCCTCTCCCTCCTGGGAGCGGACAGGGTGCGACACCAGTTTTGGTGCTATCACTAACTTCTGTCCAAACCATGGGTTTGCATGACTAGCAACATCCAGCCAGAATATAACCTTTTCATCCCAGTCCTTCTCAGGATAGCAAAAGCTGAGAGCCTCAGCCTGGGTAAATTATTAACACGCCATGGGAGTTAGCAGCACTAATCTCATTAAGAGAAAAACAATAGGAAGTGCAGCACTGGCTCAAGCCAGTGGTCAATCTAGTTTCATATTTTTCTCATACTGGCTTTCAGAGGAGGTGTATATCGAAGATTTGACCCAAGAAGTCTCTAGATGTTGTGTAAATTTTCAACATATAGCAGCAAAGCAATCCAAAACACGTGTCTTTGAATTGCTGGAAATGCCAGAAATGTTTGTGAAGGCAAGTAAGAAAACATGTGTGTGATTTGACTGACAACCAACTGCTGCCATTTTTACTTTTTGCTGACTGAATGACCCCAGGAAATATTTATGCTGGCAAACTTGTAGGTGCAAAATGGGAAAATTAATTGAAGCTAAAGCTGGCAGGAAACTGCTTTCTCTGCTCCCCTTAGGTATGTGTGGGTGTTCACATATTTAGAAACTTAATTAATAGCTCTCAGGGACTTTCCCTGGCCATTTTTTCAATGAAGAACGTTGCCAGTTGATTTTTTTTTTATTTTATTTTTGCATTTCTATATCACTAATTAAAACCAATAAATTTTGGCCTAGAAGTACGCAAATGGGGAAAAATGTGACCTTTCACCTTTTTTTTCAGATAGCTGTTATCATAAGACGTTTGAAGATAGTCAGAAATGCTGTATATTTTACTTTCTGATGCACCTCATTTCACCTGTAGCTTCTTGAGCTTCTTCTCTCACAAGCCAACAGTGACGAGGTCTGACCAGTACTTTAACCCTTAATCTGCTGCTTCTTTTACTGCACATGTTCAACCTTACTGTCCTGAGAAGTTTCAATGGCTAGGAAATTAAACAAATCTGTAAGTATTTCTGGGCTTGAGACTTTAGAGGAGGCTATGCTATTCTAGCTTGATTATTTGTAAGTGGAGGTCTCATGAACTGTAGCCTGTTATGGAGAGGTAACATCAGAAGAGCTAGTGCATCAGCGGAACACAGCATCAGGAGATGACTTGGCCCCAGCACTAGCAGAGACCTTGCCCACTCTGGGTTTTGGTGGTGTTTGAAGCTAAGCTCCTGAAGTGATTTTGGTATAGGTGCAGAGCTTCAGGACCAGGTGCTTTGATCTACAGACAACTTTCCTCTGTTGCCCCAGTCTCCAGCTGCAGGACATCCAGCCCTGGCATGCCACTGCACTGTACTGCACAGCCAGGCCAGGGGAAGGCGAGAAGGGACATCAGGGTCATTAATGATGCCACATGTGTGGGAAGGGATATTTCCCCGTTCCATTTATCTTCTGATTATTTTAAAGTTCTTCACTGTTTTAATAGCATTGGGAGTTTTTTTCCTTTCCCGTCTATAGATTTTTTTTGTTTCTTGTATATATGTGTTGCAGATATTGCAGAAATAGTTGCTGCTTTCCTTCCCAGAAACAACTGCATTTGGCAATGTTGAATCAATTCTTAGGAAATCTTGAGTTACTGAGCACTGAGTTGGAAGAAAAATCAAGGTCACTTTGCAGAAAACAATTCATCAGAGAAGAGTGTTGGGAGGGGGCCTCTCGCTGGCCTTTCTTCTCTTTTGCATGTGTCACTGTAATTCCCACTGTGCTGTTCATGTGTGAAGGAAAGGGGAGGTTTTCCTAATCATTCAACCTAGGATATTTGCTTTATTTTTTCATTCCCATAAATGTTAAATATAGATGAGAGGGTGTGGGGTGGCGTAAGAGTCCCGTGCAGAGCAAACACAGAAGCTAAACCAGCCCGTGCTTTTATTGAGATGTACAAAAAGTGTTCTAGTTAAATCTGTCCAAAAGCCTCTGAATAGGAGTCCATCATCTCCATAGTTTGAATTCATTCATCTTTTCCTTTTGTGGGAAAGAAAGGAAAAGAAGCTATCTAAATCAATGGGATTAAGCAGTATTTTGCCAATTTACACTAACACCTGGCTCCTTTTAGATAAGGCCCAAATGAACATTAACTCGTGCCAAAGCACACACTCAGACTGTTGACCTAACTGTTTAAGCTATCATTTCTGAGATTTGGACGAACGAATGCGGGAACTAATCCTGTCTATTGCATGTAACCTTATGCCCAGGCAGGCATTCATGAAATGTTATCAACATCATGTGTCAAAGGACTTTTAAATTTTTTTTATTATTATTATTATTCTTAAAAGGAGAAACCACAAATGAATATCAATCAATCCAATCATAAGCCACATGAAAGTATTGCATCCTATGTACATGACAGGTCTTTAACATTCATTGTAACTGATGTAAGCATTATATTGTTGAAGGAGCAGAAAAGCCTGGGGAGAACAAAATGCACAAAAATACCCCAGGAAATAAAGTAGTAATCAATGACAGAGGAAAGTTTGGCACATAATTACCTGCTATAATAAGCTTTGCTATGCCTTGGGAACTCTTAGCACCCCTTTAATACGAACACTATAAGAAGCCATTTATATGGCAAATGTGAGACAAACACGCCTGATCCTTTGGGCATGGAATCCATTGGGGCCCTTTGAGACCGACACGTCCCCCATGAGAAGTTCTGAGCTCAGTCCTGCAGTTGCTCCTGAGCCAGGAGGTTGTTACATCAGCCTAAAATCAGCATAACCCTCACCCAGCTCTGCTTCATCACGTTTTAATCTATAGCTGGCTGGGTATAGAAAGATGTCCTAATGCACGAGGTGCAATCCCTCACAATCCCTCCCCCAGTAACACTGAGCCTGAACATCCATGCCCTTAAATCACAATAGATTATTGCTGGTTTGAATTGATTGGGTTTTTGTCCAAGCAAGTGGCAGCCGAAAGGATTGTGAATCATATCAGTGCCTATGAATAGCCTGCAGTGGCAGGTGGGAGTGTGTGAGGACAACAGGGAAGGCTGTAATAACCCCAGTAGCTTAGTGTCAAATAAAATCAAGAACAAAAGCAGCGTTAGCAGTCAGTGAATGTTCGTCCAGTGCTTTTATTCTTTACAGCACTGTGTAACTGTGGTTGTCAGCTGTTGTATTGGTCTGAAACTACATTTGCCTTCTCCCTGTTCATTTTGACTACTCCCTGTGATTGGGTTTGTTGTTGGGAAAAGTTGTTATCACAGCAATAGCACAGAAACGGATAGATACACACAGAAATTTGCCCTCTTCTAGTTAATTACTTCTGCCAGTTAGGTGTTTACTAGGGTGGCATTACTGTAGGAATAAAAGCCCTAGTCTCAATCAGATGGCATGTTCTAATCCAGCTAGGACTTCCACTGAACAGCTGTACCTCAATTAGAAATTGATATCCATGAAGAAAGCACCGTTGGCTAATTATGCTAATAAGATATTAGCCACCACCTCTTCAAACTGCAGGCTCGTCACGTCTCTCAGTGGTACCTTATTTTATTGCAAACTGTACTGAGGAGGATTATTTACTTTCTTGCCACAGCTTTCACAGAAATGCAATACTTATCTGCTTACAAAATCTGATTTCAGAGCCCAATCCTGCTAGGTTTTGGAAGGTTCAGGCTCAGGACTAGGTTTATCACAACTTAAGGAGATTATTTGATGGGAACTGTTTTAAAAGGAAATTGAAGGAAAACTGCTTTTCTGAGACTGGCTTACAAGAGCCACTGGAAGCTCCACTGCCTCCAACCCAATAAGAATACCATTTATTCGAAAGAATAAATGTTCAGAGGGAAGAACTGATGCTGCCCTTTATGTTAAAGAGCCTATTTTCATGTAATTCATACAAGAGTAATTTAGAGCTGTAGCTCATGAATTTAACTTCTTATTTGTAGGGAAAGCGGTCTTCAAAAAGTGCTTTGAATCTATTGTCTTGCTGGAATCCATAGTGATTTTTTACCATTGATTAAAATAACTATTCCTCGTTATTAACCCTTTTAGAATTATAAGTGGAAATTTAATATGAAGTGTCATTAGAGTGGGTTTTTGTTTAAATCAAGTAGGATGCTGGTACACTGAAAATGAACTGAATATCAGGAAAGATAATAAAGCCTTTCCTTATTAAAATCGCTACCTCTGAGTTACACCAAGAAAAGATAATTTCAGACGCTCGTTCATTTGACTGCACTTTTCTACTTCAAAGTCTGGCCGCAGAGGATGAGAACTCGTCTTTTAGGGTTATGTCCCTACAAGAGCTCAGAGCAAGGGGGCAGAGCACCTGCCAAGCACCGTACCCCGTGTATCGCGTGGCTGCAGAATTTGGCCAGCCGCACGGCAGCCCTGCCCCAGCTGGGGGAAAGCAGTGCCGCTCCTCTGAAGCCCCTTGCTGCTGCTTAGTTTTCAAGAGAAGATTTACACAAAGGCCAAAGCTCAGCAGGGCAGCGTTGAGCTGCTCTGCTCTGGCACACATTTGTGGGTCCGCAGGAGAAAGTTGCAACAGTTGTTTATTATTGTTGTTGTTGTTTTGTTGGACTCAATAACAGCTTGTTGGCACTGATTAAAGTAACTATTTCTCTTCAATTAACTCTTTTCAGAATTGCGCATTGAAATTCATTATTTAGGTATCATCACTGCTCACTCTGTCTTCACAGGAGTCTTACAGCAATTGTTAGTTTTGTTAGTTTAAGTGTCTACAATTTCTGATAACTTTTAAACACATACATGCATTTTATTTTTTCCAATTCACAAATGGCTATTAATTTTATTTTATTTGTGATGCTTTGACTATACCATATAAAAAGACAACCACTTCCTTCAGATCTGTGGCCACAGGTCACCATTATTTCTTGACAGTCTAACTTCCCAATTATTTAGCAAGCTGTGAGGTATAGAAAATTTTAAACAATGTGGGCTTTATTCCAAATAGACAACAGACAAAGAAAGTGGATTGCCCAAAGCACCCAGACAGGGTAGGAACAGTAGCAGACCTAGCATCATGTCCACCAGGATACACAACGTCCCCAAAGCTATCTAAGGCAGGATGGCCTGTAAGATGTGAGTATTGCATTTGTACCGCATGCCATGAACATGGTGCTTGGAAGCTGACCCTTCAGAAGAACATACTGCTGGTAATCTTCACAGGGATACGTCTGATACCACTGCCTGAAGCACTGAAGATCACCTGTTTGCGTGAGGCCCACAAAGCTGGAAGGCACTAAAAGTTGAACCAACTTACAGTGCAGAAGTGAAAATCCTTAGCGTCACTGGGACATGGACAGAGCAACTCTGAGAACAAGGTCTGCAAGAAAAAAACTGTCCAAAGCCCAGTTTAGTCACAGCATTAAAAAAATGTGGAGGCGAGAAGGGTTTTTTCGACCCAGAAGTATTTGCTTCAGAGAGGAGGCACAACACTGTCCACATGATTTCAGTTACCAGCAAGAATTTCTTCTTGGGCATATTCAGACACTAGCATGGTAATGAACCTATCTCTGTGTAAACAAGCTTTTTGATATTCATTTTTTCCTAGAGTCCAAAACATTTATGAAAGGCTTTTTACATAAGGTGACTCTACTGAAATCTGAACACAACTGCTACTAAATGTAATGCTTTCAAACCTTCTGAGTAAGCAACACTGAAGTGTCTACCTGTATTGTAAATAGAGAGAACAAAATTATTCCTAAAGTTAATTAAAAAAAAGAAAACCTACCTCTATTTGCATTCATAAAAAGCTAACCTGACATCCCAAAAGCAGCTATTATATGTCAGCATGTCATGTGCATTGGGAATATCTGATCCAAGTCACAGCTCATAAATGTCTAATTAAAAAAAAATATATACAACAATTTTAATTGGTTCATTGCACCATTTGTTTTTATTACGGTTTTAAACTCTTGCACAATAGTCAGGGCTAAAACTCTCTCAATTTGAAGGGGAAAAAACCTATGAAGAAGGGTCTTGAATAATATAAAGATAAGTAGGAGTTCAATAATCACCATATGTACAGTGATGGGTAAATGGCTGAATGCTAGTTAGAATGTAAATCTGGGTTTTAATACATCATGAAGTAGATTGAATCTATCTGTGACAAGTTTTAACGGTGCCAGAAAAGTCAGTGTAGAATTAAAAAGAAAGTGGAGCTAAGTTTAGGTTCAGTCCAAAACTTTAAGCTGAAGAGTGCAATAGATATACCTGTGAGAGAACGTTACTTCTCATTTAAAAAAATCCAAGAGAGAGAGAAATCAGAAAATTGTGCTTATGTTTGGTTTTTTCACTGTTGGTTTTTAGAATGCTATAGGAAAAAAAAAGTTAAATAAGAGATATCTTATGGCTAACTCAGTTTTTATCTAATACTTGATAAAGAAAATTCAATTCATAATTATTTATGAACCAACATCAAGGAGTTTATTACTTTGATTACTCACTAATCATTTCCCGTAAACGCAGTGACCTAAAAATCCCATATAATCAATAAAGTAGTAAGTTCCAGATTTAAATCACTGCACCTTGTATTCTTGAGTAAACCTTTGGGTAATTTACAAAGGCTGTTGAATTTTATAGTAAGTGTTTTTCAAACCGAGCTGGATTCTAAACAATAATGACTTTTTAATGTGGATCTGTGATTACATTGTCATAGTGAAATACGACAGTCTTTGACTGCATTCGAAATGAGGCAGAGGGTGAATTACTCCAAAGGCATAGATTACCATAGCCTCAGGTAAAGCAATCTTCATAAATTAAACTCCAATCTAAAGTGACCTGTCACTACAAACCTGTTGCTACTCCCAGTAACTTAAATTTCAGTGTACGATTTGTAAACAAGTTCTTTTCGTATTACCACAATGGGGAGAGTTACTTTGCTAAAGTGCTTTAAAGTGAATGTGAGGGAGGAGAATTATACATAAGCATTTTACAGGTTTCTTTTCCATAATTTCAAAAAGCTGTTCATTTAGGAAATGTAACTTGTTGTCTGCTAAAATGTTTATGCTTTTAAGATATCTAAAGCTGTCAACCGAAGGAGCCTTTGGCATAAACAGCAGCTACAGCACTTTCCTAACTCGTTTTTGACACACTGAGCATATTTGACTCATATGCTCAGCAACAACATCTACGGTTCAATGGTATTCAGAAATGTTTTGTACATTTAGCTGCTTGAGCCAACATTTCCCAAGGGGTTTGCTGTGTTTCCCATACCTCAGTCTGGGGAAATCTAGTTTATAAATGTTTTTTCAGAGATACCAGAGAAGCTGTCTTCTGAAAATCAAATGGCTTGCATGGTAACCAAAAGCTGAGGGCTTAGTTCAGGGACGGTTTCAGATGGCAAGGCTGAAAGAGTCCCTGTCCCAGCTCTTCCCACGGCTCTGTTCTCAGAGAGTCCACCCACCGCTGCAGGGACCCTGCAGGCACAGGCACTGGTAACTGCACCCAGTCAGCAGCTGCTCTAGGAGCACCTCATCCATCCCTGCAGCATTAGGTGGATTCTTCCAAGCAAAGGATGGAGCCAGGCAGGACAGGAAGCTGGGGACAGGAACCATCTAGTATCTGGTATTATCCCTACCTGAAACAGACCATTTACTAGACTGCTGAAAAAATACAGGTCTCCTTGGCTACTACAGCAGCATATCCAAAGCTTTAAGCTCCCACATGGTTACAGTCTCATGGCCCTTCTAAAATATCTATCACAGAAACTTATTGAAAGGCTTTTAACTTCACAATGCTTGAAGACAGGCTCTTATAATCTCTTCTTCTTTGCAAGCTGAGGCTTATCTTTTGGGGTTTCCTTCTAGGCTGGCAGCACGCACTTACACCCTATTCCTGAGCTGCGGTAGTCATTAACTTCTTCCACATCCCGTTTGCTGAATTAGCAACTTCATTCCTGCAGCTTAGGAGATAGCAGCTGAATTCCCACCATGGCCGCTGGTACTCAGTGTGCTGAGACTGGGCAGCTGGAATGAAATGCCAAATGCAGTCATGTTGCCCTGACCAGTTAAGGTGGGAAAGATGAGTGACAAAGAGAGAAGTGAAGCTAGAACAGCATTTCTGCCATTCTGCCTTGAACTTTCACCAAGGTGTATGAGGGGCTTGAAATCAATCAATCAATCAATCAATCAATCAATCAATCAATCAATCAATCAATCAATCTCTGGGTGAGTACTCTTCTCTTCAAGGTCCAGCAGAGGGTTGTTGAGCCTGCCTTGTCAGCACAGCTAAAGTCATGCAAGGAAAACCTGTTCTTTCTTCATAAAGATTATTGTTCCCAAATTCCTACCAGGGATTCAGTTTTTCACAGAATAGACACCTCAATAGCTGGTTGAAAATTTAGCAAGACCGTGGTGGTCAGAAACCAAGGAAGCAGGGAGAGGGGATAGAGAAGGAGAGCAGTGGGTCAAGAACCTCTTGAAATGCCAGTAAAGTAGATTAAGTATCACCCCAGCCATTCAGGTCCAGCTTTTCCCTAGTGAATGTTTATAGCTTCAGTCCTGATGCTCACTCACATCTTCCACTCACCCCTCCCCCCCACTTTTATCCTCCACATCTCTTGGCCCAACAGTTGCTCTGCCAGCACTCTTTGTGCTACCAATTGAGGCTTACACAAACCCAAAATGTTACCCTATGCCCTATAAAGAGCTGAGCTAATTCCTTCGAGTCAAAAGTTTTGATTTTCAGAAAGTAGGACCAAAGTATTGCTCCTTCTACATGTTATAACAGGGGCTTAAGAAGGCATTGAAACATTCTTTTTTTACTGCATTTGCAGCTGTCCTGTGGGCAGCAAAGAAGAAAGCTTAAAAGGTAAGGATGGAAAGTGAAACACATAATTTTGCTGATACAAGGAGTAGAATGAAACGTTTTATGAAAACAGTTTCAACTTTTTTTTAGGCTTACTTTTAAAGCCTAAAAATGATAATCCCATCATGGTTGAGAAGGCCCAATATTTCTTGTGACTACCTAAAATGAACAGCAGTTAATGGCTATCAGTAGCAAGTTCAACTTGTGTTAAGCAAGACCTTCATATTAATACAGCATGGCTCTTTTCTGTCAGTTGTTTTTCATTGGTTTGCTTTTTAGTGTAATAAAAATCTCAGTCAGCCTCACGTACATGATAAACATGATTCTCTCACAGCATGGGGCCTGGGTTTGAGTCACAAGCTCAGTTCTTTGCTCCCTGGGATGACAGGTTTATATATAGGAAGGTAATGAGGCAGAGAAAGGTTTCCCTGTTCTTCTCCCTCTTGAGGGTGTTAAGCCTTCCTTATTAAGCATGACAGAGGTCTGGGTCATGAAGAGGTTTCTGAGGAACTGAACAGAGTGGGTTGAAGAGGACTGAATTTAGTATGTACCCAATTTCATTAAATATCGGGTTTTTCAGATGGCTTCCTTTAGGATGAATATCTCCTTCCTCAGCCTAATTAGATATTACTATCACAACCACTTCTTGCTCTCTGCTTCTTCCATGTTTTATTCATCCTCTCATCATAATCATTGAACCTGGTGTCTTAAGAAAACAGGTCTTATAGAGGCATTTTGTGTCTGCCAGGCAGTTTGCATCTCATGCCCAGTTACTTTGGAGCCTGTGACCAATTTCATCCAAACTTGATGTCTAAAAAGATATCCCATTTTTGCCAGAGTCGTGAGAACAATCAGCTGTGTTGTGTGTCTTTCCACACAGAGAAAGATCCTGCAGATGTCAGAGAATCTACCTTAAGGTGATTGGAAAGAAAAAGTGAGCCTACAAATGAAAGCTGACCTGGTTAGCTTATTAATATTGTCTTGCAGCTTGAGGAAACACAGCTGAAATAATCACAAACCCCCATTGTCCAGTTCTCACAATTAGGTCTGCATTTGTAGGGAGGTATAAAGACTTCTAGATGCCTCCAGGATTTTTTGCATTTTTTTATTTTGGCTAGGCATAAGTGCAGCTGTGAAAGTCCTCATCTTGCTAAGTAGTTTGACATGCAGTTCATGCCTAGATCCTGTCAGGTTTCCAAATGTTGGGGTTCTTCACAGATTTTTTTTCCCCAATTTTGCTTGAGAGACGAAATATAGCAGCTAGTAGAAGCATGCTTCATCCTGCAGAAAAACACAGATATAGCTCCTATACTTACCACCCCTTCCTCAGAGGGATGGCTGAAAGCACTCGGTCAGCACATGGCACTCTCTTTTCACATCTTCCTTTATCTGCTTTCTGGTAACATTGCTTACACAACATTAATTTGCTCCTCTTATGGTGCTGTCCTTAATTGAATGACCTCGTGCTATTTTTTCCTGCCTCATTCAGTACACAAGAGGGGATGTGGTCACAGAAAGAAAAGAAATTCATTATTTCCTCCCCCTTACCACTCGGCAGGGTTTGGCCCCAGCCATACTCACCGACCACTGTTTGGATTGTGTCTGCCCACAGAATTGCTAGTTTCCTTCTGGGCTTTTCTGGAGTGCTCTGCACCACAGCGTCTGTCTCACAGTTATTAATGTGTTTCCATAATGTCCTTGGGAGGGGAAGGAATATTAACCCTATTTCACAGGTGAGGAATTCAGACAGGGAGGGATTGGGGCTGAATGCCTTGGTTTGGATTCCTGACACTCCAGCGCACTTATTCTCCTATACCATTTCCCATGTTTAAAGACCAAATCTGATGGGCATCATTACAATCCACAAATGAAGTTTGGTGCAGGGGCAGAATCCAGTTTCCTCTATAATGTACAAGGGAGGGCATTGGACAGAGCCTGGACATCAGGTCCCTCGTTGCTCACCCTGATTTATCCCCCAAAATAACCAATTCCAGTTCAAGAGGAGCCTCTTGACACATGTGCCAAAGAAGGCATGTGCTCGCTAAGGCGAGAGAAGTATTTCAGATATTTTCTGGGTACTCACTTTGCACTGCAAGTCGTCTTAGGCCACCTAGGGTTTTTTTCTGATCAACAGTCACGTGAAGCCAAGGAAATGTTCATGCAATGAAAGTAAAGTATTTTGAGCTGTGCAATCTGTTTTAATGAATTAATAAGGAATTATATTTTCACATTAATGACACAATAAAAATAATGAAAAATAATTTTAAGTTTCATTGGAAAACAAACATCTCTGAACGGCTTGATCATTTTGCAATTCAGAGTGACTTTTGATTGCTAAAATGCAAATGTGGGATTCACTGCTTTTCAAGAGCTGATAATGGAAGACTTTTTCAGTAAAAACACCTCTGAAATTACCAAAACAAATAAGCTTTGAACTAGCATTACAAGCCAAGATACCACGTCAGCTGTGTCAGGTAGCACAATACATAAGCCATGATAAAACTGACATGCTTCAGCAGATAGAAGTGGGGTTTTGTACCACAGGGCTTGTTAACAGCAGAAGTTAGCGTTACCTCACCTTCACCGGCACAGTCAAGAGCCAGCTGTGGAGGAAGCCCAGGGTATGAGAAGAATTGAAGCAGAAGACAACAAGACACTGGGTGGAAGATAGTGAACAATAAGACTATCAATTGGCCTATTTTTAATACAGCTCATCCATTGCCTTGCTCTGAAATAGTTTTTTTAAATCTTTTATGTATGATTAATGCCATTATTTTTGCACAGGAGGCTGATACAATTTGGTTTGTTGGTGGATGTTTCAAGCACCAGGCAAGACACTGGATGAGAAAAGAGGTAGCTTATAGAGAAATAACACCCCAGGGTATCAGTACGATTTCCATCAGCATGTGGATGGGCCACATTGAAAGAAATCTCACAGAAAACCATCATCTGAGCACAGCTGCACCTCTGTTCCCCCTCAACATGGGGAGCATTTTGAAGCATGAACAATCCCTGAGGATGAAAGAGCTGTGAGGTGTATGGAGGACATCACGGGAGGTAGGACAAGGCTCTGGAGCAGCAGTCCACTGTGGGGGTCTCACACACAGGGGTGAGACTTGATGGGGAGGTCCCTGTACAAGGAGGGAAACTGAGTCAAGAGGCAGCAGACAATTCCCCCACCATAAGTACCAGGGAGTTAATGCCCTTGGTTGCAAACAAATATTTTAAAGGGATCAAAACATAAGCATTACCTCCCTCGTTCCCCAGTACATACCCATTTTTTGACTGTATCTCAGCCTTTGGGGAATGCCTGCTGAAATTAGTGCCTACGCATTTTGTAGGGAGCAGGTAAAGGAGCTTTCACCTACGGGAGGAACCGCACTGCTGCTGAGCCTGCTGACACATTCTGACTGCAGGCGCTTGCTTATTTGCTCTGCTGCCAAGAATATCAATTGAATACTACACTTGCTATTGATCCAAAGGAAGATTTTTGTTGTTGTTGTTGTTGTAAAAAATGTGAATGCATTATGCTATGTCATGTAATGCTATAAAGCAAAATAAAAGGTACAGGAGGGAAAGCAGCAGAACAGAACGACAGCAACATTAGTGCTGCAGATTTTCCAGCCTATAATGGCACATTTTGGCAGATGGACAAAAACCATGACATATCTATGGGTGTCTGAGTCTGGAGATGATTCAGCTCCTCTCTGCCGTGCCTTGATGGGATTGTCTGCAATGACTAACACAGGTCCGTCAGCCTGGGTGATATCACTATTTGCAACATCTTAATTGAGAAATAAGCATACCTGGTGCTGCACAGGGTGTTCAGGGAAGATGTGTTTCACTGTCCTCCCAATTCCTTATCCAGCTCAAGCTGCTGCATACAAGTTGATGAGCTGTAAGGTGCTGAGTGGGCTCTGTGAGCCCCTTGCTCTTCCCATCTCTCTTCTCTGCCTCTCAAGGGGAAATCTTCTCCTCCCCTGGGTGTACAGGGGGCCCATGACTACTAGGGCAGAGACCTCACACACATGATGCAGATGAGGCACCCACAAAGCAATGAAAGGTACATGTTTGTGTGGGAATGGGCTTTTGGAGGCTGGGCTCCTGCTCTCCCTGCCAGCTGGCACATCTCTTCTCCCAAGGGTGGGCAATGCCTCTCTAATTAGCCTTTAGTCCATTTTGCACTGACAGGTGCCTCATGCTGAGATGGAAGCTATGAAAAGCCAAGTTTCTGCACACTTGTAAGGCTGTTCCTGGCCAGTCATGAGCCAACCTCTCACAGTTTTAGTTGTATTTCTCTGACACGCACAACTGTGGCTGCTCACATCAAATTTAGCAGAAGTACCTAAGGTGCTTAAGAGCTCTGATTTTCATGTATCTGTTTTCAGCTCAAAGTTGTAGCTTTGTGCCAGAGATCTATCTTCTCTTTCCTTGGAAACAACAGAGCAACAGTGATTCCCAGGGCATCTTGGTATCTGTGGTGGTCACCAAATGGGAAGGCTTCCCAGCTGGAGGCCCACTCGCATGCAGAGGATGCAACCCTTAACTGTGGACCCGTGTGCTCTTGCACTCTCCGTGGTTGTAGCAGCCTGTAGCACTGTCTTTCTGTCTACACGCTTAGCAATATGTCCTAGGCAAAGGTTCTTAGTCTGCTACCCAGCTGGAAAAGGAGTCACGTTCAGGATTGAGTGGTCCCAGGAGGACCCAATAGTTTATTCTATCTTTCCTTCAGACTTCCCACATGGTGGATATTTTGTGTTTATGGAGTTCTTTCAGGGACATATAATTACAGAAGCAAATCACTCTTTTGGCATGGCAAGAAATACAGTGATGTGGGTAAAAGACAATATAGCTGATATTCCTGCCTTCTTTTCCTTGTGGTTGCTCTTAAATCTTCCTTCTCCTTCAAGCAGGGCCTCCTGAGTCTGGGATGCCCCACAGGAATTCTTGGCTTCTCCTGTGAAACATGGAGCCTTTCCTTCCCTCTCACATAAAACCAGCTTCCTTTTTCCTTAGCTGTCACACAGTTCCCCCCCACAAACCCATTTTTTTTTCCTCTGAACCCGTGAACCTTTCCATCCATTTTTCAGAGGAATGCAAACAATCATGAAGACATCTGGCTATATTTGTAATATGTGCATGGATAAACTTAGAGACAACAGTGTAATAAGTTACGCACTGAATGGAAAATAAGTCTAAACACTCACCAGCTTACATCTAGCGTAAGTATCAATCAGTGTGCTTCAGTGGATCTGCTCCAATGTACCCTCACTGTGGATGTGAGCCAAAATCTGAACAGCAACAAACAGCCCATTATCAATCCATTAGTCCTCACTGACTGAACTATACACATAAAATCTTGTTTTACACGCATACTCCTGCCATTCCCCAGCAGAGATAATGAGATTACATGTGCTGTATCACTCAGCCCAGAAACTTGTCACATTCTAATGAGTTCCTTCTCTCTGCCCACAGACACAAATAAAATACCTGCCTTTTCTTTTCCTACATAAGAGGTAGCCAGCAGCTGGAAGCTCACTTGTGAAAATGCCAGCACCCACTGCAGCACCCAGCTAACACACGTGTGATGATCCATTGCTAGTTTTGTCTGTCACTTTGCATCACACAGGAGACAGAATAGCACAGGATGTGGCTCCCACTGCAACATCAGGTGTTGCCGGGAAATTGAAAGTGGAGCATCCCCCCCACCTCTGCAGGAAAGATATTTTCAGAATAAAAAAGAGCTTGCTTGCTTGCTTTCCTTCCTTTTTCCCCTCCTTCCTTCCTTCCTTCCCTCATTCCCTCCTTCCTTCCTTCTCTTTTCAAAACTTGTGGGTATTCTTTAAACAGATAATTAGGTGCTCATTCTTTCTCTTAAAGGAGAGTATTTCCCAGAAAGATGACTGATGTTTATGGAGTTTTGATGGAGTATAAAAAGAACAATAAGCTTTCTTTTTTTTTTTTTTCCCCTCCAATTTGGTTAATACTGGTGTCATGATACCTTTGCCCTATACAGTTTTCCTGTCTTTGAGCTAGATTTTTTGTGTGGATGTTTACAACTGACCAATGACCACATTACTGTAATTCTTTCTATGTTTATTTAAAAGTGTGTTTGCACAAATAGTCATAATGATCCATGCACCCAACTATTCATGTTACGAAAGACTGTCTCAGATTCTGACTACTTCTAAGAGAAAGGGCTCAGCCTGGCCGATAAGTCAGTGTTGTGCCTGCAGTTGCCATCTCCACCTGACCCACAGTACCAATGTACATGTTCTTAGCCCACAGCAAATGTGAAATATCCAGCGCAGTTTGACTCCCTTAGCCGGCGGACAGCCACTGCTGAACCTTGCTAACATCACAGTGCACCTGAAAGAAACTGTTTCCCCACCGGCAAAACACTTCTTTCCGAAAAGGCTTTTGGGGAGGGACTTTTCTTTCTTTGTCTTTCCCACACTAGCATTCTCTCCTACCAAACGGTGGATCCACTGGTGGTTCACCCAGGGAACTCCATGCTGAACCCATCCCTTGGGGCCGTATTGACGGGACAGTGCCACGTGGGTAAAATTTTCCTGCGTGTCTCACAGTGCTTCTGCAATGCTACAGTCCACAGTGTTTCATTTCAGGGTGTCCAAGTGAAGCGTAAGTGGTGCGTATGCCTTGTGCTGGTTTTCTGGTTTGGAATACTGCTTGCTTTTTGTGAAAAAGGAAAAAGATGCCTTTGTAAAAGTTACCGGGCTAAAATTCTGCTCTGAGATGTTGCTGTGCAAATGGCATCCTTTGTTTTAGTGGGGGAAACCCTGCTACAAATAAAAGAAGAATCTAGCTGTTCATTTTTACTTTTTGACATTGGATAGGTCTACATTTTGCTGAAGAGCTGGAAAAGTAAAAATATGTACAAAGGGGTAGCCAATTTATGCCCTAGATTTTAAAGCAGAATAGCTCATTGATCTTGTCTGGTAGTTTTGCTTAAAATTCAGTGGTACAATATGTCTTAGAGCCTGAAGAGATGGGTGAGGATCTGTATAGCTTGCGTGAGCTGAGGAGGAAAAGGGAAAAAAAAAATCTCCCATTACTGTATAGAGTGGTTGTCTTTTCAATTATGGATGAAAAGATGAGTATGACCCTGAGGGGCTGGATTCAGACAGAATGCAAAGGGGGAAGAGCCCTAAAAACAAGCAAAATCTTTACTAAGAGATGATTAAAAGGGAATATAAATGTCTGGAAGTGTTTTGAAGAAGGAAGCATGATGGAGGGGGGGGAAATTATTATGGTGGAACATGGAGTAATGGTATTAAATTAACAAAAGGAAAAGGTCTGTTGAATATCAATAAAATCCTTTCTGTTTTCCTGTGGCATCATCTCCCAAGGGAAGTTGCAGAAGCTCCATCGTTTGAGTCCTGGCAAATGACTTGGGACAAACCACAAGAAAGTGTGGTTTAAGGCACATTACTGTGATGTTCGGGGATGGAATTACTGACCTAGTGGCTCATTTCTCCCAACCCCCTTCCTTTGGAAGCTACAGCATTAATGAAAATTAAAAAAAAAGACAACAGCGGTGGAGGATATCTCCTGTATATACATGAGTGGCAGTGCTACAGCAGCAGAAATAAGCACAAATACACATCCAAACAGATCAAAAGGACTGATGATGACTGCTAGCACAGCGGGGAGGGAGATACACAGAATAACTAAATTGCATGAGGAGTGACAACAGGACAGGTGACTGGGCTTGCCAAAGGCAGCTACCGCCCTCAGACAGGCACTACCAGAGCTACATAAAGGCATTTGTACCCTTGCAAGATTTATTCTGCAAGGGACTGCTTTCAGTCACTTTGTATTTCTGTCATAAGGAAATGCAGTCCTAGTAATTAAGAAAGCAAGCAGTTCTTGCAGAATATGCTCAGCGTTTTCCCTGGGATTAGTCTGCTTGGAAGTCTTAATCCCGTCAACAGGATGGAAATCTGAACACCCCCTTTTTAGTCTAGTACCAGGCAGGGTAGGAGGTGCAGCTTGCACCTTCCCAGGCCACTTGTTCCACATCTCCCATCGCTTGGCAGGACTAGCTGAAACACAGAAGTGACTAGTGCTGCTGGGGAATCCAGCTGCTTGGAAAAGCCAACTGGAAAACTGAAGGGGAAAAAGGAATTTGGAAAATTGGATCAGTGTAGGAAAAGGCTTAGAACTGTATCCTGGAAGTGAAAGGATGGTGTTAAACTGCCGTAAGAATGAGAAGAATTTATAACAGCTTCCTTTAAAATGTTGCAGGAAGGTGCATGCATGCTTGGTAATGCTGATGATGTCCATTTTGCATCTGTATCTTAATTACCCATTGGGGTTCTCAAACATATTTTGAAGCATTTATTGGCTAAGCCTCACATTACCCTGGTGCAACAGAGGAGTCTCACCTTTTCCAAGCGCTGGGAATGCCCAAAAGAAAAGGGGCTGTATCGTTGGAGCAAAGCCGCGAAGCGTCAGCTCTGGAATCACAAAAGCTGCTCCTGAGCTTCCAGGCTGTTGCTCAAACCCATATCTGGTCTTACATCCCTATTTACTAATGAGCTCTATGATTATGCATGCACTTAAACTCCTTAGCCAGCAGGACGTAACCACCTGCTTAAAGTTAAGCATGGGCTCTGAAGGGTCTCTTGAACAGAGTATCTACTACAAAATGGCACAAGATACTCCACGAAGTTAGCTCAATAATTATTTTAAATGAAAAAAAAAAAAATCCTTTTGAAGTGGAGTCCCTCAGCACTAAATTAGAAAGACCTGGAGCTGGTTGGGTTTTGAAAGGAAGCACTGATAGGAATCTGATCTTTTTGTTTGGCTGAAAATTCAGCTGAACCCTTTGTCACTGCACAGAATCACTTGTCTGCAAGAACAGGGTCAGAAAAGGCACTAAGGAAAAATGTAACTGCACAACAGAGCTTCTCTGCTTTCTGGGGAAGAACCTTAAATATAAACATAAATTTTGTCATAGAAGTGTGACCAATAGCTGAAGAATAAATCCAGTCACAAAAGCATGAAGTAATACATTGTTTTAAAAGTAAAATAAAATAAAATAGTCATAAGGCAAATTGCCTCTCATCAGGACAGCAGAGAAAACTAATTTAATTTCTGTAATATAAGACAACAATGATTATTAAATCTCATGAAAATAAATTCAACCACCTTAAGAGCAGGCTATAAATGCTAAGTGTATCGTGTCAAAAATTAACATATGAACTTCAAATCTGTGCACCAATTCAAAATCTGATTTAACAAACTGCTGTTATTAAAGTCAATTGGAGAGCATTCCATTATAAAAACAAATGAAATCTTAACTCCACATGAAATAAATAATTTTTTCAAAGCCTAAGCAGAATGCATTAACTTAACACGCAATGATCTAAATTATGTATTAAACTCAATTATTTTTATTACTTTTCAATTAAGGTGACATGATTAACTCCATTCTTATTAGAGTCTCAGTTCTGATCCTACCTGCATCTCAACTTTGGTATCTTCTTGGCGAGAAAGTGTTCACAGAGCTATTGTAATCAAGTCTGTCCTCTGGAGTTCTAACAAGAGAGGTCTGTTGTGAAGAACAAAACAGCACTGTGGTTTAACAGGTGTATTAGAGAAGTGGTGTTTTCCATCAGCTTTGGCAGCATTCTGAATGGAAGAGTCTAAGTACTAAGGTTCAAGAACTCAGTCGTTCAGTTCTTACCCACGTTAATCCTATGGCTATGTTTTTGAAATTACCACTTTATTTTTTACACTTTTTTCTTCCTTAATATTCACCAAAGATCTGACCCAGTTTGAAATGCAGAAGCTACTTCTAACATGATATGGACCCTGAACCAGGCTCACTCACCCCAGTAAAGGAGATCTCATTGACATTAGCATCTACAGTCATTGGACTAATTCACCGAGTTAATGCAGCAAGTTATTTCAAAAATATTATTTTCTTATAACACCATCTTTGTGCATATAGGAATAAAAATTAATGGCTCTGATTTCGGAGTAGTTCAGTTGTGTGGGGTTTTCATTTTGAAGTGTTCATCATTCTTCACATATTCCTTTTTCTAGTGTTACTTCTCAAAGCCAGAAGTTATGTCTTCAGCGTTTATAAATTTTCTAATGCTGGCAAGATGTGAAAGTTCCTTGGGAACGTGTTTTTAGTCCTAGAGAGTCATGAAAGGAGACTTAACTAGCACAGTGCATCTGAGGGGATTTTGCTATCACTGAAAACCAGGCTTAGAAAATTTTTGAAAGATGTGGTCTGCCCATCCTGAAAAACAAATACAAAAGTTAGAAATGTTGGTCAGACCTCTTCTCATTTTCACTAGGGAACCTTCCCTGGATTCCTAGAAAAGGCTTTGAACTTTTGCTTGAATGAGGACTACTGGATTTGACACGCTATCTTCTTCATGCATAGAGCTCCTGTTTGTAAATCAAGAACACTAGCACTGATCCAAAATGCAAGCCTTCATAGACTGAGTGTTGTGCTCATACTCCATGCTTATCTTCTTGGAAGAACCCACATGATATTGTGTCTGTGCTTCAGCGAAAGCTTTTTGTTTATTCATTTGATGAATTTCTTTGAGTTTAAAGAAAGAAATTAATTTTACTTATTCCTGTATGTGATCATTAGAAAAGCTTTTAATGAACACAGTAAAACCCAACTAATTATCACAATGGCATTTAACTCTAAATAAAATTGACAGGAAGCAAGAATATGATACATATAATTTTGCACAGTTTATTAAAACACATCTATCACTTTTTTTCTCCTAAAGTAACCTGATCATATTATTCTATGATAATTTAGCTAATATTTTTTTCTGTGTGTTTAATATTTAAGTGGCTTTTACTGATATTAAAGTCATAATGCATTTTATGGAAATTACCTTGCATTCTAATTACTTTTCTTGGTGAGGAATGGTAAATAGAATTATCTTGTTATGCTTGTTGTAGATGAAAGCAAAGAAATATTTAACGACAAGAGACTGCTAACAGAAAAAATTCCATACTCACATGTTTTTTTCAAATGAGTCCATTTTGCCATCAATTCAGAGATGCGCACTTCCCAGAACAACTAGCAGGAACCAGGCATGTATACGAACAACAGAAAGGCTCTGAATGGCAAGTTGAATGCTTTTAACATCAGTAGTTCCCTGTTTTCTATGGTCTGCCTTTCCAAACCTAGGCTGAGGAGCGTTGGCAGTAAGACAATGCGCTACCTCAAGAAAGCAAGAAACACAAACAACCATGTCCTTGAGCCCAAGCTGCCCCATCCTTTTAGTAAATTAAGCCACTGTTAGAAAGCTATAAATTGTACCTACAAAAACAGTGAGGTCAAGGTCTGTATAAAAGTTAACCCCTTGCCTTGTCCTTTTTTTTCCAGCTCTTTATATGAAATATACTTACTGAGGGGAAAAATAGAGGAATTAATTGCTGAGAGAGCAAGTTTTCATGCCAGCTCTGCTCTCAGTTACTCTACTGAAGCCCAAGTGAGGTCACAGGTAAGACTGGATTAGTGTATCTGAAAACAAGTTGAGAAAATTTTTTTATGAACCTTTACAAGGATGAAGGTGTGCTTCAGGACTAGTACCATCTGAATGGGGCCACTTTGGGTAAGTCACCTTTCAGGGGATACGAGATGGAGTCTGGCTCTAGAGAAATCATGTTTTACTGGCCACTGTGTGTCTGGATGTCTCTCTGAAAATCAAAATGCACTGTGGCTCTTTCTTAGTCTGCATGACTTTGTAACATCCAAAGACCTGCCACCAGAGCAGCAAAATGGAAAGTGACACAGCAGAGTATGATGCAAAATTAGGCAGAAAAGAAGAAATAAGTGAATATTATCACCACCAAATGAGATTTCAGGTGCTGGTGTTGTTTCTGTAAGGTTCTACAAATTTCTCTGGCTTTGCATTTTATTTGGCAGCATATGCATTTTTCTCTTCTTTTGCACTGGTACTGGGGTTTCCTTGTGCCCATGAAGATCTACACATATGGAGGCAACAGTTATGCCACAGGTGATGTATTTTATGGGTGGTTATAATTGCAGTAGTTCCACCACCAACTGGCCATGGAAAATGGACAAAAGAAATAGCTAAAGGTGCCTTTCAGCCAGGTATAGACACAGGTCTCTTAACATGACTTTTCTGCTCAACTCAAGCAATGCTTTCCTTCTAACTAGAGACAGCTTCAAAGCAAAACCCCTGAAAGTGGGTGAAGACCTGAACTTTATTATTCAGTGAGCCTCCTGGGGCATGCAGAGATGACATGGCCATCTTCTTTAATCTGGTTGCCATGTCATGGAAGAAGGTCCTCCTGGAAATGTCCTTGCCACAAATACTCATCTGGGTGGGACACAGACATTTCTTGCCCGGTGAGTGAGAAGCAGCAGGAGGAATGGGGGTGTCCCCTGTGGAAGGACGTCTCTGAGGCTTTCACTTAGTCCATGGAGATGATCACTTTTTACTTCTGCACATGCTCTTAACTTCAAGGGTCAGTATATTCTGTTAGAGTCTCCAAATTAACTTGCAAGACAAATATGGTAAGATTATTGTTGCTCTCATTTATTTTACTTTCAGTCTTCCTGTTCTAGTAACTTTGGAGTATCAGTCATTAAAAGAAAGTGGATGGAAAATGTAGAGCAAAGCTTTAAGTCACACTGAAATTTCAAATTCTGTTTAATTGAAACATTCTGTGAATTTCTGTCTACACCAAGTAAATTTTTCTTTTTAGGGGAGGGATCCTAGAAAGTTCTGTGAATAATGCCTATTTCACAATCTTCTAAGCTTTCTTTCCACTAGAAATTACCTTTAAATTAAATTATTTGAATTTCCTTTTCAGCTCACTTCTTTCTATTTTTTTGAACAGCAAGCAAAATAGTTCTTTATTCCCCTGACAACATTGAAAACTCCACTGCAGACTCTAACATAGAAGTCCAATCTACAAATCTATTTATTCCTTTTTAGCCAAAATATCTTCTGCAACATCACAGTTGTACAAACAATAATTACAATAATATTTCACTGTTGTACTAAAGATCAGGTTATCTGTGGAGAATATTTAGAAAGGTCAATGTCTCATATATAACATAGAGGCAAAAATAAAGCCACCAAAGAATGTCATTAAAATTTACTGCAAATGCACTATAACATTCTGACTTTGCCATGTACATTTCTCCCTGTAATAGAACAAGTTTCTAAAATGGATTAAATCCTGATTTGATTTTACTACTGTACATATTACAAATGCATTTAATTTTAAGTGACAAAATAAAATGTAGCATATGACATCCTAATCTGATGTATAGCGGTTTCACCAGCAATTCCCTATGAGATATATCTTTTTTTGTAAAAATGTCAGTGTTGCTTGAGTTAGCTCAACAGGGCCTTATATTCGAGCAGCACTGCACCTCAGTCCCTTCACTTAACCAAACATTAGCTAAACTGGAGGAATCTCAGCAAGAGGGACAAAAGTGAGTTGAAGGAGGTTTATTTGTTGTACAATGCACAAAGAGCACTCTCTCTTGCTGTGCTCCACCTTATTTAAATAGACACTGAAGAAAAATGCATGCAGTGCTTTTGAAGGTCCACTGGAAGACTTACCACTGACTTTTAAAGCCACAGGATGAGCAGGGAGAGAACAAACGTGATGTAGCTGTGTGTCAAAGGCACAGTCTTGTTTTGGAGGTCACCGAGTATCTCGCTGATGGAAAACAAATAAATGAGTAATAACATTAACTGAATGATTGGGTTATGGGCATTACTCTCTCCAGAATCCTTCAGAGGCTTCAATGTGTTGACTTCAGCAAGGCAAAATCCTCTCAGGGCATCATGACCATTACGACCTCTTTTCTCTCAAATTATGTTAGTCCTGAATAACAATTATGGAAATTAACTTATTAGTGCAAATTGATACATGATGCTAGGCCAGCAGAATTGACTGTTCTGTATTATTTTATTTATTTATGCTGCAGCACCAGTTATAGTGCAATAAACAGAGACTGACTCTATCATTAATGTAGAGGGATATTTCAGTTATGGATAGACCGAGGAATTCATCTGTTATTCAGTTATGGATAGACCTCAGAAACATCACGGCATATTCTGGTGTTATCTACAGTTCGCTATAGCTGAAAAGGTAAAAAAAGGGCTTACACAACACAAAGCCCAAGAATTAAAAAATCATGTTTGTTCTTTGAGCATCAAAATTAAATCCTGTTTGTTTATAATAATTTGTGCCATCTAAAAGAGCAACTCATTTTTTCCCTCTCATATTTGTTCATGTCTGCCCTCATTCACCTCTTTTCAGCCAAAATTTGCAATGAGGGAGGGCAAAGTGGGGGCAAAACCGAGCACAGAAGTCTCAGAGGGAGGAAGCTGAAAAAAGACAAACCAAGTGGGGGCAGAGGCATGGGGCTGCTGCCCCAAGGGTGCCGGTGGTGCCGGGGAGGTGGCCGGGGGCTTTGCCGGCGTCTGGTGAGGACCACGTGGAGACCTCCCTCTGCCAAGGCAGGAGGTGTCCCACCTGCCCAGCTGTGGGAAACCCCTCGCATCTCCAGGAGGGCAGCAGAGAAACCTCTGCGAGTGCCAAATCCCAGCCCAGCAGAGCTCCTGTGATGGAGGAAAGCCCACATGCACAAACAACCGCGCTGCGTGAGCGTAACCCAAAAACCCACCGGGAGCACCCACTGACACAAAAGCTGTGGTTAACCCACTGCTGCTTCACCCTCTCCCAGAAAGGCTGGGAGGAAAGTCGGAAGGAGAATTCAGAAGCTTTCCACGTGGCCAGCTGCATTCAGATGCAAATTTTTGTCTGCAAGGCTTGAGATTAGCAGCGCTGCCATGGGACCAAAATGACCTGTCCTGAGCCTTGAATAAGGCACCTCAAATCGGCTTTGCCACCACCCGTGTCATGCTTGCACGTGAGCCCCTCTAATCTGGCCTGTATCGCTCCAATTAATTTGGGGGCTGAGGCTTAAGTATGTTTACATCAACTGTCTGACAAACCATCACACATAATGAGGAGAAAAAATAAAATTCAAATTATGCTTATATGGGAGGAATGGAAGCTAATTTTCTTAGGAAAAAGTAAAGATAATTCTTTAGCTTCCTTCACATTACTGCATGGAAGTACAACAGCAGAAGTTGTAAAGCAAATTTTAATGATAAGCTTGAATGTCACAGTTAAATCTCTGACAAGTTTTTACAAAGGCAGCATTTTGCTCTTTTCTTCTTCTTTTTTTTTTTTTGACCCTAGAGATTACAATCAAAAGCTTTCCTTTCTTCTTTTCACATTTCACGTTAAAACCTGCAAACTTTAAAATTAAATCTTATCTGCAAATTAACAAACCCTGTGTTTCAAAATGAAAAAGGGAGACAATACATACTTACACTGTGAAAGTAAAAAATTATCTTTAAGTTAAAAAAGAACGAATTATCTTTTCTTTTCTTGTATTTGCATATGTCACGGGGTGTTTTGGGGAAAGTCTGATTGTTTGCAATTTTGCCTGGCTGTCTAATGATACCTGGCTGCACACAGCCCCCGCTGGCCATTGCAGCCACCGGCAAGAATTCGGGTGCAAAGTTGTTCTGCGAATGCCCATTTTCCTCCGGCCATCTGAAAGCTACTTGGGAGGAAGGGAGGGATTTCCAAGAAGGGCTGCCTGTGTCAACTTCCCACGCAACATGTACAGCTGGAGCAGTGAAAAAGATGCAGAGAACTGGACCCTGTACGCATGCATCAGCGTTAAATCAGAAGTCTCCAGAGCAAAAACAAAGCACAAAAGAGCCAGGCTCTGTGGGTTAGAGCTAGAACAGATTCACAACCTTAGAGCACAAGGCAAAGAGGCAGGGGTGCAATGACTGCTGGCTAGAAAGCTACACAGTTGTTTAAAAGCTGGGGTGTCCTGTGTAATGCAGACATTAAAATGCTCAGAGGTTTTGGAAAGTCCCTGGAAAACACTGAGCTGCTGCTCGGTGCTGTGTCAGGGCACCGAGTGCCCACGGACACGGCCCCCGCTGTGCCCTGAGGCCATGCCTGTCCCTGTGGCCACAGAAAGCAGAGTGTGGGGAGCAGACCATAATGCTGTCAGCAGCAGCTCAGTAAACAGCCCCCTTAAACCAGATTCCCTGCTTACAATCTGCTTATACAAATACCCAGCACGTGGCAACTCTTCTCTTTTTTTCACTTCTAATTTTTTGTGCTAAACTCACAGGAGACTTAGCTTAAAAATTCACCCATTAGCCCCAGAGAGACATTTAAGGTTGATTTCTCATCCCCTCAGAGTCCTTCCCAGGGACCTGGGGACATGAGGAAAAGGCAGGAGAGAAGCCTGCGGCTCATCTCACGACCAGGACAGGAAAGCTGCTGGCAATTTCTGCTGGCTTGCTGGCAATCAAGTCTGTTCCTTCCAGCGCGCCATGGGAGGGAGCAGAGCTGCTGAAAGAAGCCCATCAGCATCACTAACACAGGAGGCAAGCAGCTGGCTGACACCAACCAAAATCCCCCTTCTTGCAGAAGAAGGAGGTGTAGAAATTAATTAGCCCCACTTCCAGCCTCCAGCACCTACTGGGTGCTACTGGGCTGGGCTGCAGCCAGGCTTCTCTGTCCCAAAAAACAAAGGTGAGGACGAGCGCCTATGTAAAGCAGCACATACCGATCCCTCCTGCTTGCTTGAGACAGGCATGGGAGGGCCAGGGAGAAAGGGAAAGCATTTCGTACTGTTTGATAGTTGCACAAAGTGTCGTAGTGCTCTGAGCCTTCACACCCGAACGAGGGGACGCAGAAGTGATAGGAGCTCTAAGTAGTGCTATTGTGCAGCTCTCGGTTTGGTCAGTTTTGTCAGGGCAAAGGAAGAAAAAGGATCATGAAACCTATAGCTCTTCATGGGCACTTAAATCTGAAGCTATCTTGGTGCAGCTTGAATCAGGATAATATCTGAAACTTTCCTTCCTGAGCCCTTTCTTTTTCTTCTTAAGTGGTAGCTTTCTGAATAATTATAAGCTATCAGAAAAAAAACAACAAAAAAAAACCCACAAAACCAAACCAAACCCAAAACCCAACGACAATCGCCATGGTTCTTCTTCCTTTCTTAATACTGATAAGTAGATGTGAGTCTGCTGACAAAGAATTCCAGTAAGCTTAGAGATCTGTTAAACTTGCACTTCACTTCTAATATCTCAAAGATTTCTGGGCCCCCACTGATTGTGGCTGGAACTCAGCCAAGTCCCACTAAGAAAAATAGCAACATAAAGTGGAAAGTTTGTCAGGAATTTCTTGTTTAGGCCTTAAGTACAAGACTATTATTGTGTTTTCCTCTTCAAAGGGTTTTCTTGCAGTTTCATAAAACTTCCAGCCTCATCCACTCAAGTATGCCTTTCAAAAATACTTGTTACTGTTTGAAGTCCATGCCTTTAGTTTAGTGTTAGTTCTGAATTTGACAGATCTATTGCTGTGTGTCCTTCCTTCACCTGCAGAGTTTGAGGTCTGTCTATTTTAACTTCAGCAGTAACACTGCAATTCACCAAAATATGCAGGTGAAGCACCAAATGTGAGAGTACAGTCTAGCTTAAATTTTCAGTATTCTCATACCATGCAAGTGTTTAGACAAGTACTCAGTTCCTCCAGGACTTCATTCCAGGACCATATAATACCAACAGTGTTACTTTTCCCATCTCTTTCTCTATAACTCTGAATTTTAAGGATGTGGATTGGGCATTAGCATGTGCCTCCATAGAGCTAGCACCAAGTGGAAAGAGTTCTCATTTACTTGGGCTTCTAATCACTGCCCATATATCACCCTTACGGTCGCAACAAAGCAAAGCCTAACTCCTCCTAGGACAGCAAATACAGATTAATTTGGGAGGCAGAGATGATTGTACGCTTTCCCATTATTGCTGACGCCATATAGCACGTGTAGCTGGATCGCACAGTGGAGTGATGCGGCTGCAGGGCACCCCTTGGCTGGATGAGGGCAGGGGCTGCCCTCCTGAGAGGGGGGAAAAGAGTCGAGAAGTTGGAAAATGAGAGTTCTGACCCGAGGACCTGACTCCAGTTAATGGATTTAGTACTAAACGTAAATTATTGCTAATATAAGAAAGTGGAAGACAATTTTAGCTATTAATGAGAACAAGTATGAAGTAATTATTTCTTGTCAGTCTTAATGAGAGGCAGCAAAGAATGTGCCAATGGATTACCACTTTGCACTGCCACCTTTACTGGGATGAAGCTCTATGTTGGAGCACAAAAGATAATATAGGACAAGACGGAAAAATAACCTAAAAATTACTGCTTTGAGGACATCCATAAAAGCCAAGTGTTTAATAAATTTAGGTTATGCAAATGTTTGGCATTAGCTTTATTTATGCATTTTTAACACATTCAACATGATCTTGATTTGAGGAGGAACAATGAAATTATAGCAAGTAATTTGTTGATAATAAGCTCTGTCTGGTTTTTGTAATTAAAAAAGTGATTAAGAAAGGCTAAGTCATTAATGCTTGAACTGCTGCTGCTGGGATATGCACAGCAACACACAATTTATAAACTTTTGGCAGAGGGATTTATTTACTGGTGCTTCTTCAAGAAACTTATTTCTTTATGGTATTTATAGAATATGAGAAATAATAGATCAATATTATGAGCAGAAAAGAGCAATCATTCTGATAAATGCCAGTGGAATTGTAAAACTAGACCGTTACATAGAGGATACAACCACTGAATCTCGCAGCTCAACTACTTCATCTTTTGCCAGGTTCGTTATGCCAAGGGTAGATGGTCAGGTTTGACAGGTAGGTAGGTAAGCTATGGACAAGACACAGCCCTCCGCAGCCAAGCCCAATGCTCAAGCTCCTGTCTTCAGTCTCGGAAAAAGGACAGTTTTTCCCAAGTTTTTGGTTTGTGTATCCATTTCCCAGTTCCGAGCAAATGCAGAAACACCAGAAGAGAACAGGACAGGTCTTCTGATATAAACAGAAGCAGAAAATACAGGATCTCCTTTCATCCCATGTCACAGGAAGGCACAGGCTGGTATCTTAGCACCCCAAACACAACAGAGTACTTGAGATAATATTTAATATTGCATCTAGTGCCTGATCTCAACTAGTCTCCAAACCTGTTGAATATTTTGCATTGTCAAGTGGGATGTGCATACCAGCCTGGGCTGTGAGTCTGCAAGAGGGAGAGGATGCATCCCCTTCCCTGTCTGTGGGGTGGAAGCCAGCATCCTAAATCAGCTGTAGCAGTTTCAATGCAGAAATATCGGTTCAAGAATTTATTTGCACACAGAAGACCACTGCTTTTGGAATTTCATGTCATTTATGACTTGCAGAAAACTCTTTGAAATTTAATTTTTAAATTTTGTCACAAGTCCACAGGGTTCACTTTTTCAGTTGTTTTACTTTTTATTGTAATGCATGAAATAAGGGGGAAAGTCTCTACTACTTTAAAAAGTCTAAACAGCCAGGGTAAAACAGACATCTCTCTATACATAGAAATATAAGTAGACATAGTTATTAGATATATTATAGATACTTCTATCATGTAAACATACCTCTCTGAATACATTATCAATGAAAGCCAAATCACTTGGTTTTTTTTTTAGAGAGCAAGGATTTTCAGATCCAGTCTAGGTAGAGATAGATTTAGATTTGGGACTGAATTATGTTGGAACTGATGCTGTAGTTCTCGTACCCACTTTCAGAGCAATTTGGTGCAGAATATTTCATGAACTGGAGATAAAAATTATTCCCTGCTACACTGAAATCGATTAAGATCTATCAAACTTCAGGCAAATCACTTTCTGCTTGGTAACGCCACCTAAGAACAGCCAGAGGCTTTAAAATTTATTATTACCCTTGCTGAGCAGCAGCATGGCTCCTAGATTAGTCTTGTACAAATTATGAAATTATGTCAATAAAGGTCTTATATTTTCCTGCACAAGGATACTATGGGAGATAATAAGAGAATACCAGGAATCAAAGCTTTTGCTTTAAAAAGATTTACAGCTGCTGCTTCATACCATAAGTCAACACTGAATAATTAAAAGACTTGTAATTAAAGGCTAATTTAGTATTGATTGTGTCCTAGAGCAAGTGGGTCAGTTCACTGTTCTCTCACCATCCTGTGCAAGCTTCATCAGCCAGACAGCGAGAGCGCAATTATCCAAAGTAGCCTTCAGCAATGGGACGGCATCTCCTCCGATCCATTCCTGTGCGCTCCACAGGTGCGTTAACAGGAGGACGGAGCAGGCTGTGGGGAAAAGTAATTATCTTACAAGGTCTTCAGTATCACACATCCCCTCAGACCACCCCCTGCTCCAGAACTGAACATCAAGTCTCTTTCATTTGTGAAAGTGAGGGCATGGGATACCTCTTCTGTCCAGTTTTCTTCTTGCTCCTGCGCTCCCTCTCTTCATGGTTCCTGTGATGGACCATTTTGGAGTGAGCACCTTTCCCAGGTGTCTCTGGTTGCTGCCTTCAGTGCTTTTCAGAAAAAAGTTCAGAAGTGCTGTCTGACTAGAGGAATAAATGAGAAAAGGAGGGCCATGGGTACCTGCTCTCCAGCCTACGGACCTGTCTGCACTTACGCGGCTGTGCACACAATTTAGCGAGACTTTCTGAAAGTAGAAGACTTCAGTTTGGTAATGCACACAGAGAACTTATTCATCATTGCACTGATGAACAGGAAAAGACCATGTGTTGTAATACGGCAAAGGTGGCTGTCAAAATTCAGGAAGTCACATTTCTTTCTATGACACCTTGATGATCATCCGATTAAATTTCACTGTCCCCTAAGTAGTATATTGCCACCAATCAATTGATTTTTTTTTCCTCCAGGATCTCATATGCCTCCTGTATGTATCATATATCATAGAAATTAGGTCATATTTAATATACTGAATCATAAACATTGGAGATGGAAAATCTCATTAAGTCATCAAATTCATTCCTTTGTCAGTGCAAAAAGGTTCCCATGCAGAATAGAATTTAATTTTTAACATAACCTATGTTCAGCCCTCAAATGTTTCTTTTTAGTGGGTGTTCCACAGAACCCATTTAGTCCTTGCTATGAGAGATTTTTATGATAATCTGAATTTGCTTTTTGAAACTGCATTCCACAACTTTTAATTATATCTCTACATAGCTCTTTCTATATCTAGAAAAGTAGTATTTGCAGGTAATAATCATACAACTTTCTAGCACTATTCAAAATATGAAAAGATGGGGCTAAATACGGAAAAAATCCTGTAATATCCATTTGCCAAGATCTCCAAATACCCTCCATTTTGTTTTCCAGTAGTGTTTTTTTCTTCAGAATTTCAGAAACTGAACTAATCACTTTTAATTGTGAAACTAACTTTTACTTAATGGAATTTTTAATTACTTTTCGGTACTTCAGTAGTTATTATCATGAAAAAAAAATCTAAGCCTATGTTTTCTTACAAAATCTTTCCCTTTTTTTTTTTTAAGCTAAGATTTGGAACAAGAACAATTTTCACTTATTTAGCCAAATGTGTGTGTGTTTTGGACTCTTTCAAGCATTACAAATCAATTCTTTTAGCTGTCTTATGGCCGACCTGATGGTTTTGCATCAGATCAGAAAATCAAATAACTTCAGCAGAGGGAAACACTCCATTAGATATTGCTGCTTTTGAGGGACAAAGAGATAGAAGTCTATCTGGGAGATCCTTTGTGGTTTTGCTTCTCCCAGTGAGTACAAAGCCCAAAGAGAAACTTACTGTCAGAGTCTGTTGTGGTGGGTGACATTCTAGGATTTATTTATGTTTTAATTATACTACACAAAAATGGAACAATGCTGAATCACTGGGTGGGACTGAGCATCCCATAGTTTTTCTGTCACTGCGGAACACCTGGGGACAGAGACAGGAGGCAGAGCCATATCTGATAAACTTTATCTCCTTCCATCTGCTCTCAGATAGGTTATTTTCTGGTATCTTCGGATATTCAGACAACGTAAAACAGCCAGAGGGACAGCAACAACAGAAAACACAGATCACAATCACAGAATGATGAGGTTGGAAGGGATCTCTGGATGTCATCTGGTCCAACCACCCTGCTCAGGCAAGGTCATCTAGAGCAGGCTGCCCGGGACTGTGTCCAGCTGGCTTTTGAATAAGTCTAAGGTGGGAGACTCCACAATCTCTCTGGGGATCCTGTTCCACTGCTCACCATCACAGTAAAAAAGTGTTTCCTCGTGCTCAAACTGCACCTCTTGTGTTTCAGCTTGTGCCCTTTGCCTCTGGTCCTGTCACTGAGCAGCACTGACAAGAGCCTGGCTCCATCTTCTTTGCACCCTCCCTTCAGGTATTTACATACATTAATAAGATCCCCCTGAACCTCGTCTTATTCGGGGTGAACAGTCCCAGCTCTCTCAGCCTTACTTCATAGGAGAGATGCTCCAGACCTTTAACCATCTTTAGGGCACTTCTTTGGACTCTCTCCAGCGTGTCCATATCTGTCTTGTACTGAGGAGCCCAGAACTGGACACAGGACGCCCAGTGTGGCCTCACTACTGCTGAATAAAGGGGAAGGACCACCTCCCTTGACCTGCTGACAATGCTTTGCCTAATGCAGCCCAGGATACCATTAGCCTTCCTGACGGCAGAGGCACATTGCTGGTCCCTGTTAACCTGGTGTCCACCAGGACCCCCAGGACCCTTTCTGTGAAGGTGTTTTCCAGCTGGATTGTCCCCAGCATGTATTGGTGGGTGCGGTTGTTCCTCCCCAGGAGCAGGACTTTGCGCTGCTCCTTGTTAAAATTCATGAGGTCCCAGTCAGCCCATTTCTCCAGCCTGCCAAGGTCCCCCTGGATGGCAGCACGGCCCTCGGACATATCAGCTACTCCTCCCAGTTTTGTGTCATTTGCAAACTTGGTGAGGGTACATTGATGAATGTAGATAACCTTCTTGGGTTTAACAGAGTATTTGGAGTATAAAGAACGTGGCCAGAGAAAACGGCCTATTTATGAATTTTGATAATATAGATCACTTTCTCTTAAGGCTTCACACCACCTTATTAGAACCTTTGGCTGCCAGCCAAAGGGCAATATCTGACCAGTTTCGCTAATTTTCCCACTTGCAGCAATGTCACCATCCTGCCTGACCTTTCAAATCAATTCATCTTGAGACACATTATTGACTAATTTCCTGAAATTCAGGTGAAATGTGCCCATTTTTAACCTCGGTCCTTCCTTACATACTGAAATTACCTTATCCTCTGGTACTAACATTGCCATTAGTAAGCAATCAAAAATCTTCTCCAAAGGCTTTTCAATTTTATTTGCTCTTTCCACACTGCTTTCAGTGATGTATTTCATCTAATCCTGGTGCTTTGTCAACTTTTTAATAGTACTGAGAGCTTTAATTGCCTTATTATCTTCTCTACCGCAGTGAGATTTTTTTCTTTAGCATTTCTATTCCCCTCAAGGAAAACATGGACTCTGGGATATTACAGGTCCTCCATTTCCTGGGATGAAGAAATCGCTCAGACCCTTAAGGATATCTACTTCATCTCTCAGCAACATTTAATCTATCACGGTGCCTCTTTATCTTCCTAATAAATTTGCTTCTCAGGCAGTAAAGGCTTCATCACCCATGCTCTTCAGACACAGCAGTGTCCTGTTGCTTGGTGTCCTTTTCTTCTTTTGTGTGGCCAGGAGAACTAAGATCTCAGGGCTAAAAAGCCAGCAAGCATTTTGGGTCAGGACTGCAGTCTAGGGAGAAATGAACCCTGGGCTCTGGTGCTGAGAAAAGAGGAAACCTGCCCAGCCCAGAGGATCTGATGCTATAGCAAGCCGAAGTGCCTGTCAGCCTTTCCGTGGATGGATGGCACTGGGGATCAGGGCAAAAAGGTGCCTTGTTTCCCAAGCCCAGACTCCTTTGCAGAAAGCTTAGATTCGGGTGCCTCGTCGTGTTTTCCTCCAAAGCGCAGGCACAAAATGGGTCTGGGTGACAGGGAACAGCACAGCTACTTCAGTGCTGGTGCTCTGGGTTACTCTTTTTGCTGTAGGCTGTCTCGTTTTAGATGGCAAATGGCTCCCCTGGCTCTTCCCCTCATGTGCCCGTTACTGGGATCAGCAGCAGAGCCCCAGCTATTGTTGTCCTTTTGCCTCCCAACAGCATGCCCCGCCATCCTTTTGCACTGGCTTTATCAAAACTGAATGAGCTCAGAGTGTAACCGGTGATTACCTCCCAGACCAGACTGCAGACAGGAAACTGAAGGACTAACACATGAGAAATTCAGGATTAAAATCTTCTACTATCTTGCATATGGATGTTGTTTTATTCACCTGGCCTTCCCATCATGTACGCCAGATTATACACTTGCTCTGTGTGTCACCTGCAGACAGCTCTGCTGAACTGAGAATAGAGATGAATAACATCACCGCCTGAATATAGCCATGAAAATCATACATGAAAGAAAAAAACATATTCCTGCTCAGAGCTATATTAACTGGAACTTTTATGTTATTTATGATTTGCCTCAGATACACACATATACCAGCAGAAAAAAATCTAGTACTTATAGTAAATCTACTGCACTCTGTTGTAAGCTTGGAAAAAAAGTGTTGATTGATTTGCTCGTCTGAGTTATTTAGAAAAAGCTGAAAGCTGGAGGGCTGTTAGTTTCTGCTAAAGTGAGTACTTTTCCCCCTGAATAAAAACATTTAATTTAAGGGCTCTCAGTGTTTGTGCACGTATTCGTGTTTCAAACACAGGGATTAAATGTCAGCAGAGCCAGACCTTCAGCTACGTTTGATGGCAATGCTGAAATCAGTACAGCCACATTGATTTATGCTACCTGAGGAACTGACCCAGAGTTGTTACTTTCCACTGGACGTCACATAAGAGCCATAAAAGGATTTCTGAGTGCACAGAAAAGAAAATGCAGCACGGAGGGCGACTTGAAACCAGAAGCTGCGTCTGAAAAGAATGCTCTGCCCTGTTGCAAATACACCAATCTTTATCAGACACTTCCAGTGGAAATTATGTTATCTGGGCATCTAATGTCCCCTGTGTTCCAACAGGAAGCTGAAAAAGATCCTATCAATTCAAAGATCAGGCTCGTCTTTGAAAATTGTTCTCTTCCCGCTGTTACAAGTGATGTCTAAGATTGCAGCAGCAAGAAGAATTTCCACTTTCTTGACAACAGCTTTACTGTGGGTTGCAGAAGAGCAGTTTCTGTGCATTGCCCTGCAGCTACTGTATCTAGGGCCGAATAAGTTATTAAACTACTTTCAGTTTTTTCAGTACCTTTTCTGTGCAATGGACGACCAATACAAGTACTGTGGCAGTGAAGAGACTATGGGTGAAACCAGCGAGTTAAAAACCTAAAACCATCCCATGATGAGAAGCATTTGGATTCTTAAACCAGATTTAAGCCTTCTAGTTCAAATCTGGGTTGGAACAGATGTATTTGCATGGATTCTAGCAGAGCCCCTGTGACTTGTAGCTGCAGGGGTTTTGGTCCAGCTTGACTTGCAAGTTTTCTAGTAAAACACTGAGAAGATTTGACTGTCTCATTTTGCAGTGACACTAAATAACTCAAAGAGCTTTTCTGCTTTTCTGTCTCCACTGAATTTGCAAACAGTTTAAACCTGACTTTTGACTATTAAATAACCTCAGTTACATGGAAAGGGTCCCACCTGCATGCTCAGGTTAAATGGAATTGAAACACTAGGGTGGAAATACTGTATCTCAATTTCTGATGAATTGTTTTACTGTTTACAAATAACCTTCTTTAATAACACAGCCCTTTCTTTTGGATTAGTGAATTGTTCCACAGAATAATCCAGACTGGCGGGAAGCATCTTCCTCATGTGGAAATAGGTGCACCACAGTTAGGGTGGAGAATTTTCTGAACCTGTGCCGCTGCTTCAGAGGAGACAGGCTTTGGTTATTCACCCTGCACGTACGGAGTCTGCTGTGCAGTCTGTTATCAGTTCTGCTTCCTGTGGTAAATAATGAGTAATATACTTCAGTAGATGTTTTCAAATAAGCAATAATTCATGCTAAAATGCATAACATTTGGGGGATTAACAAATAGTTCCAGAGATATCCTAGAGGTGTCTGAATATGTATAAACACTATGACCAGCAAGCAGTGGTTTAAAGCAAACCAAACTCAGTGGAAAATTTTCACAAACCAGTATTTCAGTATTTGACTAGTCATGATCCTTATCCAGTGCCCAGAGCTACTCAGTACCATAGCTTCAAACTGAAAGCGGCGCTTTTGCCGCATCGGCCTGCAGCTCCCCCGCTGCTGCCGCGTCCCTGTAACAGGCAGGTGAGCTGATAGCTGGGAACTGAGATTGGGACTCAACCCACTTTGATATATGAAACACGCCACCTCTAGGAATTGTGCGTGGGATTCAGCTTGCTTTTTGAGAGACGCAACTGGTGTCTAATCTACATCTTGAAACCATGCTCACTGTCACGGCACGTGAGTGCTCGAACAGGTTGATTTGTCTGCGTGTGTCTTGAAATTTCAGCGAGCCCAGCTGATCAGATCAGCGTGTTCACTGGCAGTAAGCAGCAACATGTTATGAGACTCGAGATTCCTTATCATCCTTCACGGGGATTACTTTTAAGGCACCAAGAATTGCTGTTAAATAAAGGAGTAGTAACACCTGTGAACAGACAGAAAACATGCTTACGGCTTCAGATGAGAGTGTAATGGTTAACGAGAGAGGCAATGACATCCACTCAAGACTTTCCATCTTTTCAATGATGTGTTAAAATACAAAGGGCATTGCAGATGTCAGCTGATAAGGGAAGCGTAAGTAGAACTGACATAGTATTAGAGGGAGAGAACAGAGAAAGTGGCTGGGCTGTCATATTCTGATGAGATAAACCACCAGAGTTTCCTTTCCTCAGACACCTATGCCACGAGTGCATGCCAGGTATAGCTCCTCCTCACAACATCCTGCGGTCAGACGAAGGGGCAGAAAGGAGTTTTGTGCTTTGAAATTTTCTGGATTTTTGGTTTTGCAAAATACCAGGAGAAATGAAGAACTGGATGCAAAATTTTAAATTTCTGGATTAAATATGTTTGTGTGAATTTTAGCCACAAATTTTGCTGGTCATTGAAATGCCATCACAAAAATGTAGCAAAGCATTCCTCTCCATTTGGAGGGCAGGATTCAGTTATATATCTGCCTCTGGCTTCTCTGACTGGACAAAAAGGGAGAGTACTGCTATGGTTATATATATGATAAGACAGTTAATCATAAATAAGACAGTTAATAACTGTTGAAAGGTAAACTTTTGTATGATGCCATTAATGCAATTGCATGCCAACAAATCCAAAATAAAGAATGGATTACTCTCCATGTTATGTAAATAAAAAAATTGCGCGTCCTGCCTACCTGCACAGCCAAGCAAGGTCTGTAAAACAAGGACAATACAAGTTCCCATATGGGAACCAGTAGGTCTGATGCAAAGCCAGTAGGTGGGAAGTTCAGCGTACAGACTAAAGGAGGCAGTTGTTCATGAAACGTATAGTTTAATAGAAGAACCTCTTGCCACAGGACATCATGGATGCTGAAAGTTCAAGGGATACTGGACAGAAGTCCCTGGAAGACATATCCCTTGAGAGTTACTAGGTGCACAGAAACTCTCTCTGACTCGGAAAGACTCTGAGCTGCAGGGGCTGCAGGTTAGGAGGAACAACTAGGGGAAACATTAACCAGTTTTCCTATGTTCTTCTGTTCACCTCTATAGGCCTTCTGGGATTGGTGGACCTTCAGTCTGGCGTAGAAGAGCCACTTTTACTCAATTTCTCATGTAGCACCCATTAGCCACATTAATAATCACTTTAAACTTTCTAGTCCTCTGGGATGTAGAGCACACAAAGAGGTTAAAGAGAGCCACAGCGTTTCTGAGCTCTCTTTAATTCAGATACCAGATGTTCCTGCTTGCTTTGGGATCATTATCCCATTACTCCAAATCGTTCACTCAAGTTTCTATTGTGCACATAATACAAGTCAGAAAATTCAGGATGTAGGAACAGATTCATGAAAATATAGTCATGCTAGCTTTATGGGTAGTTTATTTTGTTTTGAAGTTTTGAATTTAGAATGCATGGTTCAATCCACCAGTAAAATTCCACAAATGCTCAACAATACGAGGCAACTATGCAACAAGATCACACTCTGTTATCTCAATCACAGCCAAACCAGCCAATTTTCCAGGGAAGGATAAGGGCAGGAGAATGGGAACACCTCTTCTCCCTTGTAAAAGGGGCAGAGAAGCTTCTGAAGACTCCAGTTTTGTAAGGGGTTCTGTTCTTCATTCTCATCTAAAAGAAAGCGTGACAGGATTTGTCACCTACCAGGCACAGCGAATTCTGTAACCACAGCTGTCCCAGAAAGCTAATCCAACGTGTCAAAAAACTTGGGAAAAAGTAATCTTGAGGGCAAAATGGACTAGTTCTGCTGTCCTTCTTCAGTTTTTCTCTGTCTTGCATTTGGATATACGTTCCTATCCTGCAAGATACGCCCCGCTGAAGACATACATGTAGAAAACAACGTGTTTAGCAGTCATCTCAAGCTGCCTGTTGTCTTCTCATATTCGTGCAGCTCACATTACCATTCTTTTTAAATGCCCCACTTATTCAGTGCTGAATTATAGCTGGACAATTCATCCTGGCTAAACTAAATAGGATAGTTGCACACACTGCAGCCTGTCTGTCACAGGTCGTCATTATGATATTAATGACCATCTGTAAGCAAAGTACATGGGCAGGGTATGATTAGTGCAAGCAATTTAGCCACTATGCTTTTTGTCAACATGAATGCAGTTTAAATTAAACTGCAGTTGGCTACAGCTGAAGAAGCTTTTACTTAGCCTGTAATGAGCAGATTCCAGTTTTCTCACAAAATCCATTCCTTCAATAACTACTCACAAGACAATTGTGGAGTTGCAGACTCTGTGCCTACGTCTTCTATTTCTGTGCTGTTGGTTGGGAAAACTCAGCAGGTTCCAGATCAGACTCTTTTTTCCCTTTCCTGAGAGTGAAATATGATTTGCGCTTTTGTGTAAATCAGAGTTCTGCCTGTTGTACTTAGGTTATGTTGATTTGAATGAAAACATTTCACCATTTAATTTTTTTTTTTTCTGAAGCCAAGGTGGTGTTTTCTTTTTAAGCTGAAAAACTGATTACAGTACTCCCACAGTAGTGCAAATTAGTCGTCCACTGTGCAGCTTTGCAGCCAAGGGAAGACATAAGACTGCTTTAGAGTCAGTCTCTAGGGATCCAGCACTCCAATTCATTCTGCTGTTTGTGTCTCTGAAATCCTCCAGAGTGCAATCCAATGACCATTGAAGCCGACTGGCATTGAACTGTGTCATAAATCCAAATCTCATGATCGACAGGGTTTAAAAATCCCTCGACGGGAAAACTGTGGATGTTTCTGCTGCAGTGGCAAAAAGGTCTAACAAGAGCCATGGCTGTATGCAGAGAAAGAGAGAGGTAGGAGCAAGGAGGTGGTTTTACCTCTGCCTCTGGCACTGGTCAGGCTAATACTGAAAGACAAGGTATAGTTCTGGCATCCATGATTTAAAGGTAACACTGGAAAATCAGAGAGGGCACAGGTAGAACCAGGGCAATTACTTAAGGATGGATACAGCAGCGATGCACTACTATGGCAAATACAGTGTCTTCACTGCGTCAGGACAAAACTAGATGCCATCACTGAGCATAGGATTTGGCAGAGGTATGTGCGGGGTACCTGGAATCTGTATAGGGGGTGAGACCAGTTTTGTGCTCATGGCTTTAAGCTCTGTAAATCTGAGAGGTGTGACAGCCTTATTACAGGGTTCAGGAGCAATAAACCTATTTTCCCAGCTTTCTGAGCAAATAATATTCTGATTGAATCCAAGTGTGCTGGCTTGCACAGAAGCAATGAGACAGCTGATTTCAGTTACAGGAGTGTTGCCTTGAAGTGAATTTGAGTAGGTTGTTAATAGGCCTCTGGGGTGCTTGCTAGCACGTCATAAGGAGTTGGCGGGGGGGGTTACAAAAAAAAAGTATCCTGGACACCGCATACATTTTATTGGGTTTTTCACCATGATGTAATTTAAGGACTGTAGGCCAAGCTTGGCTTTCTTTGCTTTTTTTTTTTTTTGGACTTCTTTTAGTTTTGATCTTCTCATACTACTTTTTCCATTTATTTCATTCTTTGTTCCCAGTCTGTTTATTTTGATTGATGTTAATGTGGAGAGATAATACAGTTTATAGTTGTCCTGTTTCTTGCCTTACCATCTAATCCCGGCTATTCCTGAAGACATTATTGGGCGGGGTGGATTTTTAGTTTGGCTTGTTATGGATGTTCCTATGCTGTCATACTGTTGGCATATGCAGTATGGAGTTTCCAAAGCCCACAAGACATTGAGGATTCCCATATTTCTTAACCACAGACACACTTTGAAAACTTACTCTCTGTTACTCTGAAGACTTTTTCTTTAACATTTCTACATTAAGCACAATAGGCAAAATATTGTCTGTGTAATTGTTACATAAAAAGTTCATAATTTACATTCAAAATCTAAATATCTGTTGATGCTATAGTACTAAATAAGAAAGAATTAAACCTAGCCAACATATTTCCATAAAGAAGGCAGGGGGAAAGTATGAATCCTCTCATTATGAAATTCCTTTATTCTCTGACCAGCTGGCTGGAATTTTTGGAAAGAGCATACAGATTATTTCTGGTGTTTGACCAGTGCTGCCACATATTAGAGACACTTAGCATAAAGTGGACCCAGCGGGAGAGCTGTTAGAAAGCTTCCAAAATAAATGTCCACTGCATTTCTGGCCAACTGCTCAGCTTGACCACGATCAAATCCCTTCTTATTTGCTGTTGCTGAACATGTGCCACAAGTCTGTTTGCTTGGCATTATTGCTCTGGAATACTTATTCTCTAAGCAATAATAATGCTTGTCTTCACATGTGGAAACATATTAATAAGTGAAATAGAACATAAGCTGGTTATTATGTTAGGTGCTCACCTTGTATTGTTTACTCTTCTTGTATCTAAAAGTCTGAGTTGTCTAATTGCACAGCAGTGAGTGCTGTTCTTAGGTAATCAGCTACATACTCTAAATAATTATGAGGAAATAGCTGGTGATAGGTTTGTAGAGGAAATATAAACTGGTACTTGTGCATATGGCAATGTATAACAGGAAATTAGCCGAAGTCAGGACTTGCGCTGATTGGCATTTTGGCTGTCATCTGGCTTTTAAGTAACACATTATCCCATTCTCCCTAATTTCAGATTAGCTACTTTTGCACTAGGCTGCTCATGACAATTGTCTTTTACACTGGAAAGGGAAGGGAGGCAAGGGCGTGATGTTTGATGTTTCCTCTCTCGATAAATCCAACTGCCTTGAGACCTCCAGGTCCACAGCACACTGTTAGATGGAATAGGCTGTCTCCTTTCAGTGCTTATGGAATTCAGATTTGAGAAACTGTCAGGGCAGGAAGGAATTGCATACTGATTGAAATAGCAACGAAACAAATTGTGTCACCCTCAACAACAGTATCACCTCACCATTCTTTCAAAGCTGCGGATCCCAAAAGTTCATCCCACTTGCTTACTTTAGCCAAGTAAGGAAAGCTTTGTGGGAGCACACAGGTGGGAAGTGCCAAGGGAGAGTCCAGTTTGCCATCCCATCATATAATACAATTTAGAAACCTTGTTCAGAAACAGATCAAACTCTAAATAAATTCAACAGTAGGTCCACACAGATGCTAATATCACCATATTGTTCCAGAGGTTGAAAGCTTCCTTATAGCGGCTAAACTAAAATTGTTCATGGCTCTTGTGTTAGCACTGTCCTTTAGCTAAAATAACCTTTTTTTCTGGAATTTGCATCACCACGCTACTGCCCTGAAAATCCGTCAGGAGAGTGAACTTACCCCCTTTACTATTCTGTTCTGGTTTATATACCTTTGCAAAATAAAGTCTACCTCTTTCAGTCTGCTCTCATAAAATATGTTCTCCTTTACCCAATCCATTCAGTGGATCCACTCCTTAAAACCAGTCTTCAGACTGAGTTTTCGTCAGTGCCTTGCACAATGGCACTCGTGCTTCCTCCTTAATGTTGGGAATGTCTTAACAGATACCGCCTATTATTCAGCTGCTTTTCTTCCTCTGTCCACAACACATTAATGACTCATTAAAGAATGATTTTTGGTTCTGAAATCCCTGAACTTTTTCTTCTTTGTTGTGTCCAGATCATGAGCTCTCTTATCAGTTCTCTCATCGGTCTCCATATGCATGACATGTTCTTTGGCTATGAAACCACATTCCATTTCCAGCATTTTTCATACTACAATTCTTTCTTTGTTTTCCAGTGTCTTAGTGATGCTTCTCAACCCTGTGTCATCAGCAGACTCCCACTTTTAGAGCCAGACCACCTAGTGAAAAGTGGTCCCAAGACCTATCCTTCTGGAGCTTCACTAATAACTTCCTCTAATCCGTTGCCATATCCCCTTCAGTCAGTTCCTCAGTAATTAAATGTTTTGCTTTCATCTCCAGCTTGCTCAGTTTAACTAGTAATTTCCCAGGTAATAACTTGAGGGGACATTTCTTCCTAAAGAAAAAACAACTGTCTTACTGAGAGAGAAGTCTGAGTTTGATACAACCTACCTTCAATAAAACTTTTTCTGTGTTTCCTTTTGCTTTCCTTCGCTTCAGAATTTGTTCTAAAGCATTGGACTTACTTGATCAGAATATTTGGACTCTAGTTGCTAGATTGCCCCTTTCCTTCCTCTCTCTCTCTCTCTCTTCATATATAGGGACTCACAATCATAAAGATACGTTAATTATAAGTTTTGGCATTTGTTCTTGCAATTTCATATTCTAGTTCTTTGAGTTAGAGCAGGGGAGAGCACTCAGCTCACACAAATTACATCTCCAGACATTGTTGTTTCCATTAGCTCAGCCACGTCTCTTTAGAAAGTCTATAACTTCACTTAATAAAATGATAGAGCTGGAAGGGAAGGTTCATCACCTGATGCCCCTAGCATAATCATCTCTAGCTACATAATTCTTAACTCTTAATTGTCCAACCTTCCCTATAAACATTGTTTTGAAGATTCAATAATATTGCTAGGCAATTTATTCCAGAGTTTTTCTATCTTTACCATTAAAGTTTCCCTTGTGCCTAACACAGATTTTCCTCATCCACAATTTGAACTTGTTAGTTCCCGTTCCAGCCATCACGGACATGGAAAGCAGACCATATCTTATCTCTAACATTCTTTTGTCTGCTTAAGGGCTACTATGCACCCCCCTGGGACCTTTTCAGTAGCATAAATAGTCCCAGTTCTTTGGCTCACACACAACAGGTAGTATTAGTTTTAGCTTCTGACCACTCTTACTGCTGCCTTTTGGACAGCATCTTTTTCAGAGCACTGTGCTCCAATTGAGCAAAAATCTCACAGAATCTTTCTTAGTGCTGAGTCAAATATATGAATTACTTGATGTGCTTTCTCGCAGCATTGCTGCCTGAACTAGAAATGACATTGCTGACTCATGTCCACCTTTAGATCTGCTATAACCCTGAGGTCTTTGTCCATAAAATTGCTGCCTAGCCTATTGCCACCCAGCTCAGATACGGGCAGTTGATCATTCCTGCTGAAATATTACTTACTTTGCTTTTTCTCCCTAACAAACTTTGTTCCATTCATCTTCCTGCTAATTTTCAGAATGTTCCTTCAATAGACAAGCTCATTTTGAATTTTCAATGAACTTGTAGTCCCTCCTTGTTCCATATCCTCTGCAAATCTAATAAGCATACTTCCTATTCCATCATCCTCGTTAATGAAAATATTGAATAAATGCAGACTTAGGACAGACTCCTGCAGAATGTCACTCAATACACCCTTCCATTTGGATAATGAACCATTGATAAGTACTCGGTAAGTATAGATTTCCAATCACTTTTTCACCCCTCTCATACCAGTTTAATCAAGACACTATTTGCCTAGCTTGCTAATGAGAATGTCATGTGAGATAGTGTCAAAAGCCTTATTAAGGTCAAATATGCCTATTGCTTCTCCCTCATTCACACAACCCTTGATCTGGTCAAAGAAGAAAGTCAGATGGATTTGACACAGCTTGCTCATGACAAATCTATAGCATCTGCTGCTTCTCCACATTTATCTTCCAGGGGATGGTTTGTTCCAGATTTTTTCTAGAAATCAGAATGAAGACAGGTGGCCTAAGTCCCTCACAGAATTTCTGGTTTCGTCTTCCTTAATAACATGAAATCCCCTGGCTCCACTTCTTTTTACACACTCATCCTTGGCTGCTACTGTTTTGTGCACTCAGTGCACTTTTTATTGCCTCCTTTGTCTCGTATTTTATCACTCGATTGAAAAGGTAAGGCAGAGTATTTATTTGGTTCAAAGCTCTTTATTGTATTTCCTCTCTGCCATGGAAAATGTTTTGATATTTTTAATGACTTCTGTATTTCCCTTCTGCTCTGTGAGGTTTTACTATCCCTGGCTTTATAGAGGAAACAAAGGGCGACAGGAATTGTACAACAGGGGCCAGGTTCTCCAAGCATAGTAGTCTTCCTCTGCTTGTACAAGCATCTACTGTGCATGGGAATGACCTGTTTATCTATGCATGCACCATGCACTCTATGGACATGCCAGTACTGCTTCCTTGCCCCTAAACAACACTGCAAAACAACTGCACGGAACTTTGCAAGGCAAAACTAAGGGCAGGCTGCAGCTGTGGGTGCAGCAATGAGCTCTGCCCAGCTCTTAATGGGGCAGGGATTCAAAAACTCACCTGCTGATCATGAAGCTGATCAGTCTGCTACTCTGTGGGTTGGTGCAACTTTTGCTGGGCATTAGCCCTTTTAATGAAATTCTGGCAATACTGATATCCATGGACAAATACCAGGTTTTGGCTTTAAACCCAGGACTTCAGCTTCAGGAACAGCTTGCCCCTTCAGTAGGCTTTCTAACATACCCTAGAAGTGAAGAATCAATGTTTCTTTCTTTTGCTGTGTTCTTGCTTTTAGCTGTTGTTGCAGGTGTTTTTTCCCTGTTGAAGTTATTGTAGCTTTCTGAACTCTAAGAGCTTGCAAAGCTTCTGTTTTTCAGCACAGAGGGTCTGCTAGCAGGACCACTTTCTAAGCTCTCCACTCTACTAAGCTAATCCATGCACATTTGTTGTATTTTAGAGTGTTTAGACTTCCTGAACGTGGTTTATTAAACCATTTAAATACTTTTATTCATTTTCAAAGGTCAGGCAAAATCAATCAAAACAAACCAATCTACATTTTTAAACTGTGACACCTTTATGGTAACCGAGATTGAAAGACCCCTAATTTTAGGGATAAATTAAAATAGATTTAGCAAAATAAATAGCTGCTGTAATTGTGAAGACTAAGAACAGAGCTGATGCATCAAAGAGAAGGAAAAGGGATTTAGGTCTGGGTATGCAGCTGATGTAATTCTAGGGGGTGATGCTGATTTTAAATCAAATAAGAACTGGTCCAGAACCATTAATTGAACAGCATAATTAATTTCTGTGGGCTAATCTTTTGGGTTTTTTTTCCCTCTCGTAGAATTTCTCTAACAACTCCCAAGCAGTGTTATCCACGGTATATACATCTCCCACCTGAAGCCTAGCTTTGTACTAAATATATAGTGTGAAAAATCATGGAACATATTCATAAACTTTCTTGCCTTCAATGGCTCCTTCCTCTCCTGTTGACATGTTTGCTTAGTTTCAGATCATCACATTACCTGACAATCTTCCTCACTACTGTCTGTTTAAAATTCAGACATTAAAAGAATATTATAGACCACGACAGCGCTCTTGCACAGCTCTTCCCTGAGTCAAGACAGAGAAGAGCATGTTGGAGGCTGAACACAGGGAAAAGAAGTGGTCTGTCAGCTGAACTTTCCTGCTCTTAGCAAATTCTAAGGAAACTTGGGTGAGGCAGCTCAACAATTCTGTGGCATCTCAAAAATGTAAGGTCTTGCTGCAGTTTTTTCCTGCTTCTTTCCCTGTCTACTTAAGAGGCGGAACAAGCCTCTAATTGCCAAGGTGGTGATGAATTTCAATACTTTGGACAGAATTTCGGGGGCAAGTGGCAAGCTAAGCATTGACCTTTCAACATGTGTCAGTGTCTTTATGATTTATTGGGTTTTTTTAATAGCCAGCTAATCACACTCAGCCCTGTTTATATATTACAGAGGATGTGAATGTATTTGGGGCTTTTTTTCACACTCCCTCCAAGGTCAGACTATACCTCCATTTTATCTCTTCAAAGGAACTCTATTTTGTGCAAAAGTTTGAGAGAAAGAAAAACCCCACATTTTTCCTATTATATTTCTAAATTCCAGCTGGATGAGTTTCATCTGAAGTATCCAATGCGAATGTAGTTGCACCAGTCTGGAGCAGGATTTAACTCAGCAGCTGAGGATAGCAGCCCAGCAATGTAAGGACAGGGCTGAACAAAACACTTGGAACAAGATGTCCTGGATCCTTCTGTTCATTTTTAGAAGCCAAAGCAACTTCAGCACTTTAAGGAGCTGTTAGAAAGTCTGGAAAACCTACTTCTGTATTTACTGCCTTTTACATTTACAAGATCTACTTAGGACTAGGACCAGAAATGCTGATGTGTTGATGAGAAGCTGCTCTAAATTTTGGTTGGGATTAGCAGAAGATTTGCCAGAAATCTCATTAACAGATCCTGCCTTTGTCAGTTTTACAGCCCAATTGCAGTGGCTTCAAAGCCTTGGATACGCATCACTGTCTGAACTTGCAGATGCTTTTCCCAATCAAGTCCCTATCTTTTAAGATTTGCCCATTAATCAAAGCCACCTTAAATCCTTCAACTGATAATATTCAATAGCAGTCTTAGTAAAATTTAACTGCTTAGTGGTTTCAGTGGTAGAAAATATTCTATTTCCCTCTTAAAGTGAGCATTTCTTTGTTAAAAATCCTTACAAGCATAAGGAAAGAAAAAAGATGCATCTTGGAACTAAACTAATAGCATTATGCATGTTTGATTTGGTGACAGCTTGGAAGGCGTCATGAGCAGCAGGGCTGCATGGCAAAGCCAGGATGGTTTCTGCAGTCCTTTCTCAGAAAAAAAAATTCCTCTGTGTCTCAGGAGGGAGGAAAGTCTGGTGGATACGGTACTGGATGGGGTGTCACGAGACCACGTTCTTCCTGCCTGACCTTTTGGCTGCTCACTTAATCTCCCCATACACAATTAATAGGCCCATCACTGGGGATAGGAGTCCTCCTATCTCTTGCTCTCTCATCACATCCGTCACGTTTGTTTTACTCTTTGGGTGATAAACTTTCTCTCAGGTAGTGCCCTTTTATAATCTCCTTTTACAACCCTCCAAGCCCTGATCCAGGCTGCTTTAAAAAATAGGTGACTGTTGCGTCTGAGCACTGAAGATGAAGTTGTGCCACAGAAACTTGTGCATCTGGACAACGCATGCAGCGATGTGCTGGCAATGCGGCCATTTTGTGGCCACAGCAGAATAGGTCCTGGGAGGGAGGAAAAATTAGGGGGGCAAAGTGAGACTGTGGGTAGGTGTGGGAGATGCAGCCCCTCTTTCCGTCTTCTCTTTGGGTCTAGTTTTTACCTCTTTAGATATAACGTAGAGAGTCCTCTTACCCTGGCCAGCTACCCATATTGCCTATACCATGAGCTGCCTCTGGCTGATGCAGCTTCTAAGCATTTGTTGTTTTAAGAAGTCCGCAGCTCCCTTTGCTAATGGAAAGCAAATAGAGCCCTGATATTACTTTAATGGGTGGAGTTTTCCCCTCTCCTTTCTGTCTTCAACTATCCTAAAATAGCCATCTCAGTTTTGGTCATCAGTTCTTCAAGGGGAAATTATGCTAGTGAATGGAAAACTTTTTTTAATGCCAAGTTTTAACAATTATTGTGTCAGGTTCCAAATCTCTGGAAAATAGGGTTTCCTAATGGAAACTGACCCTCCTCTCGCCCAGATAACACTGTCACTGTAGCTAATATCATGTGTCTCGTGATACTGACTGTCAGCTTAAATTGATTACCCAGGATGTTCCCCCCACACCCTGCTGTAAGATGTCACTGCTTGTATTTATAACTGACCTCTATCTACATACCTAGCAGACTGCATATACAAAGCCTTGTCCTCATTCTCTTTGTAGATGTTTATTGAAGAAAGAGAAAAATACAGTATTCAACATTTCTTCCCCATTCTCACCATTTCTGCCATGAAAAAATTTACTGGTATCATAAAATAATTTATATATTTGAAAATTCATTGTAGGTTTCTGAACTTTACCTCAGCTCCACACTACCATGTTATACAAGTATATATTTATGGCCTGGGTAGATTTAATCAAAATGATAAAAAAAATCAGTTGTATTCAAGTGTCAATTGCTACTTAACACCCAGGCTTACATTTCTTGTAAAGGTTGTTTTCTTGAACGCTAGAGAGATGAAAGATTGAAATCCTTAGTTCTAGGAATTGCATTTTTTATGGTTCCTGGAGATGTCTCCCTAAGGACCCAGAACATGATGGTATACTTTGGTAAGGAAATAAAAGGCTGCCTACTTAATAAGTGTGCTGCCCTTTCATATTTTAAGATATCTAACCAGTATTTGCATTTCCCCGGTCTGGTAAAACTTCTGACAAACATCTCAAACCATCAGGTAAACAAGTGAAGTGAATGTTCCCTTACTTTGTGAGAAAGGTGTTTTTTGATGTTTAAAGTACCATATTCTATTTAAGGAGATCATTATGGCAATGCTGGACAGACTTAATGAATGTTTTACTTTGATCCTTGAGATTTGATGTCAGGAATATCAGATCTCGAGAAAAGCAGCCGGATTTGGATCTGTATTCATCACGTTTGTAAAAGGAATGGAGGATGAATAGCTGTGCCTTTGAAGAAGAGGAGTTGAAGAAGAAAAAGATGCATATTTTAACTAGCAGCCCTTTGGTAAAACACGAGCACACGTTAATGGAACAGATATGGCCTTTCCAGCTGCCATGTTCCACCTCTGGCTGGGCCCAGCAGATGGATCTGCATTGACTTGAATGAGGCTTCAGAAACAAAATTGACCTCAGCTCCAATGTACAAACTTTCTGCATCTCACCGGTTCCCTTTCCCAGGCAGTCTGTTTTGCTGCTTGAAGAGGTTTAAGTACACAGGCCAGATATTCCTCCTGCTTTGGAAAGTCATTCATAAAGCTGCAGTGCGCTGGGATCTTTTAATATTTTGACAAAGCAGCTGAATGGTTCAACACAAGAGATCTTTTCCTGTTCTTTCATTAGCGTGTGAAGCTGAATGAATAGGAGTGGGGTAGACTATGAAAGGAGGCTGAGTGTACCTGTCACAATCTTCTAAGCTGATTTATTTTCAAGGAAAGTCTAAAGTTTTCCATCACTTCAGATGTGGTGTATTGTCTCACAAGTAAGTTGATAATTAAGGTTGCTTAGATGATTTTACTACCTTTTGTGCTTTGTCAAACCAAATTACTTATAGTTTTTCTACATGTATGGAAAAATATTTTTTAAACTTTAGAGCTGGAAAGCAAGGAACTGTCATTAAAAATGAAAATAATTTATTATATTTCACAATAAAACCGTAATGCCCAAGAAAGGGAAGCTTTAAGAAAATTATTATTCTAGTATCTTTTCATGTTGATTGCTGAAATAGTCTAGCTTCACAAAAATCTCCTCAGAGAAGAAAGCCAGCCCTTAAATTACTGTTAGCAGTGTATGAAGAATCTCATCCCAACTTGTTTTAATGGGAATGTCTCAAAAGCAAGCAGTCACTGAAGTTGTTAATAGCAGTTAATTACTTTCAATGGAATAAACTATATTCTTACTGTGAAGAGGATCACCTTTGGAACACAGGCAAACAACATTTGTGGGGAAATGATATTTTTTCTGGAGGTTCCCTTTGCCATCTTTGGGTACTTTGCTACCAAATTTGTATGTCTCCCAGATGTGGGGGCTTCAGGGGGCTTCTTTTAAATGCTTGGGTTTTCATCTCACTTAGGATCGGGGGAGGAGAGGGTGCATTGCCTTCTCCCTGCTGGCTCTGAAAACTGCTCAAGAGGTTGTGGGCAGGGCTGAGCAGCACACAGAGAAAAGAGAGGAGAGGTGAGCTTTTGTAAAGGAGGGTGAGAAATAAGAAGAAGGGGGGAAAGGAAGAGCAAACAGGAAAGTAGTTGCTGAAGAGTGAAATAAAATTTAAATTGTGAAAAATGATATCAGAATTACTTTGCTGTCTATGAAATAAGACAGACATATAGTAAGAAGGAGCAATAGCTGGGTTTCCCCTCACACTGAGAAACCCTATGCAATGTTTTCAGTGCTAGCTGACTGTGTTCTTTACAATGCCCTCCTACATCGTGAAATAGGTGTAGTTATTGATTTAACTGTGCAATCCAACAGCTTGATAGATAAAACATTCAGACCTCTTGAACTTTCTCAGGTCCTTATCATCAGGAATGTGCCATCAGAAATTTTTGTCAGTTCTTGAGGAAAGAAGCAGATATACAAACAAATCTATGTTGATTTATTTGTGAAGGATGATTCAGTCGTGATCATAGCAAAGCCTGGAAATGGTAGAGTCAGTGTTCATAGCTGGAGGTATGTTTCCATAATAAGATATGCCATACTATTTGTACTCCATCCAGCTGGCCCATTGGAACATAGTATTTTATGTAATTATTGCATAAATTTTAAAAGATAAAACATGTAAATGAACCTGAGTGGTAGTAATAGATGATTTTAATTACCCAGACACAGACAAGATTGCATTAAGTAGAGGAAATATATTTCTAAATCTGGAATGAGAGTGCTTTCTAATTCAATCTGGACATCAGCTGACAGGCAAAGAAACAAGGCTGGGTTTGGATGTAACTTGGAGAGGAGGTTGATGAAATAATGTTAGAGGACAATTTGGGCTTCGGTGTATTAGCTGGGGTCACAAATACACTACAGAGGGAATTAAAATGACAATCAAAGCTACAGAGAGGAGCAAAAGGGAGGACCCCAACAATCAGCTTCAAAATAGCAAACTGGGATACCGTGTAAGACAAATTAAATAAAGCATTAAAGAGAAAGACGACAGAAACCAAGAGGGCTAAAATGAACACTGAATGCTCAGTGATATCTAGACTTGATAAATGGCTTGCCTTACACCTGGTTGTATTCTCATTTGTCAGGCTGAGCAAATAACCCCTTCTTTAAATGTAAGATGAAACCCTTGTGTGCTGCCTGGAACTCATAGATCTACTGATCACTGAAGGCAGAAGAGAAGTCCACAAATTTTTGTGACAATCCATAAAGACTGACATCCCTCCATCCCTTTTGTGTTTGCAGTTAGACTCATACTTGGAGGAGCTCTTCAGATTCCCTCTCAGTGCTCAGGGCTTTGTTCAAATTTATTTATTTTCCTGTGCCTGCCCCTTTTTCATTTTTTCCTTGTTTGTGTCCTCTGAACATTTCAGCAGCGCACGTGCTGCAGAGCAGTAACAACATAAAACTCATGAACTATTTGTGGATACAGGATCCAGACCTGCAAGGGAACATGTAGGATGCCAAGTCCAAACTTCTGTAGTTGGATGCAAGTGTGTGATAGATGCTTATATACTGGAAGGTTTCACAGAATATCTGTAACTTATGCTGTCCTATTCGCTAAACCACTAAGCTCTCTCCAGCAACCTATGACAAGTGAAAAATACATGGAAAGATCCTGAAAGCCACATAAACTGCAAGTGTGCCATAGAAATAGGGAGGGAGAGATCTTAGAGGTTGTGAATGTCACTGAATAGATAATATTCCCAAATGACACCAAGAAGTCCCATTCCATGAAAATGAGCCTCATGAGAAGGACCTGGTTCTCATGCCATGCTTCATATGACTGCAGTTCTGTAAAGAACACCACCTCCAATTTCAAATTTCCGTGATATTTAAGCTATTTTATGTGCCTGCCTGATGTGCTATAACACTGAAGCTGTGATTTGTTTGCTATTTCTACCAGTGTTGACAGCTGCTTCAAAGTCACATGTAGGCTTAGCAGTGAATAATCTCACTACCAGTCGAAGTGTGGGGGGGATTCATAAGAAGAAGGTTAGCTGGAACCACGAACCTCAGATCATGGGGATTACTGTAGCCTCCTGCTGCCCAACAGCTTCCTGATAAGACCACACATTTACACCCTAAGCGACACCAGCACCTACCTGAACAATCCTGGTCAGCAGCTGGCAATGGTGCAGCCCTGCGCTCTGCTGTATGACCATTCCCCATCCCATGCTTGGGGAGTCATTCCCATACCCAGTAACCTCTCTCCCATTCCCTCTCCTTTGAACACCTTTGGGCAGAACCTTGCCTTGGTGGTGACTGTTACCTGCATGCAGCCATAACATGTAATAATATGATGTTCTGCATGTTGAACATTTGTGCCGTTAATGGTCTGGAAAAAGACTGGCTTCTCCTCTTGTTGTTTGGTGGGGACGTCAAGAGGGATCTTCGGTTCCACTCTTGTTTCTTCAGAAGCTCTTGATCAACTTCCAAGGGGTACCTGAATTTTAAGATTGAGTTCAGAGCAGAAGTGAAGCATGGATCTGGCTCTGGATTATTATAGTGGTTGAAACCCATGCTGCAGAGATCGTTTTGGTTTGTTTCTTTTTTTTTTTAACCAGCGGATAAGGCAAGCTGTTTGTGATAGTCAGCTACAAACTGAATTTTGTCTCTAAACACTGTTTGGCTTTGAGAAGAGGCAGAAGCCAAGGGAAGCACAAATGGTTAGTCCAGCCCTAAGGCCCAAGGTCTGCTTAAAAGATGGAGACCTGAAGAAGTTTTACCAGGACTGCTGACATGAAAACATGAAATAAAAATGCCAAGGGATTTAAAGATAAACACCCTTATTTCTCAGTCCCAGGAAAGCTGAAGTAAACAGCAAGGTAATGAGGCTATCTAGCTATTAAAGAACAAGACTGGGAAGTTAGTGACGCTTGGGTTGATAATGTTGCTGACAGTCTGAATTATTTCTTTCCTTCAGCATTCACAAAAGGAGCTGAAGGTCACATTTCTGTGACTAGGATACATTTTCCTGGGGGGAAAGTGAAATGTTAAAAGGCTTTATGATTATACCAGAGCAGATAGGCAATTAGAAGTATTAAAAGTTGACAGGCAGCAGGTCCTTATGAATTATATCTCAGAATTCAGAATTCAAAAAGAAGTGGCAATGGAAATAATGAAACCCTCTTGCTACTGAAATTTGAGAGGTCACCACAGACAAGAGCAGAGGGTAGGAAGAACAGCAAAAGGCAGACAACAGGGTTAAGTGCCACAATACTGAGTATGAATTAACTGGGAGAAAGGAAAGAGGCAAGCCAGGTCTGTGTTTGGCTTGAGCAGAAGGTGTAGGAAATGCTGTTCAGGGATGAAAGCAGCAAAGCATCTGGTGATCTTGGGCCTGTAATGAAAAAAACGTAGGAATAGCTATCAAAAGAGAGACGAAAATGTAGTAGCTGAGGAAGCAGTGAAGAGGGTTCGAACCGAGGAATGTCTTAAGTTTTCCTGTCCTACACATTCAGCTCAGTCCCAGCAAAAGCTGCCACTGAATGAACGTCACAGCAGAAGGACAGCATTCCCAAAGTACAGCCTCTAATTCAGAAACGGTCCTTACAGAAGTCATAAAGCTAATCCCTGTCCTCTTCTTGCTGTTGTTCTTCACTGTTTCTGTGCTGTGCCCAACCTCCCACTCTTGAAACACTTTTATATAAAAGTGGAATGAATGACAGTTGACTTCTGTTGACCATACTGCTAGATACTTGCACGGCTTCCATGTCAGAAAGTACTTGTCATCCTAAGAAGCCTGGGCAGGCACTGGGGTAGAGGAAAGAGCATTTTGTTTCCCTGTGAGAGCAGGGGGGTGTTCTGCCAGCATTTCCCGATAGTGCCTCTGCTTGAGAGTTATTTGGAAGAATGAGGATTATGGTAAGAGCAGAAGATTGAATTGATGCAATTAAACATGCTGTCATAGGTGATCTTACTATGGAGAAAAATCATCTCTTTCCCAGCATTAACTACAAATAGTACATGGGATAATGAGCAGTCCTTTAGGCCTCTTTCTACTCTAGTGTATGATGTATAACACCTTTTCCCTTTGATTTGCTTTCGGTTTTTTTAATCTCATTATCACTCTGTTGTGGCAGCACGTAAAGACTCTGCTGAGATACCAGGTTCTGTAAAAGAAACAGGGAAGAAACATGTTGTCTTGCAGTATGAGGAGGAAATAGCTCCCCAAGCATTAAACAGGGATAATGCTGAGGTACAGAGAAAATAAGTGATTTGCCCATGTCATGTAGGGTCTTAATAGAGGAGCTTTGGGTTGGGTAGGGGTGGGCAGAAGAGCTAATTTCAATGCCTTATTCAGCAATAGGCTCCAGGCTTATCCAGAAATTCCATAAATAACTAACACAAATACTGTAATAAATAACAATGACAAATAAAGCTATGCAGCAATTTATGGAGATATTTTTCCTATTTGCATTTTTATGTCTTTTTAAAAGCAATTATTTTTTACTAAAAGAAAAAAAAAAAGGTTTATAAGAAATTCTGAGAAGTATTTTGTTTGGTTGAAGAGACAAAAAAAAGCTATTAGCAGGAGTTGAGTAGTTAAACTGACTGTTTTTAAGTCATGAGAATCCTTCGTTCTACTATTACCTGAAAAATTTACTTTGTGGCATTGTATAAGTCATCTGATTTTCTCACGTCTCCACAAACCCTAGTGAAAAATGGGAAAAAAAATCAGGATCTCAATTAGAAACAGTTTTCACAGCTGATCTGTCTTCCCTTCAAAAGTGAACTATGGAAATAAGAAAGATGACTATTGTTTAAATATTGGAAAAAATTATGGAAACAATGAAATAAGGGAAATGGCTCAATTCTGTATCCCACTTTGACAATGATCCAAGAGTAAACAAACTCTAGATATCTAGCAAGAGTTAGCACAGCCATTATAAGCTTAAACAATGGGCACAGTTGTGTTCATTTCTGCAGTCCCATAAGTCTCTTTTACACTCCAGCTCTTCACTGCAGCCATCCTGAACAGAGACAGACCAGGAATCTCGAAAGCATGAGGCAACTCAGCCTGGCTGTAAGGTGCTGAAAATCCAACCACTTGGGTTGGATTCCAGGTTCTGCACTCAATCTGCTCCATTAGGAGGGAATTTTGCCTCATTTCCCTTTCAATCTTTTTTTATCTGCCTATTGCAATTTTAATAAACAAGGTTTTTAGGAAAAAGCATTTATAGTGCTTACTGTAATGAAGTACTGAACTTCTCAGTAAGACCTAGGCACTGTTTACACCTAACTTTACTTTAGGGAGAAGTGTCCATTTATTTCCTTTCCAGTTATTCTTCAGTGTATCATTCTATAAAGACCTATGAAAAACTGAATGTTAAAGAAACTACTCTAGGAACCTGTTCAGGAATTTTGCATATACTACACAGCAAGACCAGATAAAGCAACTCTCATTTATTTTATAGACAAGTTAACAGCAGCATTATTTTATGCTTTGGTCTAAAGGATGGCTGACAAACATCGTAAATAGAACCACTTGTAAATGCTGTAAAACTCTCAAATAATCAATAGGTTCACCTGTCAATTTGGGAAAGACCTTTTGACAAATTCTATCTTTGAAATGCATGAAGTATTAAAAGTCAACCTTATTTGAGCTGAGAAGCACAGCAAAATCGAAGTGAAATTCTCCCAGTTTTGTTATCATTTTCACACAAAGAAGGTTTTCTTAACCCAAAATGGAGCCTATTTGTTCATAATTGGCTAAAAGAATATCACTTCATTACATATTTTTTGCTTTACTTACATGGTTATGTGATTGGTCTGGCTACAGCAACACATCTACTGCCCATTATTTTGTTTATAAATTTCATTCAAAACCGTAGCTTTTTTTCCTGACATTCAGTTTTGTGCCAGGAGCAACTTCTCTAAGAATAGCAATGAATGTATGAGCTTTCCACTGCTGAGTGTCAACTATTGACAATAAAAAAGGTCAGACTACAATTCTGCCAGGTCCCATCACTGTTCCGGTCTCAGTGTGAAAAACTGGTTATTCCTCTTCATCCTTATCTGCATCCATTGACACCCTTGGTTAGAGCAAAAGGGCACCGAGAACTTCAGCAGCTTGGTATCTTGCATGTTTCTTAGCATGGGAACTGTTATAGTTAGCAAACTATAAGGCATCAGAAAGCAGAAAAACAGTTGCTGAAAACCAAAAGCTCCACCTGTCAGTGAGCAAAGCAAAGTGGGAGGGAAAATAGAATTAGTAAGCTTATCTCCAAAATTTAGCTTGATTTATGTTTAATCACAAAGGAAATCCATTGTGGAAATATTAACCAAGATAGTTTAGAGATTGTATCAGAAGATTAAGTAATCCTTGGGTTAGAAAAGTCTGAGAAAGGGTAGACAATCCTTTTCTTTCCTTCTGAGGAAGGAGGGCATGTAGCTGAATTATGATGCTTCTGTTCAGAATGTGTTTATGTCCCTGCGGCAGATATTAGTGAAAATATACCGCATGCCACTCATGTGAGACACCAAAGGACCTGCCCACATACCTGCATGCAACTACAGCAACAGCCGTCCTCCTCGGGTCCAGTTCCAGAGAGTTCGGGAAGCGCTGCCTCAAATAAAAGGCAGTGTCTATGTTCAAAACTCCCAGATTCGGGTCAGTGTGAAGCCAGGGGCCCAGATGTAGTTTAAAGTTTCCTTTCTATTGACCCAGTTGTGGTCAGAGGGATTCAAACCTCCCTACAGTTATGTACAGGCCCAAGGGAAGCTTCTCTGGAAGCACAACAGCATGGGGCCGGTCCTGCATTCCCCCATCTCCACTCCAAGATTATTTAGGTGACTCTTCCTATCTTCCTTTGTCAGATCTGACTGCAGGAAAATCTTCTGGTTTGAGACTTGGTAATGCTCAAGAAAATGGGGTCAAGCAAGAACTACTACACTGATTCTGCAGCTTCAATGGTAAATGCTCTTCAGGCTTACTTTTAGGCGACGGTCAATATGGAGAGTCGGTTTTATTTTAATTTTTGACTTGTTCACATTGCAGTGAACTGGAAAACATCCATTGAAACTTGATCATTACCATAACCACATCTTGGCTGAAGTTCTGCAGTTCTCAGAATCCAGCCCAGACAGAAGGATTTATAATTTTCCATTTAAGACTCAAAAATGGTCTTTGAGAATTGAATATAGAGTCAGAAGTTCTCAGTGAATCTGGCCTAAATTTTGAAATTTAAGAAAGAATCCCCTAATGCTTATATTCCTTGTAACATTAAACAGCAAAGCAATTGCTAAACATACACAAAAGATTAATAATTGCCCTTTATAAATATATTTATATATCCTGCTTTGGATGTCTCGCTTTGCCTGCATGATGTTATTGTTACTGTGCATTCTGCTGCTTCCTAGACTATAGCTTTTATTTCCTGAGAAGGCTGCTGGCCAGCTGAACTTGAGAAGGTGTAGAACAGTGTTGCGTGTGGATTCTGGCTCAACCCTTTCTTCTTCTTGCTACGTTTGCCAAGAATTACACAGGCAAAAATGTCACTCACCTTGTCAACAAGGACAAACCTGTTGCAATTGCAGAGGAGAAAAAAAAGCTGCCTGCTTTTCTTTGCATCTATTTGTCAGCATAGAAATATCAGAGAATGTTTCCTTCCTGCCCTAAGTATTCAGTACTATGATGCTATTGTTCACATCCAAAAAAAGATGCACAGGTTTGGCGCAGCCATGTAACATGCACTACTGAGAGAGGACGTGAGAACTTCTGACCTCCTATTGCCATCAAACTCACTCAAAGTGACAGAAACAGATTCAGATCCCAGCAAGGTTGACCTTGGCTCTCTAGAGCTAGGTACAAGACTAATAGCCCAGATACCACCCCAGCATCACTGGATATTAAGTACATTTAGAGCCACGATGCCACTGTAACACTAATACATTACTTATTGCCAACATCCAGACCCAGTTTTCAGGGTACAGCTGCAGCCTACTCCATGCCATGATTCACAGTTCAGGCTCAATGCCGAGTTTATCAAAATGCTCAAGTCAAGGATGATGCCATAGCCTCACTTGACAGAGCCTCCTACTCCTGAAGAGTGCCAGCAGGCCTATGCTGAGGCTTATACAGCCATCGTCCACCAGCCTGGCAGGACAAATCAGTCACAAATACATGTATTTATGCAACCATTTCCAAGCACAAGCTGTCTCTCTGGGGAGTCACATTCTGCATTTCAGAATGGAAAGCCAAGGATCCTGACAGCTTAATCTACCAGTTTTAAAAACTCCAGTCAGTTTAACGCCCATATTTTGGATTAAAATCCTTTATCCGGGACTCTTGAAAACTGATGACTGCGTATCCCTTTCATTGCCTTTGTTATTCAGGATTCTGATGGAAAAACAGTGCTGTGCGTAATTCTGTCATCATGTGTTTCCTTGTTCTACCAGTCTGTGGTCTGTGATTCTCCAAAAACCCCAGGAGCTTGCATAGGCATGGGAATAAATTGCACAGTCCTCCCTTGGTAAATCTAAAATGACGCTTGGATGCTCCTGCCTGGCATCTGTTTATTCGTGACATCTAGAGGGCCACAACGCAGCTGGAGCAGAGCCTGGGCCTGAAGGCTGGTGCTATATATACAGTATTATATGTTGCTTCAGAGGCCACCATTGCTGGCTCTGCAGAAACATACTTACAGCCATTGAAACAAAACAAAACAACAAAAAAAAAAAAAAAAGAAAAGAAAATGAGGCAAATCAAAAACAATAGATCAAACTAAAAAAATATACTGGGAGCTGCACTGTTTTCCATGGTGATCAGCTTGTCAATGAATCACAAAAAACTCCCAGTGAGCAGTGCCATACAGAGATGTTCCAAAAGTCCTACCTCAGCCGCTGTTCGCTCGGCGGCTCCCAGGGAAGAATGGCACACAGTTGTGTGCTTTAATGACCTGACCCCCTAACACAGGCCCTGTTGTTGCTGGTCCTTCTACAAATCTGAAACAGTGAGACTTGCTTAAAAAATGCATATAAATCAGGCAGAAGTCCTCCGAGCTTCAGACCGCAGCCCATTACAGTCTGGAAGACAGGAGAAAGACGTAAAATATGGGTTTGTTTGCCCATATCAATTGCCTTTTTATCTCCTGTCTTCTAGGTGCAAAGGCATTTGAAGTGAAGAGATGTCAGTTTTGTTTTGTATGTTCACGGTTTCATTGTAATAAATTATGTCTTTGACACATTTTTCTAAAGAAGGAGAGGAAGGAAAAAAACCTGCCCAAACCCTTGTAGTCTCAGGTACAGAGAGATCACATGAGTTCTGGCGATGATTTTTGACATCCAGAGAAATAACGTAATTCAAGTGCCTTAAATGAGACATCAGAAGGCAGGCTCCAGACACCCCACGCTTTGCTGTGCTGGTTTGCTGCAAGTTGAAGCCCGCTGCCCAGCTCTGTCTTACCTGGGACCAAGGTCAGAGCCCTGGAAAGGCGGATGGAGAGATTCGAGCCTGCGGGAATTTGCGTGCACAGCTGAACCACCTCACAGCTCTAGCCTTAGTCACGGTAGCAAAGAGACGCTCTGGGTCTCACTAAATGGGGAGAGAGAGTTGGAGCGTCCATTGCCCACACAAGCTTGAAATCATTGTCTTTGCTGCCTGGCACAAATTGCAAACGCCTGAGAAAACCCAGCAGACAAACCATGAAAGCAGCTCATACCTGCCGCCTCTCCCCACTTGCTCAGCTGCAAAACGTGTCTATCGGTGCTGCTCTTACTGGGGGATTAATTAAAGTTTGTAAAGCACTTTGGATATACTCAGATGAAATATCCTAGAGTAGCACAAGATATTTAATCCTTTGATAATATTTATTTGGCTGATGCATGCGCTAGAAGGGGAAAGAAAACCAGGGAACATGTCTGTTTAAAAACATCCTTTCTCATTAAAAAAGGCCAAGCTAAATTAAAAGGTCTGTGGAATGTGTTTCCTGCTAAACCTCGAGCCTGGGGGCAAAAGTACTGGAGGAGGATTTGTGGCTGTCGTTTGGTGATGTGACTATCTGGGCAAAACTACAGGGCTTTCTGTGACTTGCAAGACTGAGGGCTGACTTATTTCATTACCCTGTAATATTGCACACTGTTAATACTTGCATTACCGTGTCATTCAGTTCCGCTACAGCAGGTATTAATTGCCTATCCAGATAAAACTAGTTAATCCTTTTTTTGTCTGAATTTTTTAAACTTACGTAGAAGTTGGTGACTTTATATTATTCTGCAAGACCCAGCTGGAATCTTTCCTGAAGGCCCTGGTAAAAATTGGCATGTATTTTGTTTCACTATCTAAAAATCTTTAATCTTTCAAAACTGACATAAAATACATAGTTACTCCTCTCACTTTATTAATTTTAATTTGTTGTGATCCCATATTTGCTGTTTTAAGAATCCTTCCAATCTAACTTCAAGATTCAAAGCCAGACAAACAGCCTATGGTGCAAACTTCACATCTGTATCGTGTTACACTTGGCAGGAGAGATAGGTGCACTCATTTACTGGAGCTCAGCATGGGGTGAGAGTTCAGAGGTTATCATTCCTCATGGCTTACATCTTTACAGATGTTTTCCCTTTATGAACAACAGAACCGCTTGTCAGTCACAGCTCAAACCTAAAAACCAGACGCCTATACCTTCTTTTCATAATTATTTCCATGTTTTGCGGAGTCCCTTTTTTAGGGTTCAGTAGTAGGGAAATAATTACAGATTAACAGTTGCAAGAGATTAGTTAACATTTTAAATATCTGTGGAATATGACAAACTAAAATAATAGTGAAAAATATAACCATAGTCAAAACATATGTGAACCTAATCTGCAACAATCTTGACTTAATATTAAAGCCTGTATCACATTTTTCCAATCTTGCCACTGTGGGAATACTGAATGCACACATGTAATATACATTGCTATAGAACTGATAATCTAGGTGATATATTGCAGTAAAAACTAAATTTGACTGGATCAGATTTAGGCACATGACTCATTAGAGTAGTAACCTTTAGTTTAGTCTTGGTTTAGTTTCTCTAGCAATTTACAAAAAAACTGAAGAACAGCACCTGTGTAAGGACCAATGTCATCTGACAGAGAGAAACTCATAACCAGAGGTTAGGTGATCTGCCCAAATATCGTGGGGACCCTATGAGAGAATTAAGAAACTAACCTTTTTTTTTTTCTCCTGAGCCGTGCAGGTTAGGCCAAGAATTTTTTTCCTTGGTTGCAGTGAATAACACTTAAGGTTTGTGTTACAGCCCCAGCCACAATCTAAAGAAGAGGTCCAATGATCAGTTTTTCTGCAGTAACTTTCATCCAACAGATGAAAGTTTGCTTTAAGCTTTGTGAACTGCTATTTAAGTGAATTGTGGTCACTGGAAAATTTGTAGGTGTTCAGAAAATACAGCGATTGTTTCAGATGACAATGAGCAGGTCACAAAACCCCAAGTAATTTAAAGAGTTGCCCTTCTTCGACTAATCTTCAGTAACCAACTATCCTTGTCATCTGGAGCACAAGCCGGATCAGTGGTGTAAATTCTACACAAAGTGGATATTACTTTGCAGAGCAACAGACATGGAAGTCACACAAGACTAGTTATCACACCTTAGCTAAGGGGAAATCTTAAATTGCTTCTATTAAATCACAGGAGATTATCTGACTACTCCTTCTTTAAATATTTAATTTAGCTCTCCCATTCTTATAGTTTCATAGTCATCTTTTTTTTTTTTTTTGGTAATACTAGAAAGAAATGTACTTTTTGTCTGCATATGTTTTTCAAATTCTAGCTGTGATTATATATGCATAAGTTCTTTACAATAAAGAGTACCTACAGTGACACAGACTTGAAATCTGCATTATGCGTCTGGGAAGACTGAGTGGGGATGGGTGACTTGTCACAGGCAATAAAAAATGTCAGTGGTGCATGTTTGTGTGTAGTCTGTGAATGCTGTTTGATGTACTTATCAGTTCCTTCCTACAATATGTCGTAGTTACTGAACAGCATAGCTTGGCCATTGATGGGTAAAAGAAGTAGAAGATAAGAGAATAGGCAGACAGTGATTTGGATTCTGCAGATGATATTTTGCAGGTTGGAAAGGACAAAGACAATCTGCAAGCACCAGCAGCTGATACAGCCTCAGTAAGAGATAATTCTGGGCCTGGAGACAGAGAAAAAACATATGCACAGTAAATCATGCAAATCAAGTCTAAATGGTGAGACATTTGACAATAAGGCAGAAAATGATGGAGTTGGAGGTTGTTTCTTTTATTTTTTTAACATCAATTTTATAATAAACTTATTGTTGGACTTATAAGCTATTAACCTCTTGGGGCGCAAAAGGTCGTGGTGGTGGAGCATACTGGGATAACAGCAAACTTGTATTGGGAAGAGGGAGGATTGAATAATGTTCCCTCTAGATCTTCTTTACTGACTTCCCTGAGTCCCCTGAGAAAGTCACAAGTGATAAGAAGAAGCCAGCTGGTGGGAGGGAGTGGGGGCAGTTTCCAGTATTTAAGGGTGAGATGTTCTTTTTTCTACCTCATTATTTCCAGTTAACTGCTCCTTCTGTGAATATTTAAATCTTAAAAAAACCCTCAAACAAACAAACAAACAAACCAACACAAAAGCAGTAAGACTGTTTTATTCCTGCATCCCTCCATAAAATCCCTGCAGCACTTCCCCTTGGAGTGGATGCTGACCAGATGAAGAAAGCCAAATGGAGCTACCAGCAATTTCTTTGTCACTGCAACATCTTGCGGGAGAGTGCGATACTTGGGGATAGAGATAACAACCAACTGTGGCACCATGCCATGGAACTGTCAAATTATCTTGAGAGAGGATGGTAATGAATGTGTATCACTGCTACATATGATTTGCTTTTAAGCAGGTAGGTAGGGCTGTGACTGAACACAAGCCATTAAATTATGAACAGAGGGAGAGCTATCCAATTTTCTGCCTTACTAAGGAAATGAATAGTTTTACTGATAGCTGAAGACTTTGAGTTTGCCCTTCGTTTTGTTATCTTCCTCTATTTTTTTCCTTTAAGTACAGCAAATCTAATTGTCTAGTCCGTACCATCAATGTTGTGTTGGTATAATTCCATAGATGTTTTTTGGAGAAGCTGGGTTTTGTTTTAGTACAGTGGAAGGAAAAATGAAGTTCAAAAGCTCCTCTGGCAATGAGATGAGTGGAATACATCATTTTACCTCCCTTCTGCTCCATTACTGTAATGTCTTCTGCAAGAAGAACCTGCGTTAGCAGCCCCTTTCATAAGCTGTGCTGCATCCAGACTTTCTGCCCTACTTCCACGTAGAGGTTTCATTCAGGACTAATTTCACCAGTGCTTAGAGAAGAATATGAAAATGGGGCAAATGAAAGAACAGTGGGACCCACAGTTTGCTATAAGAGCAAAAACTACACTCATCATTAGGAGGTTCTGTCACCCATCAGCTGTGGGCATGCAGAACTGCAAAAAATTTTAGTCTAATCTTATTGACAACATTGTTATTGATACAGATTGTGGTCCCTATAAGATCATATCCTAGCAAAGAAAGTGCTGTGTTCAAATGCATATTTAATAAACAGGCCTACAATATACATTTTAGAGTAGGATCAGCATGTGCAGCTGAAATAAGAAGAAAAACTGTTTATAGTGAGTTCTGTCTGTCCTGTATTTACAGTTTCTGCACTGCTGAGCCCTTTCTCCGTTCTGTTGAGATATAATTGAAAAATTTATATATATGAATTTCTTAAAAAGATGGCTTTCTGCTATTTCAAACTGACCTTAAGCTCTGTACCCTAAAGAGTAGAGTTAAAAACCATGTGTATTAAGGATACTTTCAATACACAGTGCATGTCTTCTGAATACCTTTTATCTAGCTCTGATTAAAAGCATTGCACCACCAAGACAACTTGATGGGTTTATGACTTATTGACTGTCCTGTTACTATGTAACAGTTAATTGGCTCTCTCCTTGCTTTGATCTCTGATGTTTGATTCTGCTAAATCTTTAAAATATGTTTTTGACTATAACATCCTTTAAGTCTTTAAAATAAATGCTCCTCAAATGCATTTTTTTTCAGTTTTAATAAGTTCTGTTTAACAAATAAATGTGGGAAGGAGTGGGGAGAAGGGAGAATGCATGAAATATTCATAAAGGCCAATAGGATACAGTCAGTAGGTAGGGCTTGTTAAGCTAAAAGCTTGTTTTACAAGGCATTCAAGTCTGGTTCCTCAGCTGGGACAGTCTGAAATAGCTCTGTGTAGATCATGTTTTCCTTTTCCTCTTTCCCTATACTGACAGGGGCAGAGCCAGCAGAAGGAGGGAAAATTTCTCCCCTTTCTTTTTATCTATTGTTTGTCTGTAATGGTCAGGAAAAGCAAGTCCCTTCTGGAGCTCCTGCATACTGACTTTGGATGCTAAAACACCATTTAGAAGAGGTGCACAAAAAATATGGATAGGGCCAACATAATTCAAAGCAAGTGTTTGTTTCTATGCATCCATGCACATCTGTGCTTATCACCCACGTTGCTCCGATGGGAGCTGGCTGTGGGGGGGCATATTGTGGGGGTCTGTAACTCCCTCAGAGGTAGTGCCATTTTGGTCTGACCATGGATATGGCAGAGATCGTGGATCTGGATAGAGGTGTATGGCATGTGACAGCTACAAATAAGCCTCTAAAGAAAAAGCTTAATGGGGGGTTTGGGGGCGGGGGGGGAGGTTTGAAAATGTAGTAAGAGCTGGGTAAGGACCTGGATGCAGGACAATTGGGTCATAGGGTATCCTGCTTTGGCCAGGAGAGTTTGCAGAGCACACTTTGCTCCCTCCAAGGCTCTCAGGGAGAGAGAGCATAAACCTCAGCTCTTCACTGGGACAAAGGCATCTCCCTCTCCAGCCAGGGGCCAGGGGAATTAGCTTGTTTGCACAATGTCAGAAAACAGATGTCTTGAGTCCAACTCCTCCATTAGCCCATACCCTTTAAAAACCCAACCTAAACAATTAGCTGTGTACTGCTGGGGGTGTTTCTATCACAGACAGATCCTCCTGGGTAGCCCTGAGAGGCAGGGAATGATTTGGGCAGGCTGTGGGTCTCTTGCGGTGCTTTCTGCATTCAGGAGCTGGGGGTGGCGGGACTGAACCCTGCCCAAAATGCAGAGCTGGGACCAGGCAGTGGCCAGCCTCACTGTGTCTGCCTGATGCTAACCTTGTGTAGAAAAGGGGAAAACACAGTACCTGTGTATTATTTTACTGGCTGGAGGCAGGATTGAAATCCTGATGGAGTTTAAAGGTGTGCTATGAAGGCAAAGGGAAACGGTGAGGGATGTTAGAGGGATTTCCCTTTAGCTGCTTGTTTTTAAACATTTGAGCCAAAAAGACATAATCTTGGGAGACTTTCCCTGTTCAACCAAGTAAGGGGTTTGTTGCCACACTAACGTATTTGTGATGATTTCTAGGAATTCTTTACAAAAAAATGAAGTCTTGGAGAAAATATTCTGTGGAGTTAGGTGTCTGCATGGTTTTGTGCCTTTTGAAAGCTTGCTATTTCTGTAGGACAAAATGTCAATTAAAGCCATTCCTGTAACATGTCGCTAGAGGGACATGAAAACATGGAATAGATTAGCTCCTGTTGTTCTTAGTTATTGCTCTTTAATGTGGAAAAACACTACAGGAATGATTTAGGGCTTTCCTTTCTCTGACTGAATGAAAGAGCTTTAAAACATGATCTTTGAACTGTTTGATGCTTGTTTAAAAAAAAGAAAACACACACTAGTGGTGAGGATATTGTAACGGTATAGTGGTACACCAGCAGGTCTTCAAACATAAGATACAAAGAAATAGTGTCTTTTACAGTTCTTTGGAAATTAACTTCCTAATATCAGGTATTTACACTAAGCTTACCCACACACATGCACATAATCCTTTTTATAGTGTAGATAAACAGTATTAGACCTACTTTCAGTTCAGAGTGTGAGGTCTAGCTATGAAGCTTTCAGTGTCACCTCCGGGTTGTGTTTCGCAGCCGTGCGGGAAAAGGAGGTTTTGTCATGGGCTGCCGCAGAACTGCTGCAGTGCACAGCTGGCAGGCAGCAACGAAACCAATTCTTAGCAGAGACCGGTGCTCTGCAAGCAGCTCTCCTCCATCCTTGTCCGGCATCAAGCCAACAAGTCCAGCTTAAATCCTCCCATGGCTCACACTGGATCGGAAAAGGACCATCCTGGCGCTGGTCTGAGCTGGGAGGCAGCAGCTGTCTCGGCGTGGTTGGAACCTGCTGCCTCCCAGCTGAGACGCGTGATGAGTGCCTGCAGGATGCCACGGGTGCCTGGTGGGATGCCACGGACACACGGGGCTGCCATCCGGGCTTCAGGTTTGCAAACATGCGGCAAGAACGCAGCCCAGGGAATCCTACTGTTTTAAGCTTAATGATATTGTTCTTCACATTTATCCTGAAATAAACCTGTGGGCACTCAAGGCCTGTGCAATCAATAATCAGTAATAACCAGGTTTTGGTTACAAGTAATTTGCAGGGAAGCAAATATGCCGCAACTCCCTAAACCCCGTTTTTGTGAAAGCTGTTAAGAAAGCACAGCTGAGACATACGCTCTCTTGGCCAGCCTGGCTTCCAGACAGCTCCAAGCACATTTTGGCCCTATCTGGCTCAGAGACATGGGGCTTGCAGCCGTTTTGCATCATCCTTTCTGCCTCTCCTCCAAGTCTCCACTGTGAGCTCGGCTGCCCAAAGCTGCCTCCAGCTCTTCCCTCACACTGAAACAGCTATCCATAAAGTGAAGGCTTTTGGTGCCCAAATGGGATGAAAGCATTTCTGCTTCTGCATGGGGGACAGGAGGAGGGTGCTGGTGACACCCATGTCCCCTGGCTCTGCTCCAGGTGGGGAATTTTACTTACACACCGTTTGTCCACAGCAACTGCAAGGGTGCTCGGTATTGTTTTCCTTTCCAAACAACCCGTTTGGTGGCTTTTGTTTTGCATGAAGTAATTAAGGAGAGGAAGCTGAGCCCTTTCCCTTCATGCCTTTGTTTCGCCTGTGTATCACATTACAGGTGCGGGGGTCATAGTATGAATGTGTCAAAGACTGGTGGCAATAAATAGCTCCAGAAGAGGATTTGTGTTACTGCTGCTTCGATGGAAAAGCAGACAGAGGCTGGCTTCTTTTTTTTTTTTTTTTTTTCTGGCTAGTTTTTATGTTATTATATTTTTAAAGAATGTAAAGACTCAGGAGAGTGTTTAGGTTTAGTTTGTCCCTCATTAACTCTTGAATGGTTATGCATGCAGTGTGATTACTTACATGTTGTACCTGTCACCGCCTCTGCCCTTTGTTCAGTCTAGCTAAAATATAGTAGTACCTCATTTCAGTAATAGACCTGACCTAGAGTAAAATGTGCAAATTCTTACAGAAAGTGCAATAATTGCAATTGATTTGCTCTTCTATGGGGAAATAATGTCTGTCTCAAACAATAACATCAGCTTTTTCTTAATTGCATTACATTAATATCATATTAATCTGTATTCGTATCCACATACAAAGCTGTGAAGCACATTTGGGCTGTGGGGTTTTTTTTTTCCTCTACCCTAATGACATACACAACTCTCAAAATATGTTACCAAATCTGGAAAGTCCCTTTTTGCCCATTCCATAGAAGAAAGACAGAAGGGAATAAAAAAATAAAACTCTGACCCATAATTAAGAAAGTTGTATCTCACCTACCGCAGCCCCCATGTTTATTTTTGTTGTTAATCCAGTGGCGGGGATGATGCTGTATTAATGATGGGTGGGCGCTCCAAGCTATTTCTTATTCCTGGCTCAGAGCATCTGCTTTCAACAAATGTCTTTTACGCACATATGTGACCTTTGGCTACCTACGCTTAAGTCCACCTGTCAAGATGGCATCATGCCTGCTCATGAATGTGGTCCAACTGCTAGGGCACGGAGGAAACCAGCCCCTGTGGCCCTGTAAACGCCATTTCCTCGCAGAACACCTCCCTCTTCTCCCAGGCGCGTGGTACACATGGCTCCCGGCTTTGGGGAGCAACCAGCCACCCGATTTCCAGATGACGCCAGCCCCAGACAGCTGGTTGGGGTGTCTGAGGGGACACGATGGCAGATCCGAGTTGGCACTGAGCAAGGGAGATGCCCTGGCATGGCAGCCCCCCTGGCCGCAGGGTCTTTGCAAACGCCAGCTGCAGCGAGCGCTGGCTCCTTTGCAGCAGGAGATTGTGACAAAGCTGAGACCCTGCCTGTAAAACCAGCACTTTTCAACAGGGCAGAGTCACGGATAAAATCCCGGTCACTTTTCTCCTTCCTGAGATCAACCTATGCAATGTGGAGCACCTTGTGAAAAAGCTTTTATCAGCATAGTTTCCTTCAAAATAGATATATTTTGTGAAAGTTGCTTGCTTTTTATTTGGAAGGGATGAAATTTCCATTCAGAGGCAAAAATCCCGAAGTGTCTGATGTTGTCAAAACACCAAATTTCACAGTATAGTATTTGGCATAAAGGCTTTTTTTTCCTGCTTTTCATTGTGAGACGGCTGTTTGAAAGACAGGTTTTGTTTTTCAACTTTTAGGCAATTGGACACATTTGCTTACTTGGAACGCAATATGCTGAGCTCTCCAAAGTGACTTTGTGTTTAATTTTTGCAAAAATTATACCTGTTCTGTTTCAGACTGGAGAAGAAGTAAAAATGGCAGAATTTCCCATGAAGTGGAAAGTCTCATTCCTCTTCTGCTTTGGCTGGGTTCAAAACATCACAGGGAGAATTTTCCAAGAAGGTTATTTATAACCTTTTGAATATGGAAACGTTTCAATGTTTTTAACCTGCAGTGTGTGGAAACAAACAGGGAAACAAAATATTTCCATGGTTTTTGATAACTGAAACAACAGGTGATAGACCCATGAATAACGAAAGGGGAACAGGGAATTAAACTACTTTTTATCATGTAACACTCAAGGAGCCAGTCAGTGGAACTGCCCAAAGAGCGGGGCTAGCACAAACACAAAGAAGAACTTTTCACACCCTGTACTAATTACATTGGGGAACTTTTTGACACAGGTTGTTGTGGAGGCCAAAAGTACAACTGGGTTCAAATTGGGATCAACAAATTTGATGTAGGAGGTCTATCAGGGCAATTATGATATTCTGGATGTTACCTCCAGCTCAGGAAGTCCCTGAGCTACAGACTGCTGGAAGAATTCCTATATTTCCTCTGCTTCCTACAGCTTTTCCTTAATTGTCTGCTGCTGATGGAAGAAGGATAATGGGTGAGAGGATCCTTGGTCTGACCTTGTCCTTGTGTCATTGGCTAGTCAGAGAACATGGACAGCAACCATGGCATCTAATGTAAATGGAGAATGTAACAAGAGACTCCAAATGAAACAAGACAAAACAAAACAAAACAAATTTCTTTGCTTTATATTTCTTTGAAAAGTACTTATGTATTTCAGCCAACCCTGTTTTCCAGCCTCAGTGATATCTCAATAGCTGCAGGACACTGAGCAGGGACTCCTTGCAGAGACCTTGTTAGGAAAGCGAAAACTGCATATCAATAGCAGACAGAGAAGATGAGAAGAGAGAAGAAAGGGAAGATGAAGATTTTAAGATGGTGAGAACAGAGAGGGCTCCATTTGGCAGCTATTTAATGCTTATCTTAATATTGTACTTGGCACCCATTTACCATAATGATTGGCAGCTGATTGACAGGATTACGTAATGGAGCTGTCTCTGTAGAGCAAGAGCCATATTTTCAGGGGGAAAACATCACTTTGTTACTGGAGATGGGACCAACACGCAGTATGCTCGGATCAAGGGAGAGTTTTGAACAGAATCTTCTGTTTACGCAACCAAATATTAACAACTCTTTCCCAGCGAAATGCGAGTGAAAGACAAATAGCCATCAGGACTTCAAGGGCGTCTAGACATCTCATCACCCTCACAACCATCTGACAGACCCTGCGGCAGCTGCCAGGCTGGCAGCACAGAGCGCCTATTGAACTAGCGAGGTGGCACCATTTAAATCTCCCGTTTAAATGCAGGCCTGAAAAAAATTGCTTTCAGAAACGTCTCAGAAGAAAAAATTGTAAATAAGGAGGTCATAAAATACAATACAAAGAATCAGTGGATATCACAGCAATTTTCTTCTTGGGTATTTAAAATAGTCTGGTTTTATTAACTGGGGCACAGTGGTGGGCATGACCCAGCCTTGATTGCTTCTGGAGGGCAAGTGAAGTGGTTTGCCGATTTCCCCGTAGGATATTTGCCATGTCGGTAACAAGGATCTCGCTTCTACCGGTGCTGTTTCATACCTACCACTTACACAATATTCCTTGATTTTTGAGAACATGGGGGTTGTTGTCCCTGACCAGATAATCCTGGGATTTGCTCACACATCGGTGGGATTCGTGTGCGCAGTGAGGGAGTTTTGTTAGATTGGAAGAAAGGGAATGAGCTCCTTCAGGGACTGAGCCCACAGATAGTGTGACTGGAGTGCTCCTGATGCTTTCATGTCCTGCAGGAGATGCTCCCTAACCCCCTTTCCTTCCAGGGAGCTCTGATCCTGAACTGACTTTTGTCCTGTGTAAATCAGACTGTGTAAATCAGGCTGTAACAGGTGGCCAGAAAGTGATGCCAGACTTCCCAGCCCTCCTGCTTAAGAGCAGGTCAGCCAGAAGCTCACTCTTACCTGGAAAAGGTCAGAGCAAAACAATAATAGGCCTTCTGTCCGCAGATGTAGGACCTTGGCTGGCTACACCGAGAGGAGAAAGTGTTAGAGGGTGGTCATGTCGCTTGACTGCCACTACTCCGGGGACCTCCTCAGCTGCTCTCAGAAAGAAGCAAAATTCACCTCCTACTCCCAGCTGCTCTCCGGAGAAGCTGTTGTCCTCTGTGGCCCCAAGGGCAGCCTCGACACTGGATTTCCTTGTGGCAAAGCTAGTCTCTGGTGGGACAGATGTCCTCTCCCCCATTGTCTGAAGAAGCACGTATTTTCCCTTTCTCAGGGTGTATTTAACACACACCTAATTATACACTAGATTAATGTTCAAGGTATTGCAAAGTCAGGGAAGGCAGGGTACAGGTACTTGCAGTATAGAGAGCACATGCATGAATGCACATCTGGATGCATGTCCTTTGTGAAATGCAGCACAGATGTTGTCTGCACATTGAGCAGAGGTGCTGCTGGTGACAGAGGGGGCTTGGATCCACTCCGGGCACATGTGCATGACTGAGCGGTGTCAAAAGCCCTCTTTCTCTGTAACAGCAACCTGTTTGAGTTGCAAACTGCACACTCAGTCTCTTGGCGAGTAAAACAGCTGCTTTTGGCTGCCCTCAGCGCATACGCTCAGTAATTCCTGTGGCTGGCGGGATCTTTTGCTGTGACGCACAGTGTGGAGCTCTCTGGTCTGCGTACAGGGGGATGGGGTTTTCCAGGTTTCTCTCAACACGGCCACACCACTCACACGGGCCGGTGGGAGGGCTGGGGGAAGCTCACACCTTTTCCAGGCAGGCTGGAGGACAGAGGAAGCTTGTGGGGCTGGAATATACTTGCCCCAAAGAAACACTGAACACAGCAGGGTGGTGAGGGGGCTTTTATTTCCCTAGCTAGGAAATTAAGTTTCTGTAACCCCTGGCTGAGTTTTATATTGTCAGCTGGAGATGATAAATCTAACTATTTTCATATGACTTTAAAGCATCCCGGAAACAAAATGCAGTTTTTAGGTCTCCCTTTATTCAGCACTGTTTCTCTCTCTTTCAGCAGGACCTGGAAAAAAGCCCACTAAAGCCAAGGCAAAGACTCCCATTGACTTCAACGAGAGCGGAATCTGGCCCTTTACAGAACAGCTTTATAGGTCTCTGTGCTCAGAGAGGTGTTGTTAGAGAGTCGTAGTTCTCCTGGACCACATGGCAGAAAGCGTTTCTTTATAAAGATGCTTTCCTTTGGACTTCCAGCAACGACGACAACACCTATGCGCACACACACGCGCACGCACAAAAGCCGTGGAGAAGTCATCCATCTTAGAAAACGTGTTATGCCTTCTAAGCGTTTCTAAATCAAAGACTGATAAATAAAACATGGGTTCAGTGTTAAAAGGAAAAAAGAGCCCTTTTAACAGATTAAAGTGCTCACAGTGCCTGACACTGTGAAATAAGAGTGTTGAGCAGCAGGGCAGTTAAGTAAAAGAACTGGTTTTGCTGACAGGTACAAGCTGTTGTGTGTCTTGTAGCAGCCATTGGCAGAAAAAAAGCCCAAAAGCTACTCTCCCAGCAAAGCATTCCCAGAAGGTAACAAACTGTAGCCATCTATAACTAAAGTTTTGCATGTTCTCCAGCTGAACGTTATGAGATAAAGCTTCTCTCTCTGAATGAAGAGGAAGAAAATAGTTTTTAAGCCCACCAAAATAAACAAGCAAACAAAATCAGCACCCTTTCTATTGCTATAATGATTTATTCTAGCAGACTGGAAGCCCTGCTGGTTTTTGCAGCATTTTTTTTTTCCCCTCAGTGTCCTGATTCTTCTTAAAGTCCAGTGCACTGGGTTGGGTCCATAACTGCATTTCCAATTGCTCCTCAGCAGTTGCAAAAGAAGGGGTGGTAAAGCCCTATGCACTTTCTCATTCCTCCTGGACTGTGAGGGGAGAGGCTAAAGGCTGTATGTGTACAGATGGGAACATTTCTCCGTATGAAGTGGCATTAACTAATTCTGTTTATTTGGCTGATCAGAAAAGCTGATTGTTAAGACTGATTTTTCTTTCCCTCTTCTCTTCTGAGCCTGTGGTACCTTGATGGAGGGGAGTCTTACAGCAGAGGTCACTGAAAATCCTCCTGAATATTTTATCAGTTCTGCTTCTTATGGCTTAGTCTACAAAGACAAACCCTTATGTGTGAAGGGCATGGAGCTGAGAGCAGGGGGAGGAGGGATAAACCTGTGTCTGCCCTTGCTTTGCTTTCTGACCAGAACACAGAGCACATTAGCTGTGGAAGTGGCAAACAGAAAGAATTTGTGCACCATTAGGATCACGCTCAATACAGAGTCTTGTTCTTATTAGCAAAAAAGAGCCCCAATCAATGTGAATGAGAGCCAGATGATTTTGCTGTCAGGCTGCTAAGGAGCAGTTTTACAATGCCAGCTGGCATCCCATAACCTTTTAGGACTAACTTGCCTACTACTCGCATGGATTTGAAATGTTGTGGCAAACGCCAAGCCTAGGTTAGAGCACAATCAGGCGAATCTGCGATGCTTTTTCCCTAACCCAGGAGTACAATGTGGCCATGTAGTGCCCACTGTGGAAAAGCCATGTTTCTGCCTCTGCCACTTGAGAACCATTTCCACACAGTCATATAAGCCATCTCCAAAATGCCCTGGACAGCAAGAAACATGGCCAAAGGCAGGTGGGGGGAACCTATAAAATGAAATTGCATTATTTATTGGAGAGAGCTAAGTTCTTGCCCTAGGATGTCATTATGCACCTCTATTGAATGCTGATAATAGTCATCTGCAATCTGATAATGACTTTAATATCTTTCTAAAATGATGATAATTTAACGCCTTTATGAAAGAGACCCCTTTTTGACATACTAACACCCCGACAGACCATGGTGTTCACGCAGGGATTGAATGGGACCGGAGTCCAGCAAACCACACTTGATAGCCCCTCAGCAAGGCAGGCTTGGCTCTGTCAGCAAAGGGAATCACTAACTTTGCTGTAATGCTGCTTATGTTGGGTTTGGGGCCGTACTGGCACAGCAGCTGATGTTTGATCAGGGGCAAAAGGGAGGTGAACTCCAACACCATAACCATATGGGATTGCCATAGATACTGTCCCCTTCCTCTGTTCAGCAGGAGAGAAGGAGGCAGTTTTGTGTCTGGCAGGCTAACTCACCCAGTGTTCAGTGGTCCTTGCTTAATGTTATGCCCCAGGCGAGTTTTCTATTTGTCTTCCATTTATTTCATGTCACTCATAATAAGCATCCTTCCAGCCTTAGCGGATCAGATCTTCTTAGAGCATTTCCCTGTATTTCAAAACTGATGGGAAGAAGTAATGGGAAAAAATACTTCTGCTCACAGGAAGCCATTCTGAGCTTGTTTTTTAAATATGTATCTTTTCCAAAATCCTGGAAGAAGCTTCCACCTTTGTCAGAAAGACTTGGATTCTCTGTGGTACCATTTAACTCGACAATATCTCCAGCACACTCACGAGGCAGAGGCTTTGATGAAACACTTCAGCAATTACAGGCCTGTCTACATCTCACATGGAGCCTGGGACTTTTCACTTTTTATTTTATTTATTTACTTATTTATTGTAGAATTGACAGCCTGTGGACTGATAGCTCAGGTTTGTCCACAGGGAGTCTGCTGCAAGGCACAGAGCATTCGCTATGATTCTCTGCCCACGTGCTTCAGCCCTGACACGCAGCGAGCACCTCACAGCCTCTGCTGACACTGACAATTAACACCAATTACACAGGCAGTTTTGTAGGGTGAACATTTACCCACTGGGAGCCTGAAAGAGACCAGCTCACTTCATATAGGCTACCTGATAGCCGTTAGATAATAATGATTTACTGACCGCAGCTGGGCTCTGGCAGATGACCTAGATTTCATCAGTCTCCCCTGACACCTTCAGCCTACCAAACCTGGGACTTTTGAAGGAGTTAATGCCATCCACCACTGAGATTATTCCTTCCTTGTTTTCAAAGATGCTAGGAGATTTGTTTTTTAATCCTCCCATTGCTCTACCATGGGGGATGAGGGGAATGGGATGTCAGATCCATATCCCGTGGAAGTGACTCTTCCTCCTAATCCTCTCTAGTTCCTCACAGCCAGCCCAGTAGGAGCAGGACTCGTATGGCATTAAATAAAAGCAGCAATCAAAGAACCAGGCCCCCCTGCGCTAACTGCAGCACGGGCACAAGTTTAGCCAGTGAAAACCAGCGTGGGCAGAGTCCAAGTCCCTCGGTGACGAGAGCTCTGAGTGTAGGCGCACACCCAGCACCGCTGCAGCGGTCGTCAGAGCCGGGGAAAGCTCTTGCGAGACGCTCAACATGCGTCCGCCATGTGTGGCTGGATGGGTCCCAGACCACCTCCTCACACACACGGTGTTTCGCTTATCAGGCGGCGGTGCTTTTTACGACATCTTCTTTCCCCGAAGCAATCGCTGTTGCTTTTGGAGTTGATCTCGGAACAGATGGCGTTTTGGGAGGGTAATAAAGAGGAGGGGGCCCTGTGGAGAGGGAGTGGGGAAGCTGCTCCAGCTGAACTGAGAGAGAGGTGAAAGGCTGGGGGGGGGAGGAAAAAGGGCAGTGGGAGGGAAAGCAGAGCCGCTGCAAAGGGCTCAGACCTTGAAAGCCCAAGGGCTAACGTCAGTGAAGACAGGTTTGGACTTCGACTCCATCCTGGCTGGCTCTGTGTCACAAGACATCTTAGCAATCTCCTCCAGATAGTAAGAGTAATTTCTCCTTCAGACCAGTTCCTCATACTCAGAAAACACTGAGACTTCATAAAGGAACAAACTGAAGTGGATCTCCTACCCTCCAACAGACTCGAGTCTAACAGCTGACAGAGAAAACTCTGAAGAGATCCTTTTGATTTCCCAAAATCAATTTGTTTTATGCTGCCGTTTAAGTAATTTGTTGGAAATTTTAAACCTAAGAGAGGATGTTTGCTCTGCTGTGCATAGCAGAGCACTACAGAGCCCAGCAAAGCAGACAATCTCCATTCTCTCATGTTGGATCTGTTCCTGAAGCCTGCAGGTTTCTTTTCGAAGTCTGCCTTGTAGCTGCCATTGTAATCCAGGCAGAAGGGGCAGATGTGGGAGAAAAAAAGGGTGAGAACTAGGATGGCAATGAGAAAGAAATCCTCCTAATGAGAGGTGATGCTAAAGCCAGCTAAACCAGCATATTCATTCCTCTGAATTTCTGTCTCCCACAGCCATTTTCTCTGCATGTATGCCCTTCCTTTCCTCTCATTACCAATAAATGCTGTTGTCTGTGCCATGCTATTAACTTTTTTAATATCCCATTTTAAAAATTAATGTATTTTTAATAAAATCTCCCAATCGCTCATGCAAAGAAAATTACTGATTAAGGTGTACAGCATATACTGATGCAAAAAGTAACTTTCTGACATTCTCCAGCATATACTACTGGGCACCAATTTCTATTTTAAAAATAATGTTTCCTTTGTCAGCTGCATTCTCACGTATTGATGTTGAAATGAATTATAGCAGAAATACGTACAATGGAGACATTGTTAACTTTAACTGCCTATTTTAGGTCTAAGCCAGAGTGTTTTACATATTCTTATGGTAACAATATTGTTTGGCTTGCTCTTCCTTGGGTTTACTCTTGTTTTGGGGTGACTTCCTTTACTTCCCCTCCCTCGCTCAGTAATGAACATGTTTATTTTTACAGCTAAACATTTCAATCACTATAATTTCTGCTGAATAGGAATACTGGAAGTTTGGCAATTCCTAGTTTCTCATTGTTCTGCAATTTAAAAAGCTACATTTGATATTCTGGTCTCTCCTCTTTTTACCTTCTTTTGCGCCTATTTGCTGAAATGAAGCACAAAAGGTGTTGATTTTTATGGCAAGGCTGACACCCAGTATCTCAGCTTCCTCAAAAAGAACTCAAAGGCAAAGAAAATTTTTTGATCTCAGAGCTGTGATCAAGCCAGTTTATAAATTTCTCCCCAACAAATGCCTTTCCTCCACCACTGCTATGTCAGACAAGTGGCACAAGTCCCCCTCCTACCATAAAATACCCCAGTATTTCCATTGCAAAGGAAAGAAAAAGTGGGCAGATGAAATAAAGTAGCACTGTGTTATACCAGAGGAGAATTTGTGCCTTGAAAAGGAATTGTAGGCAATGACTCAGAACATCCTCAGGGTCCCTCTGACCCACCTGTGTGACACAAAGGCACTCTGATACCAGTTTCCTTCTCTGTTTTGTTCTTCTGATTAAAATCTGAACATTTGCATTATTTTATAAAGGAGTTCATTTTTGTTCTTGCCATTCAGAAAACTAATTTCTCCTGCTCATGGACTTTCCCCTAGACTGAACAAACTGAAATTCACTCCAAGTAACCAATTTCTGAAATTAAAGCCCCAGTTATGCATTATTCCCAAATCAGAAGGGGGAAAAGAAGAAAAAAAAAAAAATTTATCTTTGCTTTAAGAAAAATGGGTGATGCATGAAATTGAAACTAGCTTTGCTGGATGAGGTGATGAGTAAAGATGAAGTGCTCCTTTGTCTTCTGAGGGCAGTAGCAAGCAGATCAGTAGGACTGACCCTTTGGCCTCCTGAGACTGCTAATAAGGGTGCCCTGCCAATACTGTCTTTTTCTGCATGGAGCTTTCCCTGGCTGAGACTGGATTCGCAATCCTCCCTAGGTTACTGGTAAGCAGCAAAATCTTGTTTGATTGACTGTGCGGACTAGAGGTTCTTGAGCCTGGGGTTCAATCCTTGTTCTGGTTATCTCCTCATCAAGTCACTTTTGTGCTATGTCAGCCTTTTGTGTTTTAAGAAGAAGCTCTTTGCCCTAGGGAATATCTCACACTATGTGATGATACCATGCCTGACACTAGGAGGTATTGAACAGATTTCAGATGGGGGGGTCTCTTGACATTTACAAGGTTAAAAATACCAATAAAAGACTTACATCAGCATCCACCTATATCCTTAAATATTAGTATCTTCTGGCTGGACTATCATGTGTTGCATAATGATGGTGCTCTGCAGAATTAGAGGCTGTTCTGGAGATTCCTCTCTAGCCAACCCAGCTAAATCCTTGTAGGGATCACCGTTTGGAGCTCGTTTTGTGTTGTCATTGGAAGATTTTCTCAAAACAGCCCAAGGAAAATCACAGATCTTGCAATCTCCTGCAAAGGATGTTTTCAGAAGCTCAGGGAAAAAGACACTCTGAACAGGCTGGGCAGGACCCTGCCTGCAAAATCGAGCTATGGACTTTCAATATGGTCCCATATTATCTTGAAGACAAAAAAACCCCACAAACTGATAGGCACTTTCTGAACTGTACAGATTTTTCTCTTGGGCCCCAAATAATTTATTTCAACATGAAAGAATGGAAGAAATCAGCTGAGACCAATAACACTAAAAGTCCTTCCTACTGTTGTGTCCCCACATATGTAACCAATGTTGTTGACACTCCACACCTTCCTTTTTCAAATTCATAATTTCCTCTGAAAAGATTTACACTTAAAATGTTGAAAAATCTCTACTTTAATTTGCTATTTACCTGTGTTAGTGGCTCTAACTGAAATCAAAGACTCCTTTGTGCTTAGGCACTGTTCAGCCACAGTAAGATTCAGTCCCTAAGCTGAATATTTCACAGATTAATAAAGCAAGACAGACCAAACAGGTAAAGTGTGGAGGAGAAGCAACCTTCCTGAGACCATAAAGCAGGTCACTGCCAGAGCCAGGGACAGAATCCACAGCCCTTCAACCTCACTCTGCTACTTTCCACTTTCAAATGATCACCAACATTCTGGATGAAAAGAAACCGTTGATTTAAATAGGGGTTTTTTTCTGCCAGTACAGTAGGAATAATATGAAGTTAGCAAATTCCACTTAAACAGGAAAATTCAGCATTCCAGACCAGCATACAACAGCAACTGACTTTTCAATACAGAAACACCTGTTAGAATGCTTGGGATGCTTGAATAAATGTTTTACTTATAAATCCTTTGTACTTTCATTTGCTATTAAGAATAATTTTAAGTTGGATGCATACAATTCACACTGCTTCCTCCAAGGACAGAGCACTGATGCTAATTTTTCTTCCCTCTCTCCAAATCCCCATCCCCTTTCCACTTATTTGTTGAGCAGGCAAATTACTGCATTTTTGCTAATGGGCCATCTGACACACCCCTGATTCGCAAATTTGCTGCCATCTCTTGGCATGAACAGATAAAGTGCTGAGTGGTTACTGCCTTTCCTTCCATATAGCACTAATCTGAGTTGCTGATCTCTATCTGAGAGCCAACTTTCACAACCCTTTTAGGATGCTCTGTCCATCTGACAAATTTACTTGAATGTGGCCAAATGTTACTGGGGGGAGGACTGGCAAGACACAGTGACCATGCAAATGTCTTTGCTATAAAAGCCAGGCTAAAAAAAAATGCCTCATGGCAAGTCTAAAATGCATTTTTGGGGAAGGTAAGGGTCTGCCCCGCTTGAGGCAATGGAACAAGAGTCATTGCCAATCCAAAGGCCATATGATGTTGTTTATTACAGGATTGAATCTTAGGCATGTGAGAACTGCTGACAAGCTTTATAGGTAAAAGGGAGCCCTGTTGAACACAGCTAGAAAGTGATCTAAGAAAACCAACACTCGTGCAGATCACCAAAGAGAAAACAGGCAACACCAGTTTAGGTTTAATCTGACATCTCATTCCTTATGCATTTGCTTTATACAAATGCATTTCATTGTCTTTGTTCATAGAAAATTAGTTGCAGGCCTGTCAATGACATTTGTTTCATGATGTAATTAAAAAAAAAAAGGATTTGTGGCAGTGATGGTAGACTCTGTGCTGGAATTAATCCCAGCCAATTTCTCTGAAACAAGCAAGAACAGACAAACACTCATGCGATTTCTTAGCGTTGCTCTTTAGTCTGCTATTGTAAGAATTACCATGCTGGGAGAGAGGGCGGGAAGGTATTCACACTGTCACCTTTGGTCTGAAACCTAAATTCCCTTATACAGTCAGTTGAAAGAGAGACTCCTCCAAAGGCAAGTTCAGAGCACCCCAGGGTATAGCTGCATGGGGTCAAGTTAACAGATGTTGATGCTGCAGCAGCAACGCGTGTCCCTTCCTCCCCACTTCCAGCCAGGCACTGCCTCGTGTCAGCACCGGCACTCAGCATCTCACCTCTGAGCTACTTCAGTCAAGAGAAAACTAAGCCACAAACATGAAGGATGAGCTGTTTTCTGGGCTAATTTGGCTTCCAGAAGGGGAAAGGAAGGGACAGTGGCCGGAGGGAGGCAGCCCTCCTCCTCTGAGTTGCACCAAGCTCTTCTGTCGTCTGTGGGTCTACAACTTACCCAGGGAGTTCAAGGAGACCAGCTTTTAATTCAGACACCTCAGCTCATAACCTAAAATTAGGCAGTATGAATACGTTCCACTGCACCAATAAGACAGAGTCATTAATGTCCTGCCAGAGCCTGAAGGTACCTCTCAGTTGACCCTCTCGACATGTACTTGTCTGCTCCACAACACTGCCTATTCTTCCCCTTCCTGGCAAAAGACCTGCAAGACGGTCTTTACCTCTTCACACAGTTCACTCTTCCTGGTCTCTGTGCATTTTAAAATACTTTCTTCTTTGAGCTTGTTTCTTCCACTTAATTATCTAAGCAGCTCTAAGTGTAGGGCTGCTGCCGGTTCCCCGTAAATCTATGCCTCGGTGGTTTTGTCTTCCCCCAAAGAGAGAATCAGTGCTGCACCGGGTGTGTGGGCCCCTGTGGAGGTACAGAGAAAATCACCACAAAGCCTGGTAGGTGTGTGGTGGCAGTGTGTTCAAGGTTAAAATTCAGGGTGAGGAAGGACTCCATCTTCAAGTGAGATTGGCAGGTTCAATTGTCTCCTGTTCTCCCTCTCTTCAAGTACGTCCATTTTCTAAGCTTATGTGTCACCGAATAGATTTTCTGCTGGTGTGAGCAAAGGCAATAGCAAGAGTCCTGCTCACCCTGCTCTCTTCTTACTATCTGTTGTTTCTGCGGGTTTTGGTCTTCTGTTCATCTGAGGGCACTGGGGACTGTCTTGTGGTTTGTGCAGGCAGCATTTTCAGTGAATTGAGCAATCTGCTCTGTGCTCGCAGAGACCTGGCCTCAAGGACCCTATCAGTCCTTTCCTGTTTCATTTTCACGCGCTCCCAAGAACTGCGAGGAGATGTGCGATGCGTGCTGAGCACCGTCCTCCCTCACCACTCACCGGAGCCGGCGTGTCCCTTTGTGCGGCAGGGCACGCAGGAAGGGCGCTGGAGCTCTCCCAGCTTGACCAGGGAGCAATGGTATCTACTCGGCAGAAAGCCATGGCCTCCCTGTCCTCCCTCCGCCCAGCTGAACACAGTGACTTAAGGGGTAGGGGGCAATGGCGACCAGCTCCTGTCTGGCACAGCAGGCTCGTCTCCTCTGCGGCTACCCCACCTTCCCAGGTGCCCTCGCGTAATAGGTACGAGGCTCTGCAAGTGGAACCAAACAGTAATGAGGACGATGATTTGTCTAGCTTGGAGGTGTTGCCGAGGTTAAGTCGGCCGAGACCCTGCGTCAGAGCTGCTTCAATAAATAAAAAAAGACAGTTGGCTGTCATAGGAGACTCCCTTCTGAAGGGAACAGAAGGCCCAATATGGAGACCGGATCCACTTCTTAGGGAAGTCTGCTACCTTCCTGGGGCCTGGGTTAAAGATGTGAAGAGAAAACTTCCTACCCTGGTAGAGCCCTCGGTTTATTATCCATTATTGATTTTTCAGGTGGGCAGTACTGAAGTTGCATCAAGAAGTCCAAGGGCAATCAAGAGAGACTTCAGGGCCTTGGGATGACTGATTAAGGGATCGGGAGCACAAGTAATGTTCTCCCCTGTCCTTCCAGTTGCAGGGAATGTTGAGGGAAGAAACAGGAAGAGCCAGCAGATCAATACCTGGCTCCGGGCTTGATGCCACCAGCAGAATTTGGGGGTTTTTGATTGTGGGTCAGTCTACACAACATCAGGCCTGCTGCTTTTCAGAAGGGATAGGCAAGGAAGAAGAGGCAGTGGGGTAGCCCTGTCTGTCAGGGAGTTTTGGTTGTTAGACCTTAATGATGGTGATGATAGAGTTGAGTGTTTATGGGTAAGAATCAGGGGGAAGGCCAACAAGGCAGATATCATGGTGGGAGTCTGTTATAGACCACCCAACCAGGATGAAGAGGCGGACAAAATATTCCATAAGCAGCTGGGAAAAGTCTCACAATCACTAGCCCTTGTTCTCGGGGGGGACTTCAACTTACCAGATGTCTGCTGGCAATACAATACAGCAGAGAGGAAACAGTCCAAGAGGTTCCTGGAGTGGTTGGAAGGTAATTTCCTGACACAGCTGGTGAGTGAGCCAACTAGGGAAGGTGCTCCGCTGGACCTGTTTTTGCAAACAAAGAAGGACTTGTGGGTGATGTGATGGTTGGAGGCCATCTTAGGCATAGTGAACATGAAATGGTAGAGTTTTTGATTCTTGGAGAAGTAAGGAGGGGGGTCAGCAGAACTGCTACCTTGGACTTCCAAAGGGCAGATTTGGCCTGTTTCGGAGACTGTTTGGCAGAGTCCCTTGGGAGGTAGTCCTGAAGGGCAAAGGAGTCTAGGAAGGCTGGACAGTCTTCAAGAAGGAAATCTGAAAGGTGCAGGAGCAGGCCCCATGTGCTGAAAGACAAGCCAGCAGGGAAGACCAGCCTGGCTGAACAGAGAGCTTTGGCTGGAACTCCGGAAAATAGGGAGAGTTTATG
>NW_010973380.1:10120-131600 GCF_000737465.1 Haliaeetus leucocephalus | reverse complement strand
TTAAGGAGACTCTCCATATTTTATTGCATGCGGGGGGGGGGACAGGTGCCTGGGAAGAGAGAGTTTCTTTTCTTAGAGAAGCTTACTTTTATTTGTCAGTATATCCGTACTTCCTGAATAAAGGCATTTTATGTACCAAGAGAAGGTTAGTTCCCCCTCCTCTTTTTATTTAAGGGCTAATTCATACGCAAGCTAATTTGTTCTGGCTATTATCACAATTTATTTCCGTTGCTACAGGGCAGCCAATAACTTTAATAAAGGAGGTTCCAGTTACCCAATCTTCCCAGTTAATAAACTGCATTGAAATACCCAGAATGAATTGGCTCCCACATGCTACAAATACAGAAAATTACCATGCTGTAGTGTTATCACTACCACACAGGTACAATTAAATGTGTGTTATGCATGGAGCTGCACAGAACATTACCAGTAATGTCAAATGCAATTAAAAAGAAACTATTGTGTGGCTCCATCTGAAAGATCAGCCTGCTTGTATGTACTTTACACTGGATTACTCACTGGATAGGGCAATATTGAATCACTTGGTGCTTGGGATTCACAGGAGAGAGCTAAGTAAACAAAGGAGCACAGCCTGCCACAGAGATGGTTAATAGTGAGGAGCTGAGGCCTTCCACCTTGGATGAAAGCATGAGATATTTATTTCCTGCATCACTGGAACACTATTTGTTCATTAATGCTGACCTTATTGGGTATAGGCACTGTTCAGAGGGTTGCAGGTTTTGTTCAGCCATGTGCACTATCCTCCTATAGAAGTGACAGTTTTATACAAGTCCACTGCTCTGTTTAATAGATCATCTTTCCATCACGTTATGCTCTAGTTCTTCTCCCTTTATCTTTAAATCTTTAAGTCTCAACTTTCCTTTTATACCCCTATAAGCCTGAAGACACCCCCAATCCAGGCAGTTGCTACAGTAAAACTGTTGGTATCTTCCTGAAACTCAGCTCTTGGAAATAAAATCCCATCTTGAGACCTAGCACTATATTAAATAAATATGAGCTCGATATTTTGATTATTTTTATTTGGTGGTTTCTTTTGCTTACAATGCAAAACTGCAGTATCCTTGGACCAAATTCAGCAGTGACTGAAAGCTGAACAAAAAGTCCCACTAAGTCTCTATAAGTTGCACTAACCATCCTTATTCCAGTGTGTAGATACTTACCAAGTCAGGACAGCATTAGGGAGGGAACCTCTGAATCACAGACACCTTAAAACAGAAAATGAGATACTTTTTGGTGGTGGGTTGAGAATTTAATACCTAAAATTCACTATCCACCTCATAGAGGATACTAGTGGGACAAAATACTTCTTTGTTTTGAAGTTAACAGGATAAGCAGAGGAACACTGGTTGAGAGGAGACCTCCTGGGTCTCCGAGTGTCGTTCACATGACTGCAGGTTATCACACCTCAGCACGATACTGACCTAATTGCAGCAACTTGTGTGAGTGCTTCCCCTTGTAAAGCAAACTGAGCCCAGGCACAGATGTTGCCCCACATTTTTTTATTAGTCCAGAATACTTTTCCCCCCCTTTTTCAACTAGTTGATTTAGGCTCTCAGATAAACACTACACTTCCTAAAAGGAATTAAAAGCGCAATATAAACCTGCTACTGCCTTAAAATGCTGAATTGCATCTTAGTCTTGGTGTCAGGCTTTGCCAAAGAGAAGCATAAAATGCAACATTACTCAGACCGTGTCCTTGGATAGAACAAATCTGCCCAGCTCCATCCAGACCTCTGGAGCTACAGCACCTTACCCCCATCAGTGTCGAGCTTGTATTTTTATTCTTCCATTACAAAATTCAGAACAATTGAAATGGTGGTCTAAATGTCAAAATAAGAGCTGTTCCCTGAAATTATTCAAAATCCATTCCTTTAAGAAGGGCATGTTCGAATGCTGCCTCTCTCAGCACTGCTGAGGACTAGAGTTCCCGTGCCCATAGGCTTCCTGGGGAGCATTCCCGCAGTCAGAGCAGCCCTTGTCAGATGTGGGTTTGGCAGCTAATTCTGAATCTCCTCATGCTGGAGCTGTTCACTGAAATTTAGACCGAGAGCTTGTCACCCCATCCCTGGGACGGTGTGTTCATTATGTAGCTGTTGCAGCCGCTGGTAAGCAATACCATCTGTAAAGTGAATGAGCGCTTTGCAGGGAAAGGCAGAATGAGGAGGGATGTGGGGGCTTGCAGTTGCAAAGCACATGCTGACGTTGCTTGAAATGTCATGCTACTGTGGAGTTACAGTCATATCGAATGCATTGCATGCCATAATATTGGGCGGGAGCAATTACAGCATGCATAATTGCTGCCTTCCTTTCCCCCTCCTTTCTCCTCGGCCCAAGTTTCATGTGCACATGTTATCCTGTGGGTGAAAGCTAATATAATATGAATTAAAGAAAATTGCGCGATTCCCTAACGTCCACATCACACAGATTGATTTGCATTTACTTGTAACTGAAAACACATGGCTAGTCACGGTTTAAGAAAAATAAAAAGGATTACAGCAACCCCAGACCATGACTGAAAGGAGTTATTCAGCCCCTGCATTGTATCATTTAGCTTCACAGTGGAGCAGATACCTAATCTAACATACAACAGGCCATCTATAATCAAAGAGTATGCTGCTCCCCGGCCGTCCTGGAACGATCGCTTAAGCATGTGGCGTGACAGATATCCAAGGCTCGTTTGGCGAGGGGAAAGTAGCACCAAAGGGAAAACCCAGGTAGGAAAACCTGTAGGAGACTGATTGAAATTGCAGGTGACAAGGGGATTGATGGCAATGGCAATTAGGCGGCCCCTGGGAAGTAGATAACTGTTAGAGATACAAAAGCTCGGTTCTGCATAGGACACCGCAGTTGTCCCCTGGTCCAGAGAGTGACCTGCTCTCTTCTCTGAGACAGCAGAGTGATTTCCAGCAGGGCTCCTGCTCTGCACCTCATTGTAATTCAGGAAAGCCCAGCGCTGAATATTTTCACTGTTCTCATACCCCAGTGAGATTGTTCTGCCATGATGCAGTCAGTACAGTGCCTGAGAAAATTACTTTGTGAAACGCTGGGCTTCAAACCATTACCTTAAGTAGAATCCTTAGGCTAAATTTAAAGCACGATGTGATGCAGGTGCTTGTGTCCTTCCCTTTCCTTTTCTTTCTCGCTTGCTTTTGTTTTATTTTCTTTTATTTCTTTTTAGAAATTCATTCAGACTGTGGATTGTTTGTTTTTCATAGTTCTGGGCTCGTCAAATTGATGGATAACTCTAAGTAATGAATCCCATGACTGCACTATTGAAATTATCTCAACCACCAAAATGTCTGTTTAATCTACATCAGAGTGCCTGCGCTCCTTTTGTGCCCAGATAAATCAGCTAAGCATAACAAAGTACCTCCAACATTCATTTCCAAAGATCTGAAAAGCGGTTGGCTTGTCTTAGTGTAGTTCTACGGCTGGCAGCTGTCTGGCAGTGTTTCTGAAAAAAAAAATGGGGGGGGGGAACTTCTCTGTCTAGAAAAAAAGAATGATTTTCTTAAAATCTGAGTTCTGGAGGTTTTTCTTGTTTTGTATTCTCGCTGAAGGAATTGAAGGTGATTTTAGGAAAAACACATGTTTGTTTTCTTCTTTAATTGTCCTTTCTTTTTGAGTGGACGGTATCTATCTGACTCAGCCAAAACCCCACAGACGTAGGCAAACTTCCAGTCTTGCTGAAGTGGTGCCCAAACAGAAGAAACACTGTGAAAGCAATGGCAGTCCTGGTGCCCGCATAAGTGCTTGCACTAGGTCATGCTCCTATCCAGGAGCAGCCAATTTCTGGAGTCAAATTTGCAGCTGCGGTGGCTGCCAGGTGAGGACAGCCCAACCTCCCAGGGAACATCCCCTCCATGGTGCTGAGCTGAAGCATGGGGGCACTTCTCCATCCCCTGCAGTGGTGGGGTTTGGGGTTCAGGCTCACCCAAAGCCATGCCATAGGACCTGGCCCCTGGGCTCCAGCAGGGGAAAGAGGTTGGACAGGGTCAACCCAAGCACCAGCTGAGCAGGGGGTCCCCAAGCTCTGCAGCCCCACCAGGGCCATCGCATGGTGCTCACAGCTGTCCTCCACCCCCCCAGCTGCCTCCTTGCAAGGCAGCCAATGTGTCAGCCATACATAAATTGGGGAGAGGTTTGTAACATAAAACAAACGACCTTTTAATCCTTCCAGGGGACTGAATGGAACTAATAACAACGTTAAACCGGTTTCCACCGGAGTTAAGTTGTCTGGGTCTACATTTCTGGATTCCATTACTAATCTTAAAGAGGGAAAAAAAAAATCCAAACAATGTTTTTTCTGCCTTTCATTCCTTGAGACAATGAAATAACATGTAATTGTCATTCATTAAACAAATCTCTCTGTGCAGGATATAAAGGAACCACAAAAACTGACATCCCCAAATGAAGAGATTCATTAATCACAAACACAATGAATAATTATTTTTAAAAGAGGAAGCACAAAAGGCCTCAGAACATGGAGCTTACATGGTGGAACATAGCAGCTGGGAGCATTGCAGCCCTACCAATGATGCCTGCCCCACTCAGAACAATCTTTCCCGGAATATGTCCTGTTGGGTTTTCTGTTTGTTTCAATACATTGTTTGTTTGTTTGCCACTTAGAGCAGTCCAACTGGCTGTATTACTCAGTAGGATGCTAATAAAATTTAATAGCAAACCTTAAAAAATGTTTATTTAATTGTACCGTAGAAATGTTTGGTTAAAGAAAAAATATTCCCCCTATAGCCGTATGGTTTCTGTGTGAAGTGCTTTTGGATTGGACTCAAGGCATTTGGGAGTTTGCCAGGAAGGGGTGTAAACAAGGGAGACGTGGAGCTTTTATTCTTGGAGAATGTATGGCAGATCCAGGGTGCAGCAGTGCCAGGATGTTTGTGCTTTAAATTCAAATCAGACACACACAAAACAAACAAAAAGCCATTACTTTTACTTGAGAAAGAAATGTGCTGGGATCACTTTATTGTAGAATTTAGATAAGAAAGGATTTATTAATTTGTGTGGTTCATCTGCCTGCCAGAACAAGGTTGATCCTTATATACCTTCAGGACTCTAGACTAATCTGAATAATTCTCAATTCCACCATTTTTTTTCTGGAATGTTATTTTTTAGCTTTAAGTATCTGATAATCAGGAGGATTTGATTATATAAAGCAGAAATAATTCTAATTTTATGCTACTGCTTTTATAAGTAGCTCTAATTCAAACAAATATTTGCTGAAGCCCATTTTTTTTTCAAGAAGATATGTCATACTGTCAAGAAATAGGGCTAGAAGGTCCTGTTTGAGATTCTCTAGTCTGTTTCTCTATCCCCAAAGCAGGATCAACAAAATTCTTTTGTTTACTTTGTTCTTGAAAATCTCACATGATGGAAATATCACCACCTTTCATGGAAATCTCCTCTGTTGCCCAGCTATTCATCACCTACAGCTTTTTCCTGATGTTTACCCTATATCTCCTTTCAAGCAAGTTAGGCAATAACTCATTAATCTTTGTCCAAGCCATAAAGGAGAAAGAGAACAATTCCTTCTCTCTTTGCAGCAACTTTTCACATCCTTGGTATCTGTTATCTTCTCTTTTCTAGTTGAAGCTACCCAGTTATTCCAAAAGGGAGCCGTTTTCTAGACTGTTGAACACTTTTGTTGCTCTCCATTTAATACCCTTTCCTTGGTCCATGTCCTTTTTAAAGTACAGTTCCAAGGATATAAGATGAGAAGCATGGTGTAGCCGCATGGAAGGATTACTTCATGTGACTTTTATGTGCAACTCTCCTGTTTACATAGCCCAGTATAATTTTTTTTTTTTTTTTTTCAGTCGTGTGACAATGTTGACTCAAGTTCAGTCTGTGAACCTTGGTAACCTCCAGATCCTGTTTCACAGGGCTGATGCCCAGCAGACGTTTTGCATCCGGTGTTTGTGCAGTTCATTATCTCCACTTAGAAGCGTTCACTTTTCTCTGTTTTCATTGAACTACATCCAGTTTTTCTCAGCTCATTTCACCCATTTGTCAAGCAGATTTTAAATTCTAATCCTGTCCCTCAAAATGATTGCAGTTCCTCTGTGCTTGATAGTCACCTATTGAAGACCTGCCACCATGCCTCAAATTAGGGGGTAATCTTCCTAACCCATAAGCTATTTAACAAAGTATATGTCCAAGAGCTATAAGACACCTGTCACTTGCTCTAGGAAGCTAAGAGCAAGGTCAGCTTCAATCATGGCTCACACAAGTTCTCAAGAAGCCTGGTATCTCATTATCAAGATGGCTTTGGGGATAGAGAGAAACAGCAGCATGGCCCAAGCCCATGGCTGTCAACATTTCATCCAGAATTCAGGAATTTGTGTTACCCAGGAGCCACCATATCATCACAGCCATGCTACTAGTCACCCCACAAAGACACAGGGTGGGAGCTGTGAGCTGTGCTCATGCGCCATTTGTAGCAGAAGAACCAGGTAGCAACTGCCATGTGTATGTGTGAACGTATTCCGGCATGAACACGGACTCAAACACATTGTTGAAGTCAATTATGCCTCTATGTGTTATATATTATACATTTCTCTTTGTTATATATATTTATATTTTACATGTCAGGAAAAAAAAATTGAAAAAGCCCTGCTCATTTGACTTAAAGAGCATTGATACTATGCTGTAAGGAAATTTATGGTATAAAGCACTCTCTTCTAACTGCAGCCAAATGCATATTGCATCTCCCTCTAGTGGCTTAATCTACATGTCCATCCTCCAACCATAAGTCTGTATATTGGTACTAACTCCACTTTCTTGTCATGGACAGGAATGTAGCTCACTCATATGGAAGAGAGCGCATTTATGGGCATATCTTTCTTTTGAGGTATCTTCTATTTCTTTAGATCCTGACAATGCTTAAAGTCTGCCTGAATTCTCTACTGCAGCACAACCAAACTCTGGCTTTTGCATACAGAAAATCGTGATATACAGAAGGAGGAAAATGTCAACTTCCAGTCTAAAATTAGTTTGGTGGTAAGCTAGCAGAAGCAATGAGGCAGAGGCCAAAATTCAAGTCTGTCAGACAGCTTTATAATATATATTTGCATTTTCTTTAAAAGACTGGAAACAGCTCAGAGAACAAAATGGTTTTTAGGGTTTGGGGCACCACACTTGTGCTGGGAAGCTTTTACAGATTTATAGCCAAAACTGCCTCTCTGTTGCATACACCACGTATATAGTTGCCATATTCTGGAGTGGTGGCTTATGCTCAGATATTTGTCTAAATCACTCCCACTCAAGCTACTTGTTTTCAGATTTGCAGGTAAGTCATCATCTAGCTAATCAGCTATAAAATTAGGTGCTCATGACTCTTAGTAATTTCTCCTTTCTCTTCCCATCATTGAAACGTGCCATATGCCTCTGAGCACAACATGACCACCCCAGCCGAAAGCCGACAACTTAACTACCCTCTGTGTTCATTAGAGATTCTGCACCTCTCTCCAGCCCCATGTCCTTCCTCCAGAAGACACATAAAACCAAGGTCTTGGGCACTTGTGTTAATTAACATTCCCATAGTCCTTTTTGCAAAACTGGAGATAATAGTCCTGATGTGCTGGCCAACTTCCAGTGTGCAAATTGCATTCAGCTTACCTCAAATTCCCCTGGCAGCTGGAGGTGGCTGAGGTATTCAGATGCTCTCCATCCTTTGCTGTGCTGTGCACACAGAATGAGCCAGGCTGGGAGCTGAGCTGCAAGGGGATGGGGAAAAGCTCCCCTTTTGAAAAATGTACCGGCTAAAGGTATAGTCAAAGATGAGCACAAATACAAGGAGCTTATCCACTGCTAATATGGAAAGAAAAGAGTTTATTTACTTCCTGCTGACTAGTCTCTGGCAATAAATTAGCAAGTTTTCCCATTTTTCTTCATTTTTCAGTACACAGCTGCTCTTATAAATCACTAGCCATAAATCTGAGAGAGGAGTCTGTAACAAAGCCATAATTAAGTCTTAAAATTTAGGTGTCATTTTATTAGTTTCTGGGTCTATATTCACATTCTGCATGGTCCTAGACAAGACAGTTTTCTTCTTATTCAAATGTCTCATGCACAGCTAGCTGAAAAATAAATGTGCTTATTAAAACCAGGTTTTTTAAAGGTTGAAGCTCAAATACCTGCAGATTAAATGCCTTTTTAGCGTTGGTATGAATACAAATTCTGTTTGCGATATTCAGTTTGGGCCCTGAAGCTGTTGCTAAAGTCTTGTCACAGAGAACCTGTTTATCTCAAAGTGAGAAACACTGAACCAAAATTTTGCAAAGTACTTGCTTCAGTGTAGCTTTTCCCAGTCTGCTTCTACTCCATCATAAACTTCTACTGGGGATGAACAGAGGACTTGAAGACGCTGGATGGACGCTCCAGGGTCCTTTTGGATGCTACCATGCCCCAGCCATGATGCGGTTATTCCCCCATAACTGTATGGGATACGTGTAGATGCTACCCTAAAGCCTCAGCATCCAAACCCGGGGAGTCAGATTGTAAAATTCCAGCAACACATCCCTTTCTCTCACCTGGTTTGGAGAAGCCAATGCAATTACTAGATTACAGAGGATATACTCCTTTGATGGTAGCTTTATAAACCTCCTGGTTCCTTTGCCTGCTGCAAAGGTTCCTTAATTTGAGGAAGTTCCTTAAAGGCTGAGAGAGCTGGGACTGTTTAGCCTGGAGAAGAGAAGGCTGAGGAGGGGATCTTATTAATGTGTATAAATACCTGAAGGGAAGGTGCAAAGAGGAGGGAGCCAGGCTCTTTTCAGTGGTGCCCAGTGACAGGACCAAAGGCAATGGGCACAATCTGAAACACAGGAGGTTCCCTCTGAACATTAGGAAACATTTTTTTACTGTGAGAGTGACCGAGCACTGACAGAGGTTGCCCAGGGAAGTTGTGGAGTCTCCATCCTTGGAGATATTCAAAAGCCATCTGAACGCAGTCCTGGGCAGCCTGTTCTAGGTGACCGGGCTTGAGCAGGGTGGTTGGACAAGATGACATCCAGAGATCCCTTCCGACCTCACCATTCTGTGATTCTGTGAATTTTCACCTCATTCCACACCGTTAAGTTTTAGGGACCAGAGGCAAGATCCAGACATAAGGCTGGCAGAGCTGGCAGGAGACAACTTGCAGTTTCACTGTCAACATGCTGACTTTTGTCTAAGTGCAAAAGGAGAAAACTGAACATGGGCCAGCATTTCAAAGGGGATACTGATGGGTCATAGCAAATGCTCATCCAGCCCAGTCTATTGTCTCTGTGGATGATGATGCCAATGCTTTAGGAAGAGGTAATAAGAAAGTAAGGGTAAGACTTCTCTCCTTCACTCATCAGTCTGAAGGTTACATGATTTGCATGGCACCAACCCAGGAGAGAGGGAGGGAGGACGTGATGCAGCACAGGGAACAGCAGGGTGCAAGGATGGTTGTATTTCCATGAAGTCCAATACAAAATTCTTCTGCAAGTCACAGTGAATAATTCAGATTTAACCCTGAGCTATTCTGAGGCCTGGGTCTCTGTCAAAATCCTGAAGTCCTTTTGCTTCAAGGCAACAGGTTAATCAAGATATAAACTGTTCTGATAGTTTTTTTAGATTAAGAAGTGAAATTAACGGATTCTAGAGGAGAGAAAAGCTATTTCCCACTGAGATCCCCAAGAGTTCCTCACTCAGTGGTTAATTCTTTCATTGGAGTCTTATCTTGCATCTTTTTCTCAGAAGCTGGCAGGACAGGACACCTGCTAACTTGGGTTTGGTTTGTTCATTAAGCCATCAATGAAGACTAGTATTGCTTTGCTTGAAGTTTTAGATCATTGCTTATTTCAAACTAAAATGGAATTGTCAATGCCTCGTATTAGCTTTTAAAACAAACTAAGTGATATTTATGATAGTCTTCTGTATTTATCTTCAAGATGACTTTATTTGTCCTAGGCTGTAGATCCCTGCTTGATCTTAGATTATTATGATTTGTTGTTTTATCTGTTTCTCAGAGATTTATATTCTGAAACTCCCCCAGTGGCACTAACAAAGATTTGATAACCCAGGTGATAAACCAGTTCTGCTTTTAAGTTTCTTATAAAACTTCATTACAAGTAAAATTAATCACTGTAGATTTTAATGTGAAGAGAAGACAGAGGCGGTTATTTGATGGACTGTGTTCAAAAAGCTGGGTAAGCTTTATATCACTCTGTATGATAATAAAAAATTACAGCGTAAGACCAAGGTCATATCATAACACATGAGCAATAGCACCGTGTGCTCATGATGCACTGACAAAGGATGCTTGTTCAGCTTTATAGCTCATACCGTAACCTTTCTCTACTTCATATGCACTCCTAATACATTTGCAGTTCAGCTACCTACCTGAAAATAGACAATATTTTAAGACTAGATGGTTACATTTAGTTCTAGTTAACCCAGTGAAAGCCTGTCTTACATGCCTACATGAGTTTGGGATTTTCAGAAGTACAGGGCCTGTCCTAGATCTACGTTTGACTAATGTGATGATGCTGTTACTTGTATATATTATCATTTGTATTCTTATTTATCTGTCTTGCTCAATGCTTTGCAATCCCTGGAAAGCTCCAGAAATAAAGTAGATTCTGCAGGCAAAAGAGAACAGCATGGTTTGTTATGTTCAGAAATCCTCTGCCAATGGGAAGGAGTAATCATATTGAGAAGCTGTTCTGCTCGGTATTGGAAATGAATATATCACTCATTTCTTTTTGTTCAAAGCAGGAGAATATGTGTTAAATAAAATATTTCCAGCTAGTATCTACTGGTGCATGAAAGACTGTAATACAGGCTTGTCTGGAATGAGCTGAAGGAGGAGTGTGTCCAACTGTGGCTCTGAGGCAGGGAAAGAGACTTGTTTAACAGTCCCCCTATTCCTGCTTGCCCATGGAGCAGTCAGGCACAAAGAGTCACTTACACTTTCACGTAGTCACCCATCTACTTAATTCTACCCTGCAATCCTGGCAAATGAATATTACACAGCTGAGACCTGAACGGAGGTTTCCTGGCCCAGTAAGTAGAAGCCACTGGACCATAAACATAAACAGATGTTTGCACATGTGTGTGATTCACTCGAAGTAGCTAGCTAGGTTTGGAGATGTAACTTATAAATATATAGAGAATGAAATTATGAAATTGCAGTAGGAAATTAATTATCTCCAATTCTGCCAAAAGGCATCCTGTTCTTTATCATTTTTAAGGTCTTGCGTTATCTCATTTTGGTAATGCTAAATTGAGACTATACTAAAAATAACCATTATTTCACCCACTAAATAACTAAATTATCAAATAGATGATACAGTATCACAAGCACAGTGAACAAGACACGCACTGTCCTTTTCATCATTGTCACTAGGGCCAGAATCTCAGCAGCTGGAGAAGGTGAAGCTCTGTGACTACACCACTTTGCAACAGCAAAGCTTGACCTTTTAATGCTGTGGAAGTACAGTGGGAATCAGCAATTAGAGACAAATAAAGTTGTGTTCAGGTGATTTGATGCAACAGACATACTGTATTTCTTCTCTTCCAGTAAGATGAGAACAGATTTGAAGGGCTCAATCATAAAAGAGGAATTTAAGTGATAAAAGTATTCCAACGTGAGCAGCACCAAAGCAAGTCTATACAGCTGCTTTGCAGAGTAATTTCATGCAGTCATGGGTGAATGTGATTTTTTTTCCCCCTGAAACACGCAGGAAGAGATGACAGATTTAAGTGCTTCATGTGATTAAGCAGACAAGGCGGCCATTTTTCTGCATTTATGCAGAAGCAATAAAAATGCATGGTCATGCACCAAATCCTAGGGTCAAAACTGCAGTTACTACTCCGGCAAAACTCCCATTGACATCTGTAGGTTTTATTGAATGTGGGCAGCGAGCCTTCTTTCATGCACTTAGTCTGTTCTCACATGTTCTTAAATAGCACCATCAGGTGGCTAAGCAGGGGAGAAGAAAAGGCAATGATTCACGTAGTCATTTGAATGCCTAAAACTATAGCTGCTGCTTTTTGCACCCCCAAACCCGTGAGGATTCAGCGTAGCAGCCTAGAGGACATTAGGACAGTCTGACCCATGAGCTGGAGTTTTGCAGGAGGACGTCTGCTGTGATAAACCACGCCGCCGTAGCTTGAAGGCATTCAGTGAAGTTTTGGGCCTGTTTACCTTTTTGACCCATTTGTGGCTTAAAACAGCAAGTAGCTCAGCATAGTGCAGCTGTACAGTGCATGAGCTGAAGTGGTCAACTTGAACCTTTAGATGATCATGCTAAAAAACAAGGACGCATACTCGGTGGTGTTGTCTGCCCGCTTACTGACTTTGCTATAGGTGGTGCATGAACAACGGAGGACGGGGTTAGCCCGTTATATTCTGTTTCATGCTAAAGTTTAAGCTGAATGGACTCTCTCTATTAAGATTAATGTTAGACATGGGAAATAATTTCTTCACGTCAAATCCCTTTTCATAAGGACAGTCCCCACACCACAGAGAGCAGGGAGATGGGAATGTGCTCTCAGCCAAGCGTGCCCTCCCCGCCGCAGAGCCCCGCAGTTTTAACCAACTCTTTGGTGTCCAAAGAAGTCGTACACCAAAGTACTGTGCAGTGCTCTGAGCCTGCTGATGCTTGCACTGGCTAATTTCTGACTTGAATAATAACAATGAAACATGATTGAGCTGCTTGACATTTACAAAAAGGTGCTTGTTAAAAACAGTTCCTCCCCACTTAATTAACGCTAAAACCCTTTAGGTGTTCCACCAAGTACATATTAAAACAGCTGTCCTTTTCCCTGAAATGGAAGTAAACTAGAAGTGAGCTTCAATAAAACCAATGGACTATGACTTCTTCCAAGCACAACTGTAATGAAATGTTACTGCTGTAATATCCAGCTAAATAAAGACTGGTGAGCTGGTTAGGCCAGCTGCAGTGGCAGATGCAGACAGGATCATGGGCTTTAAACAATGCTATCACTGAATAAACACAGACGAGGAGATAACATTTCTACACCTCCCCAGTTTCCATGAAATTAGTTTTTGTTATTCTAAATCCAAAAGCTGATAATCCTCTCAGTATAAATCGAATGGCGGTAATTGTTCCATAAATGGTATCATAAACTACCATTAGTCATTAGTCAGGAACATTTGGAATTTTGTGTCGCCCAGCACTGGAAATTGCATTGCATATTTGAGGAGACTTGATGCTTTGGTTGGTGACAGAGATCACCCACCGGTTTATAGTTTTTTACTGCTATGCCATGCTTCCTTCTTAAGACAGTTAATGCATGACCTAACAGCCCCATCCAAACTGGAATCCTTCCTTATGGAAATACCCCAGTAAATACCAAGTTAAGAACTGACTAAAGGAGTAAGTTAACTAATTCAATACAAATATGGATTTTCTGTGTTAGATGTGGCCAAAAAGAGTGTACATCTTTTATAATATACTGAGGTTTTGAAATTAAACACCATCCCAAACTGAGGTCAAAGTTTAAAAATTTTTCCAGTTTGTCTATTGCATATGATGTCATCTAACAGCATCAACATGAAAAAAAAAAACAAACCAGAATGAAAAAAATGGCAAAGATATCCATGAAGCTTTTTGAGAAATTGTTGTGTTCATGTGAAATATTTAAATCTTACCAGCATTTTCCAAAGAATAAAAAATAATATTTAGCATTGCCAGTCACTTGATAAGGCAGATCCAACAGAACATAAATGCCAAATAAGTATCAAAATTTACCTTGCAACCCAATCTAAGTGTCAAAAGGTATAATGGTCCAAGCTCAGAGTCTTCCAGTACCCTATAGGCCCACTGGTGTTCATGGACTGGGTTCAGATGCATATTTGATCCTTTCAGCATTTTTTTTCTTTTATCCCCCTTAAAACTGAACTTTTCGCCCCATTAAAATTGGCTTGGCAAGATAAGAATCTGTGTGGTTATAGGATATAATAATGTGTTTAATAACGATGGGGATGATTTGATTACACTTGCTCACATTAAGTAACAGCATTTTACCCAACAGGAAGTTCCACTGAAGTCAAAAGGCCACTTGGCACTTGGGTAATAAAGTGCTCCCATGCCATAATGAAGATGACTCAGTCCTACCCGTATGCATTTTATTGGATACTATTTGGCCAGCGTCTGAACAGATTAAGTACTACTATTGTGGAAGATAAATCATCACAAATTCACCGTGTCGTCTAAGCTCATTTTTATAGTATTTGCAGGGAAGGAGCTTTAAGCTCAGATAAATATTGAAGATGACATTTTCACTGAAAATAACCAGTCACTGGGAAATAAATGAAATGTGCATAGATACTGCTTTTAAAGATAAACTTGGTTGCCAGGTTTTTAAGGGCGTGCTGAAAACAAACCATCGAAATGAAACTCAGTTTATCTTGCAGGGATTCACACGGAGCCCATGGAAGAGTGCCGTGAAGATTTGTGTATACCCATGGGGCCTTCAAGCTTCTCCAGAAGCCAATGGCCAAGCTCCACAAGCAAGAGCAGGAGGAAGCTGCAAGTGTAAGAAAGGCTCGCTCCATCCCCCTGTTGCTGTTTCATATCCTGCATCTTCCCCCTCTTTGTTTGTTTGCACCAAAGAAACTTTATCTAGCTGTAGTATCCCCATCTTCTTGCTGAGGGAATGACAAAAGTTCTAGGAAGTATTAATACCTCTTAATATAAATGAATAGGAGAAAGCAACGGAGGAGCAGAAGAGATCCCATCGTTTAACATAACTATCCTATAACGATCAGTCTGGGACAACAGGCACAGATACCTGAAGGGTAAATATATTTTGTTATCCTTTGGGCCAGACACGACAGTTTATCTTTTAAGAACAAACTCAAGGGAACATTTCCTTCCCTCCCTAGCATCCTATTACTGCATTATAAAAGCGGGGTGATTGTTTACCATTGCTTATAACATATTACCAAACAATTAAGCCTCCTTCAACTAACATGATGGATTTGTAATGAATTTGCTTAGCAAAGTAATTCATGCATAGATCCTTGCGAGATATCAGTTACCTGTTTCACAATATCCAGGGCATCCATCAATCAAAAGGGTCCAGACCGTTGTTAATTTAGAGGCACATATTTCTTCTTAAGCAGATTTTTTGATAAAAGACTTTAGAGACACCAAAGCAAAGTACATAGCTCCAGACTTTTCATAGAATCATGGAATGGTTTGGAACCTTTAAAGATGATCTAGTCCATTCATTTATGCTTTGGGAATCCACTAAGTTGCTTGATCATATAATAAAATTATAATTCTTAGTAGCAACATCACATTTTTTCACCATGGAAATGAATATATGACCTCACAAATTCTTCATTGCAGGCTGAAAAGCAACTGACATTTCCTTAACCTCAGCTTTCCTAAAGAGGTATCAGCTGTGTCAAGAGCAGTGATTAAGAACCACACAAATGTAATAAACAGTTATTTCATTTTCATGCACTATAATTTCTTAATTCACTATTTCCAGGGAAAGATGACCTGGTACTGAAGAGGCTAGCCTAAATCTGATAAGAGACAGATTCAGTTCCTGGCTCTTTCTCCCTGATTCCAACCTTGTAGCTTATCTGAACACCTTCCCCGCCCCCCCCCCTTAATAAACCAACAGAACTAGTCAAAAAGAAACAAAACAGCTCTCAGTTTATGTTAATCAACTCTACTAGTATTGCAGCATCCAGCACGAAAACTTGCTTTCCCTGTACTGCTAATACTGCCTGTTTCTACTCAAGAAGAAATACTAATAAACAGAATGATCATTTCTTTCCATCAGTCGTTGTAAGCTAAGTTCAGGCAGTTTTGGGCTGGTTTCATGTGTGCATTACCTGACAGACCAGAGGTTGATTTACATCCACAGCTGTGCACACATATCCTCACCACTCAGAGCAGTGCAAGAGAATAATCTGCAGCTGACACACACTGGTATGACCATGTTGATATGCTGGGAAACCCTGAACAGATTTGCTAACTGGAGAGAGTTTAGTAAATCACAGGTTATCCAGATTCATCCAAATTACATCAAGGAATCATGCAGAGTTGTCAGTTTAAGAGCCTACCGCATACTGCTATATTCCCTATATTGCTGATAAAACCTGAAAACATTTGCTCTCTGGTTGGACCATAATCATGGGGGGTTTTTTTCATTTTTCAATTTTCATAATTATTTTCAGTAATTTATCAGGATTTCAATTTTTTCTGCTTTGTCTTTATACACAGATTGACTGTTTGTTCCTCCCAAGGACATTTCCCTTGCTGTCAGACAATGACAGGATAAAATAAGGGGGGTTTAGGCCCTTTTGCTTTTTTACAATTAGCAAACAGACTGAAAATGGAAAAAAAGTGTCTTCTTTCTGCCTTTCTCTCCCCTATTACAGCAGCTTTCAGACAAGCCAAACAAAGTATTTTTTAGCACTTCACATAATTATCATTGCGCTTAATGAAATTATGGAAATTTGCTAAAGAGCTGGCAGTCTCTGGCTACTGTAGCTCATGCTGCAAGTGGTGAGTAGCCACAAACAAAGGAAGCCCATGCAAAGCTGCAGGTCTGTATTAGGCACCTCTGTGCTGGGACCAATTTTCAAAAGGCACTCGGGGTACATGTTGCAAGTATTCAGTATCTGCAGGAAGGATCTGTAAGTACTTAATAGGTCCGTTTATGCGCCACCTGAGCAGACTTTGAAAAAGTCAGTGTCCTTCAAATTCTTCTGAATATCAAACTCATCATTTAGGCAGTTGCAGTGTGACTTGAGCTGTTCTGAGCCTCATGGCCAAAAAAGCCATTTTGCAAATATTGAGATGTGTGTGAGTACTCATTCCCATATGGCTTGTGCTGGGGTGCAAACACCACAGAAAGCCAGAGAGCAGCTAATGGAAACTCTTAGCACTGACAGCGTAGTTGTCCGACTTCTGGGATGGATACTATACATTGCAGGAAAATTACCATCAGGCTGAAGCCAACAGCATTGCTGAAAAGTTTGGGCTCCATGTGCCTGAGCCTGCCCTTTGCCTCGCAGTGTGGGTAGACCCCCAAAAAATCCTGTTACAAAAGTGAAAGCTGCTGAAACGTCCTTTCCAACTCCAGTTTCTTCACCTTATGCCTTCCCAGGTGTGCTACTTCAGCATATGCGAGTAGCACATCAGAATGTAACAGAAAGTGAATTTATTTCTATATGATGCTCCTGAGACAATATCAGTAATCCTTCTCTTTCTTATTTATTGTACTGGTGTTGTATTTCTTCATATTGAACTTACCATCATCTGCTCAGAGAAGTATGGAAGAGCTCATCTCTCGTAAAATAAGTAAAATTATGGCTATGTTTTCCTTCTGCTGTCCCTCCCTAATGGGACTGTTGCCATTTTGAGTAATGAACCTCTACTTTAATTCCTCGTTCTCTTCTGCAACAACAAAAGAAGAAACTGGGCTATAAATCATTCAGAAAAATAAATAACTTTTTTGTCTGTTATGCCTGATTAAGTGTTCTTTATGCTTATACTCTTCTCAGGAAAAATAAAATAAAATCTGGATTAGCACTTGAGCTGAGTTCATCGTTTGTTTTGATTTGAAAAGTCATGAAAAGAAAGGGTTATTGAAGAGGTAGCCAAATACCCTTGGAGAAGGGTCAGGCTGCAGGTCTCTCCAGTCCATAATTCAGCTAAACAGGACCAAAAGCCAGTCAAAAGTCAAGAAATCAAACAACAGTACTGAGACATATTTTTGCAATTCGGTATGATCAATGGATATTATTGCACAGAAAATACCTACCCTAAAAAACAAATGAACAAATAAGCACACAAAATATGGAAACCCGATTACTATGAAGGCAAAGTGTTATGGTTGTGCTTCAAATATTCTGTGAAAAGTAGCTTGGGGAAAAAAAGAAGAGTGAATGTTTATAAAAGACCATTCATCTGCATCTAGCTACATTCATCTATTTCAAATTCTCAATCTTTGAAAAAGAAGATTCTCAAGAAGAAGGGAAACACACCTGATTCCTGCCTTAGACCAGCAGCAAGTTTCTGTTTCAAGGTGGACATGAAATCTGGATTTTCAAGCACTCAGGTCTCCAAAAGGGACTTTCGTAACTCGACACATTAATTTACTCCATCAAATGTCAATTTACACATCTGGATGATTTTGTCTAGCATGTTACACTGGGGAAATGCCATCAGGGTGTTCATTGCACTCCCTGAGAGTACAGGCCGGAGGTCTGACTGCTGCATGTGTGTCATTGCCACCTCATCAGGGAATATCGCCATCGCAGGGGGTCTCCAGTGATGCTTCCCCTACTGGAAGGGGTACAGCAGAGTACATTAAGGTAATGTTCCTCCAGCTGCTCTGGCTTGGTGCTGCTGCAGCCTGAGGTGGAAGAACGGTTCACTGAGCCCGTAGAGTGGCAGCCCATGGCAATGTAGCTTGGGACTGACACCAGGTGAGACATCCTGCAGGCTTAGCTGCTTCAAAGAAGAGCAAAGAATACCGACATGCATTCACTGCACTGAGTTAAACAATAATAGAAACAGCTGAAAGCAGAGATTGTCCTAAATCCAGGAGATGGTAGAGACCCTCATGCAATCTCTTCTTCAGCCATCTTAATTCTTGGTTGATAACAACCTGGTTCTGTGGCAACAAATGGGTATGTTCCCAGAGAATTCATAACCTAAATATGGTCGCATTATTTTGCACTTAATGCTACATAATTGATGTGACTTGAGCCCCATGCATCCGGTTTCTTGGACGAAGAATGAATTCTCATCGTCCCATTGAGGTGGACATTGCAAGGCTTGCCTGCACCCCTGGAAAAGCCAGCACAACGAGTACAGGTGTTGAACCCACACTGCACACTGACCTGGCTGTGAGACTAGCTTGCATGGTCAACCTTTGATGCCATCCACATGTCAAAATTGCAAATACAGGCTCATCCCTGGTCAGGCAACTTCACCAGGGCACGCCGTGCCCCACGAGTCTGAACGTGCATGGAGGTTTGGTTTCTCAGAGCATCAGGCAGGGCAGGCCTGGTGACAGCTCGTCCGTGAGGCTGTATCTGGAGAGAAGGCAGCTCACGCGGTGCCTCCTGCCCCTCCAGAGACAGAACTTTGAGCTGCATAGTCACAACCTGAGAGTTGCTATTCTCCACTGTTAGCCTTTGTGGGCTATCTTCTTCTATACACTTCTCCTGGAGTACAATCAGCCTTATAATACGCTTGGAGAAGGCCTTTTGATTCTGGTTATTTGCAAAACAATTCACAATTAATAATACTAATCACTGATCAGCTTTTAAAAAGAAAAGAAGGCATTAGTTTACTGCTTTCAGTGAGCTATCATTCCTGAGATGTTTCACTTACAAGCTATGTGTCTGATTGGCCTGAACTTTGATAGAGCTTCAGCCAGGCTGTGATCATTATTAAGCTATCGTATGCAAAATACAGCATGTTTTTGACAGTTCCTGTCAGCTGCTGAGACAGATTCTTTCCTGATAAAACACGCAATGAGCTTTGACAATCACGTAGTCAAATGTTTACCCAGTTGTCCACATATCAGTTTGCTTAAATATCTTTATGCTCACTCTATCTCCAGGCATGTTAAGTAGGATACATTGCTGTGCAGATGCATTATTCTATCATCTGCAAAATATATTAAAGATGGAAGGTTTAAACCATAGGTTAATGAATAGCTGTAAACTCTAAGAGTCAATTCAAGAGCTTAGAAGGAAACCCCTGCCCCCATGGCTAAGTGTATGCCTAAAGGGAAATGAAGTCCAGACGAAGGAAGCTTAAGAGTGCATTCAAAGCCCTAAGGAAAAGGCATTGCTGCCATTTGCACTTAAAACTATCCTGCGAAGGCTGTTATTTTCCCCAAATTTCATGAGTACAATTTAGTAATTTGCTAGTGAGGGAAGAAGCTCATTTTCACGGCAGTCACTGCTCTGCTTATGTTAGGTATCTTGTAATCTTAGGCAGCCACTAAGTGCACAGAGGATTCACTGGGTCTAGTTCCAGGCACAAATATCAAGAAACACTTGAAAACAGAAAACATCATAAATTGTATGGAAAGAGGTTATTCTGTCAAACTTACTTAGCTGATCAAGCCAAGTAATAAAGACCTAAGAGTTTCAATAAATGTGAGCATTTTCCTGGACCACCTAAATATAATGTCATTCCAGTAAATATTGCTCAGTGGTATTTCTGATCATCTTAGGTTGCTCAGATTCTGAGAAAATTGTGTATGTGGGTTGACTTTCTAAGAGCATTCCTATGGTGCCACGTGAAACTGAAATAGGAAAGATGAGGGATTGATTAATAGAGGAATTATAACATGGATAAGGAAGAGACCAAATAGAGAGAGAAAGAGATCTTTGCTGAGACAGGGACTACTGTCCTGAAGAGAAGTTATCAGTGAAATTCCTGAAAGAAAGATTTTGGGACAGGTCTGACAATGTTTTCTTTGAACTCATTGGCATAGAATTACAACTGATTCTGATATTTGCTGATGTTGGGGTGACTTTTAATACCAGATAGGATATTTGTGTGGTCTTCAGAACATACTCAAACCCATCAGGGAATATGACAAAATGCAAAAACACAAAGTGCAAATGCCTGTGCTGAAGGACAAATCAGAAGAAATTCTACAGCGAGCTGGGAGCTCCTTATCTAGAAACTGCAAAAGTGGGGAAAAGACTTGGATGAATCAAGGATGTAATAGAAGGAAGGATTCATAGGAAAAAGCAATATTGGAGAATTGTTAAAAATGGCAGCTGTTGGGCACCAAATATTTCTCCTGGTCTAAAACAGAAGCAGTAAGCATGAAGCAAGAAGTCTGTGTCAGCATTACTAAAAAAAAAGCAGCAGAAAAACAAATGTCTGAGATGGTAAGAATCTCTTAAACCAACTCTGTCATCAGATCAACTAAAACATGGAACTGCACCCATCTATTATCTCTCTTAGACATGTCATTAATAAACATACAGGCCTTCCATGTAGTGCAGCTGTGAAGAAATAAATGCAATGCATTTACTGTGTCTCAGACAGGATACTTAAAGACTGGGGAGTATTGTTATTTTACAAAGAAATGTTAAGATTTCATCTGAAATAAAATTTATGACTGGCGGTCGAGAGAGAAATTTAATCTGAACTAGTTGATTAGAGGAATTGCTAAAATGATATGGATTAGTCCATCTTAGAGAAAAGCACTTTCAGTGTACCAAAACAACAGCTGAGAAGTAGGTAGGATTGTTCACTGTAAAAATATTGGAGAAGTAAATGCTAGGAAAGAAAGGGAGTGATTTAAGGTGAAGGACAGTGTTTGCACAAGAATTGTAATCATGAAATTGAAAGAATCAGCCTAAATGAAACAGACTCCAAACTTAGAATTCCTCATCTATCCAAGAAAGCAGATCCCTCAACAGCTGTGTAGTGGGATGTGTTGGGGAACCCCAAACCCCTGGTGTCCTACCTGATCCAATTCTGAATGAGATTCAATGATACAATGTCTGAAAGATTAGAGGATGGAGTCAGTGATCCAAATATTTTATACGGTTATGTTCCCAAATTTTTCTCCACCACGGACAGCAAAACATATTAAGGCTGCTCATGTTTGCAGGGGATGGGGCAGGGGTTGTGGATAGGAATCTAATAAGAGAACAATCAGCAATGTGATCAAACCCACAGTGCCAATATTGAATGCTTGCATAAAGACTCAGAGGAAATGGGTTTTGTATCAGTTATGTGTGCAAACATGCTCCCACAGAAGATTCATCTGGCAGTGGCAATAAGTTAGGTAGCTATTTTAAAAAGTCACCTTAAAACTACAAATTTACTGAGTAAATTATTCAGTATGGATTGTTCATGCAACTCTTCTTGTGATGTGTGAGAAGAATGAATTTAACTATTTTGAAACCATATACGTGCTTCTTTTTTAATCAGTGAAGTTCCAGAGATAATAGAATTTATTCATGAAGTTTACACTTCAGTGGTGTAAGAAAATGGTACAAAATCATAAATGCAAGATCACAGAAAATACTGAAGCAAGTACTGGCCTGTAATTCAGCTGAAGATTTTGTTTACATCGTAAGCCATCATAAACTTAAGATACAGTTGCTGTATCTCAGTGACATGGAGCATTTGGAGAAGCCCACATTGTCATGTCAGTATTTTACAGAATGACTGGTGAAGCCACTGTCCCTGGGATCTTCCTTTAAAAGGCTGGCCCGTAGACCGGTGAAGAAGATGGAAAACCTCTTTCTAATTCCCATGGGCTCTGAACAGTGGCTTTAATATTATATGATAGTTGAAGCAATTTTATTGAATTTCAGAAATGATGTTCACTTCTGTAGCAAGATGGACATGCAGGAGTTGGTCTTATTTAATATTTGAAGAAAAAAACATCTAACACCCCCAAGCAGACTTCATAGATTATGAATCAAAAGGTATCTTGCAGTCTGGCCTTAAACAGAATACTGGCCATGGGACTTCTTGTTTGACCCAGTCCTTTAGAAAGATGTGATTTTTTTTTCAGTGACAAGGAGTCAAGAACAAACCTTGCAAGTTGTTACAGTGAATAATTCACTATCTTATCATGTCCCTTACTTCAAATGTGAATTTATGTAGTACCCACCTGGTTTACAAGAATATACCTATATATTTCAGTAATCTTCAGTTACTCTATGTACCCAGACAGGGACTACTCTGTCCACTTTGCCATAGCCCCTTCTGTTGTCAGATAGCCATTTGTCATACTCATGGAGCCATTTTTAAAGACTGCTTCCCAGTGTTGAAGCAGAACCTTCACTGCTGAATGTCTGGTTTGCTTGTTGTCTATATCAAACCACAGTTTTTTGTGGTAACCCACTTATCATGTTATCCATATCACTCCCTATCAGTAATTTGTGTTCTTCGTTATTCATCATGTCCCCATTCTGTGTGTCATCTGCAAATTCTGTCAGCAATGATTTTAAGTTTTCTTTCAGATCATCAACAGCGTTCTAGAGTTAGGAAGATGAACAGCTCTCAGCAGCCTCTCACCAGAAATTCATGTACTTTCTAATGATTTCTCATCCGTAATCATACTGTGAGACAGACATTTATATCCACTTCAGGTGTGTCAGGTGGATTTTAGTCATTCTTTTCACTTATCAAATAACACACATCTCAAGCCAAATGCCTCGTGAAGCCTGAGTACCTGATACATGACCAAGCCCTGATGCAGCCATGTTAGGGAAGGGATGACTGGAGTCATATTGTAACTACCATGTAGCCTGTTTGGCTGTATTGCTGGGGGATCTACAGCCAGACTACGGTCCTTTGAACATCTAGTCATGGTATGTTATATCAACATTGTGACCTTTATCAACCGAGTTTATAGAGTCATAAGCTTGTAGTCAGTGTGACAAGACCCCTTTACCACTAACTCACCCTTGTTATTTTAGCTTCCTTTCTTCCTAAGTTAATTGAAACTAATACTAGCCACCCGTTGTTTTGCTTGGGAAGAATGTCAGGGTCATATCACCTAGTCTATCACAAATATTAGACCAGCATTAGTTTCCCTTCAGCCTTCTGGACCTTCTCAATCAACAATATAACAAGCTTCTCAGTTCTTTTAAGGTTTTTGCTTGCAAGTAATCCAGATGCAGTATTCAACTTTAATTTAAATTAATGCCTTTTTTACTAATCGACAGAAAATACTTTCCTCCTCATTGGACAAGATTATCCTTTCTCTCATTTCCATCTAGTAAAGTAGCAGCACCATCATTAGTATTTCCTTTGTTCTTTTGTTCCTATTAGCCTGAATTCTGCAGGCTGTGTATTTGTTCTTTTCCTCCTCTTACCAGTTTTCTTCAATCCCCAGTTTCTAATTTCTATTATTTTCTAGTAAATCCTCAACATTTCCATCTGTTGCAAAAATAGGTTTATTAAGATATATATTTATTTCCCAAGTGATAGACTGGGGGTTTTGTTGCTTTGGGTTTTTTTTAGTAGAGGGTCTACACTGTGCTGTGAATTGCACAAACATACTGGAAAAGAGTCACCACTTTAAAGCAGTTGGGTTCTCAGACCTTTTTTCATGTCCCCTGCCCAGTATATGTTCAGTTCAGCTCCCCACTGTTTTCCTTCCATCCTCTAGTACTGGGTGAGCAGTTCTCCCACTAGGGCATGTTCCCTGTGCAACATAACCAGGGAGCAGAGGTAGAGGATCACTGGGAACAGAGTGGGGAGAGGCTGAAGGAGATGCAAAGGCAGGACTTGGATGGGGGAGCAGGACAGCAGAAGTGGGAGACCAGGGTTGTGATGAGCTGTCCCACTAATACTTTTAAGCCATAAGCCTGTAGTAGTTTCTCCATTACATGGTCCTGCCCCAGTCAATTCCTTCTGGTCATATCCCTGCTCTGCTCCCTGTAGCAGATGTCCCCCAAATGTCCTCAGTTAGAGTCACTTTTGATTTGGCATGCTGGTTACAATACCATAGGAAAGGGAGAAGGTTCTCCCAAGGTACTCTCTCAGTATTGGGAATCGTTCAAAGTTAGTTGTACAGCTAAACACAGTTTAAATTCATGTGACTTGAAGCTTAAGGAAATGTTCACACAAATCTCTGCAAAAGCAAGCCGCCATGATTTGTATGTGACTTTTCCCAGCTGCTTGTAAGGGAACAAGTTTTATGATCAGCTTGGTTTTCCTTTGTGCAGGAGGAGGTTCCTTTGCCTTTTTCTTCCTCCAGATTGCTTCAGAAAAGAGAGACAGCGTGTGTCTCTGGGGAAGGAGAGACCTGTGGGCACAAGGGCAGCTGGAGTGCAGATATGATGTCAGATGTGTTTTAACACAGCTGGCAGAATGCTATAAAACAGGGGTTTTAGTGTTTGATTGAGGAGGGATTTGCATGAATTCCAGATGTTCACTATATGATCAATCTTGCTATGTACACAACAAGTGTGTCCCCATGCATGTGTAAAACAAAGCCTGCCTAACCTAGGGAGTGAGTAAGGGCACGCTTGCTTTCCTGGAAGTCTTTTGTTTGCTTGTCCGTTCAGATCTCATGTGTCAGGTCATATACAGTTTCTGTCAGGCTCATGAGATTAATACCAGACTTTATGGCCGCTATGATGATATAATACCTTGATTTCACTGAAATTGAAGAATCTGTATGTAAGAAAATGAAGTTAAAATGACAATGACTAAAAGTAACCTATCTGAGCCTTTAGAGATGGACACAGATGCTCGTATTTCAAGGCACAAACCAACCTTTGAACTGGAGGTTAAGAAGGAGTCTTCTCTATAGGCAGGTCATGCTGTAATTGTTTCTAAAGCCTTTCTTGTCACGTCCTCTAATCTAACTGCTGCTGGCCAGGGTCACAGGCAGCACTGCGAGGGCTGGATTCCTGGCTTGAAATGGTGCAGCAATTCCTGAGTTCCTGTCAGTCACTATTAATTTACTTCATTATAAATAAGATTGGGATCGGGCCCTTTGTATTTCACAGAGAGCAACAGTTCCACTCTTTCCAAAGGCATCAGCGTTTTAGTGTTAAAAAGCCTAATGCCCCCATGTAGTCCCAACAAAAGCTGTACATGAGGGCTATTCTCTGTGGACTAAGCCTTTTATTTTCATTCTCCACAAGCGATATTACAGCTTAAAGCTACTTACAATACAGAAAGTTGACTAATAAATGAAACAGAAACTGAGAGCTGGAAAGTACCGGGATTAAAGCCATGCACAAACCATCAGTGTTAGCCGGAAGGTTTCATGAAACCAAAGCCAGCAGATCTGATTTGTTTGCACTCACTGACTCTGAAGCTGGAGCAGAGAGGAAGAGGGCATTGAGTTCGTTGCTCACGCCTCAGGAGTTATTGCACTTGAAACTGAAAGACTTTAGTCTTTCAAGCCAAATATTCCAACTGTTGAAGACTTAGCATTTAAAAGTATCTGCATTTGCTCCAGCTGTAGTCAGATTTTAAAACCACTCCCTTGCTTAATCACTTTATAACAAATATTGTCATCAAAGACTGGAAATGGTGGGCCCTGTTTGGGGACTGAATCTGCTGTGGTCTGCTGAGGACCACAAAAAGTGGCAAGTCTTCACGTACTTTTTAAACTTGATGTGGAGACGGACGCAGTCTGGGTAGCAGTTCTGGAACTTGAAAACTCCTCTGAAGTGAAGCGCCCAGGGCAAACCAGATGTCTCCAAAGTAGCTGGGCATTGGCAGAGCCAACATTAATGCTGAGCTGGGAATCCCCAGGCTGGTACCAAGCCCATAAGCCTCGCTGAGAGGCTGAGTTCACACCCTGGTGCACAGCACAGCACTGGCACATCGTGGCTGCTCCTGATGCAGGGGCCGCAGCAGTGTGTGGATGAACTTTGGGCTGAGTCTGTTTGCCATGATCCTACTGCCAGGTGCTGTAGGTATGGCCTCAGTTTCATCTTCCCAGAGAGGCCAGAAATCTGAAAAGCAACCTACTGACACAGAGAACCAGGAATTAGGATTCTTGCACTTATTTATGATTTCATAATGGCTTGGGGTAACTTGCTGAACTAGCGTGATTCAAATTACTCGCCAATAAAATGCAAATAACTGTTCCTCACAGGAATGCAATGAGATTCCACTCACCCTTTTCATTGCTTTGCAATCCTCACATTAAGGCATTTATTTCAGTGCAGGCACTTTCTGGGTGGTTATTGTCTGAATGAGATGCAAGCAAGATTTGTTTTGTTAAACATTCGCTGTCATACTTTTTGAAAATCTCAGTCTGGTTTTACCAACTGGCTATTTTTTCTCTTCACGTGGGAAGAACATCCTGAATACCAAATAATCTGTGAAGTGTGTTTAAGCACAGTATTACTGGAACAAGATTGCTGCATCATTTGTGAACTTTCCCATGGGGAAACAAAAAGGCAAAGCTGCAATAAATCTCCAGGTAAATCTTGCTTTAGTGGAGATCAGTCAGAGACATCCTTCATTCAGAGGCAACTAATTTATTCCTAAACCCAATAGAAAATACTGCTATCAGTGCCAAGATTTTGCAGAGGTTAAGGAAATTACTATAGTTGAATGAAAGTAATTTTTTAGCACTCTAATGACAAAATAAAATTGCACTATTGTTCATGTTGGCTGCAAGGGAAACACTGAGCAAGTAAGAGACCCCACGGTGTCTCTATAAGGGCAAAATATTCCTCATTGTAGGAGGATGTATGCAATTCCATGCAGTGACAAGGAGGAGAGTCCTACAGAGAAGAACTCATAGGGCGACGTCTAGATGGTCTCTTCTCTCTGTGGGTAGTTGAATAGAGGGGTTTAGCAACAAGAAAAGGGAAAATCAATTATACTGAATTATGCCCTGAAGGAGGAAGGTTTGTATTTAATGAGGTTTTTCATTGTTGATTTTTACCCTAAGATGATGTAAATGGTTCTGAATGAGTCACTTTTTTCTTACCAGGTTTAAAGTTGAAAATTCCTGAGCCAAAAAGCTGTGATTTCCAAATGAAAACAAGATAGAGGGCACTGCTGTGCTTCAGACTCCCATGAATAGCTCTCTCTACTATGCTTTCAACTGACTGCAGTTGCAAAGAGGACAAGATTCAGCTCATCTGTTTGTGGGTGCCTATAATACAGTTGTCTACATCACGGCTGGCTTTCTGAGGTCCCATCTAGTCAGTTAGAGGACAGTCAGTGATTCAGCTTACCCCAAAGAAGGTACCTGCATTTCATCATATGAATCACACATTAACTCTCCTGAATATATTGACCAAGACTTATTTGACTGAAATGAGACCTCAGGACGATGAACTTGGGTCAGACACCTTCGTTGCAGTGACCTAAATTTCAGCAAGATTGATTTCATCCAAAATGCCTGATACTGGTGATGGTGACAGACTATGAGGGAGCAGAGAACTGCCCCTTTCCTGCAGAAGTTACACAGCTGAGCCTGCCATGGATAGGAACTGGAGCTGGTCCAAGGCTTCTCCACATGTAGCACCCAAAGATGAAGTGCCAGTTTGTTCCTGCTACAGAAACACCATGGGGAAGGGGCAGAGAAGACAATAGAATAGACTGTTTCAGTTGGAAGGGGCATACAACATCATCTAGTCCAACGGCTTGACTAGTTGAGGGCTGACCAAAAGTTAAAGTATGTTGTTAAGGGCATTGTCCAAACGCCTTTTAAACACTGACAGGCTTGGGGCATCAACCACCTCTCTAGGAAGCCTGTTCCAGTGTTCGACCACCCTCTCAGTAAAGAAATGTTTCCTAGAAGCTGAATGCTTCCTAAAGAGCTGAAGAATCAGAAATTTGCCACCTCACATTGAAGGCACAGAGTGTGGGAGGTGATTACCCCTGCTGGGCAGGATCCTTCCTCTCCTTGCTGGGCGCCAATGCTTTACACACCCCAACCTCTCCATATACACACACAAAAAAATTACAGTGGGTCCAAGGTCATGTTAGCAATCTCCACATGTGCCTCAGATCCGCTCTCCATGTGCCTTGCTACCCTGCTCATGCCGGTTGCTGGCATTGTAAGGAATGCTTAAGTGCTGTGGTAAAACAAGTTTCAGCAGCTGTTTCAACATACACAGCTTAATGCCATGGGAAAAGGTATGCATGAAGTACCATCTACTCTGGGAAAGCACCAAAACCAGCATGTTATGAATATTTCCTTTGGGGGGGGGGGGCAGGGGAAGTTGAAGTAAAAAGAAGTTAAATGTTTTTAAAAAATTATTTATGATGTTTTCCTGCAAAATTTCATATTTTCTGTAGGGTTTTGTGGACAAGTCTTCTGGCTTGGATCCTTTTTGTCTGGAGGGGGATGGGGAGTGAATTAAAGCTGCAGAATTGCACCTGAATCAGAAAAATCTAGTTCCTCTCCTTCATTAGCTGTCTCTTCATTAGTCTTCTCCTCCTTTTAGAAACAGGCATGATAAAGCCTCAAATTGCCATAATCATGTCCTTTCACATTGTCATACAATTTAATTAGTATTGAAGAACCAATCTGGATATCAGTTATGACAGTGTATATCCAGTATAGCTTCTCCAATGTCAATGGCATTGCAGCAGTATATGACTACAGTGAGCTTGGAATGAGCCCTGAAGCCTTCGTTATTCTCTGAAAAATGTAATTTCTACTCATTTATCTCATTCTGAATGTCAATGAAGCCTTTAGTATTATCTCTCAATTCCAGTTTTAAGTATTGATAGTAACTTGCTGTGTGACATACATAATATCCAGCATTGTCTCTTGCACCATATGAATCAGTTTCCAGTAAATAGGAATGAACCTGAGGTAATCTTTGAAAGTGTACATTCAGTTGGGCTAGAGGGCATTTTGTGGTTAATGTCTGTAACTGTCGTAGACTTGGATTCAACTCCAAGTAAATTCTGCTTCATACCAGTTCCTTCGGTAATTTGCCTATATCATAAGACATCAGTGCAACATAGATATATGACAGCACACAATGAGGAGAGCCCAGAGTTCAGGTGATTTATAGAAATATCGGATTGGTAGCTATCCAAACTAAATTCTTGTTTAGGGTTTGCTATTGCCTTCCACTGCTGTAACACTGAGCACTTGGACTGCTCCTCTGCTCTTACGATTAAGCTTTCATGAAAGAGGCAGCTGTGTGGGAGGTTTGGGTGCACAGAGCATAGAGGATCAAGCCTTGACTTGGTATGTAGCTGTTAAAAATGCTTAGGGCCATATTCAGATCAGCTTTTGAGAGCTGCAACTCCATTAGTGTCATTTAAGAATGTATTTAAAAGTAGAAAGAATCTTCTATTTAGATTGCCTTTTTAACACAGTATCTTGATTTTAAACAGCATTTGGAAGAACTGTAAGTGAATCCATATCCAGAATTACATTGCCAGTAGCAACTCTCGGAAATGTCAGTAAAGATAACTTTGAATCTGACATATTGTTAAGTTTGGATCACTCCCGTGTCAGCGAGACTGAACTTCTTTGCAAAGCATCATTAGCGCATGTCTCATTCTGTAGGCAGCAGCAATGAGAATTTTATATTTTTCAAAAAAAAGAAAACAGCAGTAATGACTAGGAACATTTGTAGAAAGAAACAGCCTACTGTGTTTATCATAAGGAACACTAACTCCTTTAGTAGCGTACATGATCCTTTAGAGACTTTTGCCCTCCACAGACGAGGCCATTACTGAAGACTGCGTGTAGAAATTTGGAGAGTCTCTGTATCTTGGCATATCAGTTCTGATTCCATTCTATTGTATTGATCAGATCTCTGTGTATCAAAGAGAAGATGGAAAAAAGTGTTATGCAACCTCTACAAAAATGCAAGCAGCATCATTAGGCCAGACAGTAGCAGAAGCACAGTGCTGTCACCTCTCCAAATTAGTGAAAATGAGGAGAGAGGAAGGGAAGCAGGCAAGCAAACAAAAAATAAGAGAAATAAATGAAGAGGAAAACATCCTTCTACCTCTCTGCTTTTAGCATTTTTAAATAGGAAAAAGTCTTCAACTCCAAATCTGTCAGTTTGTATCCTATAATTACTGCCAGCCATATCTGTTCAGGCGGATATTATTCTAAATGGATAAGCATAAAGACTCTGATGCTCTTGGTAATAAGTGTGACTGAAAGAGGAATATCATTATCTGTTGATTTATACTTACCATTCCTTGTCCAGGTGCTTCCCTCCTCTGTTAAGTATACTGGAGATTATATGCGAAATTGAACAACTTAATGGGCTGAAGAAGTTTGATGACAACACTCAAATTGCCACTATTTTTCCAGGGTTCCTCCTGTGGGTGATCTGTTGCCATTCACAGAGGTGTTTTCCAAGAAACCAATTGCAGTTCTGAACTTTGCATGTTCCTTCGTAGCATGGGTAGCTTTGCAGTTTTAGGAAAGTTAATGAAGGGGAAATGCTATTATTAATATTTTTACAGGGAAATGAAAGCCTAAAATAAAAAAGAAGAAAGGATCCTGGCAAGTTTGCATGTATTTCTATGTATTTGGTGCAACCAAACAACTGGAGCACTAATGTCCTTGTCTGAGGGACATTCAGACTTGCTGTCAATGGTTCAGGACACATCCAGATCCCAATGAAGTCAATAGAAAGACTCAGTTGAATCAGAATCCCAGGGTACTGGAGCTGCGAGTATCCAGCCCAACATGATCTAGTTACAAAATCTAAGAGATTACCACAAATCTTCTGCAAGTCTTGATATACATCCTCCTAACCTGCCCCAATCACAAGGGAAAATACAGCATGAATCTCTTTCAATGATATGTAAAGGAAATGCATGCGAAACTGCTCAGATGATGGGCGGTAACCCATCACACATCTGCAATTTAGTCGCTTTTATTGATGTGTTCAATCCCAGATTGTCTTTAGCTGCTATTTTCAACCCATTTTCTTTGGGTTACCCAACGGCAGGATGAAGGTTCATTTTCTCTATTGTGCCTAAAAAGACAGGATTGGTTACTGATTTTTGTCTAGTAAGTGTTAAAGCACAAAATTAAGGCTGCATAGGAAGTCTAGCACGGCAATGGTTAAATTCAGAACCACTTTGTAGAGGAAAGGAGGCAGGTGGACACAGTAACTGAGTAGTTCAGCCTCCTGTAATCAATGACAAACTACTAACAGAAAAGAAATTAAATCTTCAGAACTCCTTTTAAAAAGGGATCCAAATAGAACCACATTATCTCAGGTGTCTCTGTGTTTCTGGTGATGTGTCAGTGAGCAGTGATGAGTTGCATCAGATTGCCACATCCCAGGTACTGGATGTCATATCAAATAAGTACAATGCAGCCTAGCAAACATCAGACTTAATATGATTCATCACCCTGAACAATCAGGATGTTGAAACTCTCCGCAATCTGTGCTTAAAAATATGCAAGTGGTGGGTTTTTCTCCTCTGATCTATAACTGTAGAATGGAAACCAACATCTCAAATGTGAAATATGTTGGAGATAAGCCAGGTGGTGGATGGGAAAAAAGGTTTTAAAGGAAATAAACTCACAGAGATTCTTCACTCTTTAGTAATAAAATTTAAGTGTATTTCTAGGTGGAAGGATAAGCTGATGTATGTGTCAGCTGTGTCAGTGTAGTGGAGGGAACTGATCAGTCCCTCTTTTCCGCTAATGTCCCATGTGTGCCTCAGTTTTCCCCAAAAGGATATAATATTTTAGTGTATCATAAAGAGACAAGGAAAATAAATACATTTAGTGAATGCGAAGCACTTGGATCCTGTGCCAAAGCATGCGCAGAAAAATGGGCAGAAATTCAGGTGGAAGACTGGACATGTGTGTCTTGTTTCTTACTCTGAAGCAGATAAAAAATAAATAAATAAACAAAAAAATCATGAGCTGCCACTGGGTTGGTGTGTTTTCTGTCAAGCTACTGTGAGCTTAAGAAGTAAGCAGTGTCTTTGTCTCCTCATGCCAGGACCAAACTTGTTGGTTTTGGGTGATTCAACAGTAGCATCAGTTCAGGCCACACAAACCAAGATGTTTCCTCTTCCCTGAGGCTGCAGAGCATGTGAAACTCTGTCTTAACTAGAAACCATTCTTATGCCAAGGAGAAAATCAGTTGGGCATTAAAGAGCCTCCACTTCTCACTGTTTGCCAAGGAATCTGTTCAGTAGCATTAGAATTACAAATGGAAGTTACTAAGGATTTATTTACATCATAATGTCACTTTAGTCTAGTGCTAGGACATGGTTTTGGGACGACAATGATGCACGGATGTCTTTATTTCTTGAATATTTTGTTTCAATGAGCTGACAGAATGTGCTTTTGCAGTGGTCCCACAGCATGTACTGATATCTATAATCATTATTACACTTTTGTTATTAGCCTGTATTAATAATTCATTAATGACTTGAATTAATTTCTTAATAATTTGTTATACTTAAAAATCCTGCATATTTTAAAATTAGGAAAAAAGAATAAGCTTAATTAAGGATTTGGAATCAGCTGGTGTAAAGCTAAATTAAAGTGTGCACTAAAGAGCACTGCAACCATGATTTGAAGTCGGAATGAAAGGGAAAGAAACCAGAAATCATTTCCTGACTCTGTCTTGCAACAGATCAACTCATGAACTACCAAGATTTGCTAGTACATTTTAATCAAGAGTAATTTCAAAGAACTACAAGTGCTGAGAATCTCACAACTGTCTCCTAGCGTTTACAAAGCATGAGAAAATATTGTATTCAGTTGCCCTTGCTGTCTCATACAGCCTGTGTTAAAGAGATGCTTAATATCACAACTGGCAGGCTTTCCCCCTGAAAAGGACACTCTTGGTCACCTCAGCACTGGCTGTAGAAAAGTACAGGTCCAGAAGGGGGAATTACCCTTCAAGACTGACCACAAAGTGCCTTTTAGTGACAGGCAGCTAGACCTCTTTTTCACAGGTGCAGGGACAGGCTATGGTTTTGGTACAAATGAGGGCACGAGACAAGCAAACACCTCTCTGCTCAGTGCTGAGTGTCACCTCTGTCTCTGCCGCGACTGAGCCCTCTTGCTCTAGACGGGGTGGACATGACCTCCTGTGAGGTTTGTGAATGACAACTACCCCGCAGTCCTGGGGGACACGAGTGCTGTATGAACACGACAAGGCATTCCCTGCAGCGACAGCCGTGCACAGAGTCACAAAACTTGCCAGAAGTTTTTGTCTGCTCTCACTGGGTCTACTTGTGAGCTGCGAAATAACAACTTGAGTCCACTCAGCAAACGAGAGATAGATGCCGAACAATTTCATTAAACAAACAACAGCGGAATTAGCAAATCTGTTCTCTGAAACCCCTTTCCTTGTGCTGGGTTAGTGCACGAGGGAGACACAACAACCATATTAATGATTTTGGGCAATGTGTTGTTCTTCCAGTAATTGCTTTTACTGTTATCTTGGAGACTTTTAAATGACTGCAGCAGCTGTATTTCATGCTGCACACTGGTACAGTAGTGCTCCCATTTATTATTCATATCTATTTGCCTTTCTTTCACTTTTTTTGGTGTTAATGTTTGTTTTATCTTGGCTTCAGAGGGTATGTCCATGGTTTTGGAAGCCACCAGATTCCTAAATCCACCTAAGGTCAGGAATTACCTTACACCTAGTTGCTCTCTTGGTTTAGCATTGTAAATAAAAGTAGAACCAAAAAATCATAAAATAATTTAGTTTGGATGGGACCTCTGGTGGTCTTCTGATTCAATCTTCTGCTCAAAGTAGGTCCAAGTTTGAAGGTAGATTCAACTGTCATGGTAGATCAGGTTGTTTAGGGCTTTTCTGTCAATTTTTAAGCATCTTTAATTACGGCGATCTCACATTCTCTCTGGGCTCCTTTTCCAGTGGTTAACAACCATCATAAAAAAAAAAATAAAAAAATATCCTAATATCAAATCATCATGTCTCTTGTAACAAATTGTGACTGTTGCACATTGTCCCTTAGCTGTGCTCTTCTGAGAAGAGTCAGCTCCCTCTTTTCTATGACCTGCCAGTAGGGAGTTAAAGAAAGACATAAGAAACCCTCTTAGCCTTCTCTTCTTAAGGCTGAACAAACCCAGTTCATATCACCTCTACTAACATAACATGTGCTGTATCACCTGCCTTTTCATTTTAATGGCCTTCTGGACTCAACCCAACATGTCAATGTCTTTCTTGTACTGGGGACCCCAAACTAAGCACAGTACACCAGTTCTGTAATTAGTAGGGATGTGTTTGGCTAGCATCACACTAGTAAGCTTTAACTCTCAATGTTTTTCAGAAAAGTAGGTTTTGACCAGAATCTAGAGTGAAGTTGGAACACAGGCCTGTAGGTACAAAATGGGAGGCTTTCACTCCTCCGCATAGTTCCTGAGGCGGTGCAAAAGCATTTGTGTTAGAAACAGACCTGACTTTGGGGGTTTTTCCTTTGTGAAACCAAAGCTTTTAGCACTGTGTGGGCTTACGAATGCAAACCAGATTCTAGAAACTGGAGCCTCTCTACTTTTGAGCACAGAAGGAAAGGAACAGGTAAGTACCAGCTGACAGTGATTATTACTTTCCTTTTCCACTGCTGACTATTTAGATTGCTTTTAGTTTTTGTAAATCTACAAACAGTTTGACACATTCTAATGCTTTTCTTGTCCCCATAATCAGTCCAGACAGATACAAGCAGAGCCGACTCCAAAAGCTTAGGTCACCTTCATGCAAAAGTCACATTTAAAATGCAGCGTGCAAAATGCATTTACATTAACATAGTTGTGCTAGGATCCTGGGGCTCAGCTGGGAAATAGCCTCCAGAAGAGTAAGTGCCACAGTGAGCATTTGTCCCCATTTGCCTCCAGAGCACAGAGATTCCAAACATGCCCTCAGCAGCCCACAGAGCTCCTTGGGAATAGGCATTCTCAAGGAAAATTAAAAGGCCAATCTCCAACAGGTAGATAGAGTGGCTGAATAATGAAAGACTGAACAGCAAGACCAGAAGACCCATTAGCATTGGAGATACATTAGATGATAGGCTCTTGGAGTTCTTCTTTTTTAGTTTTCTCTGAAGGGACTTTGGTTTGCGTGCTCCAACGCTGCTCCGTGGTGTAAACTAGAGTACACGTAAGTGGGGAAGATGGGACTATTCACTTCAAAAGCTCTCTCCTGATCTGAGTGAAGTGCTAATGTAGAATCACCAAAATCTATCTCCATTTCACCTCTAGTCCAAGGATATGAAACAAGATGAGCAGATGGGTCTTCCCATTCTGTTAGGACTGGACGCAGTTATTTGACAGCAGACATCATGGTTCATATTTTCATCATGAAAAGGAAGGATGTGTGCTTTGGAGGCTCACCAAATTTTTCTAATCTGCCTTTAGTGTGCAATTTAAACTATGTTCTGCAGTAAGCAAAATTATGTAAAAGATGTCCAAGTCTATTCCTTACATCATACAAATCTCTCAGCCTTTGGGATCAAGTGTAAAATGTGCCCTACCAATTTTACTTGCAATTGGGGTCAATAGCTGAGTAGATGTTTGTTATTGCAGGCTGAGAAATGGTGATGACATGGGATGTTCTGCTTCTATGTTTTTAACGTTCATACATGGGGCTGTATATTGTCCTGATAGACATGGCACAATACATTTTAAACACTACTCTTCACAATGGGGTGTTTGCAAGCATAAAATGTAATTTATCTAAATTACCTACTATTCATTAAAATGATGATCTCTAAACATTTCTAGGAGCTTGAATCGTACTCCTGTTATTGGAATTTATTGAGTATCACTCTAGTTCCCTCTGTGTGAAACACTGTAATAAAAACATAAAGCAATGCATCAGAGCTGTGAAATAAAGGACATACTTTTTATGATCAGATACTGTACCTGTTATATAGAATACCTGTTCAGAATAGATGTGACAGACTGTAGAGACAGGATTGGTGAATCACTGAGATCTGCAGTTCTTCCAGTCTTTCTCCCAGATGCTAAGATACACCTGTATACACTTGTAAATAACTCCGACATCAGCTCTCATCTTCTCAGGGATGGGGGAAAAAAGAGTGAGGACAGATGTCAGGAAACTGCAGTTATCACTAAGGAACTACAGAGCCAGGGAAAAAAATTGCTCTAATTTCCTTTCTAGAAATAGATGAATACATTTGCCACCAACAGTTTGTGATTCTCTCAAATGTTTTCATTCCACTAGACACAAAATAACGTCCGTGAATAATCCTCCTTCAGTCAGGAGGAGGTCACTGTGTTGGCTGTTTCAGATGTGTTGTGTAGCACATGGGTCAGATACTGCCTTTGTGTACCCTGGACTCTCCAAAAGCTTTCCCTCTGCAAATGTCACTACTGGTCACATATTGTGTTCCAGGACACTTCCAGTTGATTTATGGGACATATTGAATCCACTGCAAATCCTATCCACAGAGGTCAGTCTTCTATCTGCAAATGAGCAGAAGTACCTCAGCTTTAGCTGTGAAGGTTCCTGGTAGCTGACATGGTGTTTTTGGCAGTCCCTCCTTAGCCAGCAGCTGTGGGGTACCCAGCAGCTGACCTGCCTGCTTTCCCACCAGCTTTCCCACCAGTCCCAGTTCATCTGACAGGTATAACCCAAAGTGATGGCCATAAGACCATTATGCCACTGATGACTCTGAGCTGGGCTTTCTGCTAGTACTGCGCAACGCAGGGATCGAAGTCCCCTTTTCTCTGAGTGGATGCTATGTTTGAAAGCCAGACAGCATTAAGTCTAGAATTCATATAACAAAGAGAGTGGTAGTGTTTCATAAAGTTAAAAAAGCAATAACGCGAAAATGTCAAACTAGGAACAATTCCAAATAAAAACCTGCATTTGAACAGAGATTCTTTGGGCTTATCTGTTGGCCAGCTTTCCCTACTTTAATAGCTTTCTTTTGCTATTGTGTAAGCTACTAAATATATTGCAGTAGTTTCTGTAGCTGTCACAGAAACGGCAGGTGTTTTTGCTCCTCAGGGATGATATTCATCCTTCTGTCTATCTCTTAATGTACTAATATAGCTGCATTCATGCTGTACCTTGTAATCTTTAGTGTAGTTCCCCTTACAACATCCCTGGGAGGTAAGCGAGTACTGGGAGGTGAGGAAGCGCTTTCCCCATTTTATAGAAGTGAGACAGGAAAGCAATACAGGGCAGCTGGCTTTTACAGCACGTAAGCATCTATTTCTCATTTAGAAGAAAAAGAAAACCTCTGAAGAATCTCTTCTGAATCATGCATGCAGGCTGTGGCGGATCGAGGAGGTGAACCCTGACATGCCACCTTCAACCTCCAGGGTGGGCTTCTCCTAGGGACTCCACAACGCTCCCTCTCCAGGCAGAGGGGATTTCAGCCCTAACTGGCAATGATACCAGTGGTTTTCCATTTCAGCTTGGCACATCATCTACAACAGACCGCTAATATACAAAGATTTCCTCCTACAGGGTTCAGTTTCATATCACTTTCTCTTCTAAATAAATCAACACTGATTTTTTTTAGACAGGGCTTCCTTCTCTAGCTAAAACTTGATTATGAAGAAAATAACTAAAAAGAAGAAAGAGGTATAGGCAAAACGTGCAAAAGCCATTCAGAAGTAATCAACAGCATTCAATCCTGAAGCGAAGGGCAACCTAATTCTGTTTTGCTAAAAGATATTTTTTAAATGTCCAGACAAGCCATAGTTGTCTAACTTAGAAACTTTTCCTTCAGATTAATTATCCATGTATATCTTTAGATAAAAAGTAGATCCAGTAAAAATACTCTGAGGGTCTGCTTTAGCAGCAGAATATGTGTGGCTTTTGAAAGTGTATCTTCCTGTGGAAGAATTGAACAAAATTTCTCTATCAAGTAGTAAAAGCATTTGGATAGACTGAAACATTCCATTTATCAGCACAAAGCTCTTTGTTTCAATTCAAATTGTGTTGTGTAGCATAGATGATGACATCATGCAAAGAAAAACCAGAAAGATAATAAAATAGATGAAAATCAGTGCAGGAATCCTGCATTTCAGCTTTGCAGATTTTGTGTTTTGATTTAGGTTTTGTTTTGACCATGGCATGAACAAATACTGGAGTGAAAGTATTTCTCACTGGATAGCAGAACCTTAATTTATAACAACCACTAATAGGAAAGAAAGGTTTTCTCCTTCTGTGATGATTCTCTTATTATTTAAGTTTGCCTCTGAGGATGTCATTTTTAATTGAACTTAAGAGAACCTACAGCAGGATTATATATTAAATAATATTTTGCCCAGAGGACAGTTTCAAGTTTTCACCTTTTTCAAAGAGCAGCTTTAAACTTCCCCCTTGTCTATAATTGCTTCTAGATGTATGGACTCTAGTCATACAGCAAGCAGGTTTTCTTTGCCACTCGCCTCTCTAACTGAACATCAGCTTACAACTGCTATCTATTCTCTATGTGTTGACTCTGGCTGGAAAGGTAACTTGGAAGTAACTAACAGGTAAGATAGAAAGCCCTCTGTTCTCCTGCCCCTGCTGTTTCACTGGGATGACTTGGCAACTATGGTGGAGAACTGCCATTGCTTTTAATTGCATCCCATCTCATCCAAGTAACAGAGAACAGCATTGCAATTGATGGCAGCTTATTAAAAGTTTGCATAGTTGCATATACTGCACAGTTCCCCTGGTATATTTCTGGTTTTGTGGGTGCATGGTGCCAATGCTGAATACATTTGTTTCATTTACACTAATAATAGTGCCACTACAGTCAGCAAATACATGGCTATTTTCCAATCAAAAAGAAATAGTGATACAATATACCTCACTTTTGTGTTCCGTTGTAATAGGGTGGTAATGACATTTGAAGGTAACAGTCAAAATCTATTTACAATTCAAGGTTAGGAGCCAAGCTGGATAAGTGTTACTGCTTATAAAGTTAGTGAATTCTTGATTTTTGAACCCAGTTAAGGTGATTTTGTTTATCTGCATTACTTCAACAGGTGGTCACTCCACTGTTCTTTGCATTATAAGGAAACAGCATAAGGCAATTTGTTTCCCAGAGACTTTACACTCTGAACAGATAACAAGGAGGAAAGGAATGATGATTTTCCACAGGTCCCTAAGGGAACACTAATCTTGGCATTAAGTGACTTTACCAAATGAATAAAGGTGAGGTGGGAAGCTACTTTTGTAAGCAGAATTGAACCCAGATCTAACTCTGTCCCTTAATTCCCGCATCAATTATGCTTAAACACTTAAGCAATTACTTTGCTGAGGCACAGGACAGCAAAACAGTGCATATTAAGTGTGTATTAGATGATAACTGAAGAAAATGAACTTCAGGTGCTTGCTGTGTGCTTGGGTTATCATTGTCTATAGTTAAGGCTGCCTGACAAATTCCATTAAAAGAATTTTTTTTAGCTTTCAGAGCAAACAAGTTCAGGATGCAATTTCTTTTGCCAGAGGCACACTCAGGCTGATTTTTTTTGAGAAAGCCTTAGCTAAAAATAATTTTACATCTCTGAGAACAAAAGGAAAGAGAAAAATATACTTTAATTTCGCCTGTGATTAAAAAAAAAAATTACATCTGTTTCATTGGCAATGAAACTTCCCACTACAGGTTGGCAGAGTGACTTGAAAATTAGGGTGGATCCTCCAGTGTCAAGAGCATACCTCTTATTTACCTGATGATTATTGTTTTTTTAATTCAGTCAATACATGTTCATAAAAGCCTTGTTAGAGTTTTGAAGCTAAAGTATTTGAAGAGTCCATCTGCCCCGACTATAGCCCCTTCTTTTATCTGTTAGATAAATGGTACAGGCAGCTCCACAGACTAACTAAGCATTGTTATCATGGCTGTAATGGCTGAGCAGAATTTCCCTGCAATTTGTTTCAGCTCACAGCTGGAGACTACTGTGGGAGAAAGCTTAGAAATTCAGAGAAAAGAGATCTGTATTCTTTACTACTGGTGATGCCCATGCAGTACAAAAAGAAGGAAAATTTGAGGGCAAATGGGGAAGCAGGGATATTTTGCAGGGAATTGTATGGGAAAGAACAGCGAGGGTTAAAAGCCAAAAAAAAAAAAGAAAACCTCATACGTGGCTAGGAAAGGACTTCGCTTCTATGTAAACTGATACGGCTTTTCCTGATGTGTTCATGTATTATGCATAACAGGACAGAGCAGGATCCCAAAGGCATGTTCCATCCAAATACTTGACTGCAATGTTAACACTTTTTCTGTTGATTGCTTGAAATGTTGGTCTGTTTCTCTGTCTACAGACCTGCTCCAGTGCTTTATCCTTCTTCAACACAAAAATAAATCTAAAAAAATTCTTCAAACAAAAAGTCAGATGCTAACAACATTTAAGAAAAACTTCTTATATGTTTAGTTTTGAGTACTGAATAGAAGCAAATAGCTGCTCATGAGCAACTATTCACAGAAATATCTGGGGTGTTTTTTCAAACAGAAATGTAATTCTGTAATTTAAATTTCCTCTTAGCAAACGCATTGTTTGTTCTTGCTGGACCAGTCAAATGGATGACTATTCTGAGATGCTCAGTATTTTCATTGTAATAGTTTATCTGTTACACAATGGGCACCAACTAATGGCACCAACTAATTTAAAACAGCTGTGTTAATTAAATAACAGTAATTTGTAAAATCTCAATGTCTGTGATGCAGGATCACCTGGATCCCAAAGCGTTAACAATCAGGGGATAGAAAGGCAAATTCTGATTTATTGGACATCAATAAACAACAATGGAAAATCCAGAGCTGCCTGAATCTCTTCAGCAGGTTTTTATTAGGCCATGGGGATGTTTCTAATGCCAGTGGATCTTTCTGGCCCCAGAACTTGGCCATTTTCTTTCCCTCTTTCTTTTGTTTAAAATCCCAGGCAGTACTTCCAGTCTGCTCTTCTCCTAAAGAGATAATGTACTACTGCATTTTCTCCTGCTCAAGCCACCATAACATCCGTCCTTGAAAACAATGCTCAGTGAAAGCATTCATTTTTGTCTTGCAGAAGGATGACTTAATTTTTTTCCTATTCTTTGACCTGCTCTGCAGATGGTGTAGTAAAATTCATTATGGATGTTGACATTTTCCCTTCCAGTTCCATATTCACAAATAAACATTTCATTAAACATTTAGTACAGAATACATTGTAAAAGGTGATTTTACATGATCAGATGCAGCTTGTTCATGTTAGAGAGTAAAGCAGCTTGATAATGGAAAAGTGCAAGTCTATTGTTTTGAGGTAATGCCATATCGGAGCTAATGCACACTAACTGCCATCTGATTAATAGCCCCTCCCACCCAGAACTGCTAAGATAAAGTAGTTGGCAGATTTTTGTTATTTTGGGCATGCACTTCTCCACATGACATGGGTATGTCAGCCAGCAAGATGTGTTCTCACACACACTGTTTACATTACTTGATCCACACTACCTGTCTACATTTCCAAAACTTAGTTTTTTCTTTTACTGATGGCAACAATGTAGATGACCCCAGAGGAAGCATTTTATGAACTAGCTTTCAGTTGCTTCTTGTTATTTTCTATGTGTTTAAAACAGCAGCTTATGCTATGTATTGTCAGTGGCGAGACTAGGAGGGCATGTCCCAGTTTGTCCACCCTCATATCCAAAAGCTACATGAACACTTTCCACAGAGCGCAACACCTAGTGGAATAACAAGATTTTTTTTCTCTTTTTGCTTTTACCAGTGTTTCAAGATTCATGTCCATACTTCCAAACACCCATTTTACCTATGCGCTCTACATATACATATGCAACTTTCTGAAATCTCCACTAAATTGTCTGGCAAAATCCAACTAGGCAGTTTCCCAGATTATGTGGCTGTGTTTTAGCCAGCTGCTCCAAGCTAGATGTACATCCAAAGGGCACTGTTTTAAATTTCAAAGCCCTCATCCAGCTTTCCCTTAGCTTGCCTTATGTAGCCAACCAGCTACAGACAGAAAATTCTGTCACTTGCTATTCACTGTAAATCTCTACCTCAGCCTCCTTGCTTCTTTTTCGTGCTTCTAGACAACACTATACTCATCCATCCTAACTTCAAGAAACTTATCATGAAGGCCAGAAAACACTAACGATGCTGAGCAGACACAACAAGGGATCAGTCCCTTGACTCACTAATTACTGTCTTCTATAAAGCTAGACCAGGGTCCTGATGGTCACCTTTCCACCTTGGCCTTTGCAGATGGGTCATTGGAGACAGGTCCCTCACTGTTACTCTCTGGCTAGCAAGTGTTAGCAGGACTGTGTGCCATGTAACACTCTTCCCTTAACAGGAAAATTAAAATATATGACGGTTAAATGGATGTTGGGTCTTTGATTTGTGCTGTTGAGTCTTGGTTTTATCTTTCCCTAAGGTCACTCCAAGAAGTGTAGATAATTTTCACTTATAACAGAATGTCACATCAACCATCTTTAAGAAAATGGCTCATTGCTCTCATTTCTGAAGTGGATTTCAAGGTGCATCATCCACTGCTGCCTCTTCTGTCCTCCCCCATGATGTACACTGTACTTTTGGAAGGAGCCCAGAGCTGTGGCAGCCAGTCTCTTGAGTGTTTAATGCCTGTAGTTTTTCTTTTTATTCTCTTGGCTCCACCCAACAACACACTGGAGAGGACATATATATTACTTATATCTTCAGCATCACAAAAAGTTGTACCTCAAGTATTCCTTGGTGTTCCTTGATCCGGTCACTGCTGACTGAGCAGTCTGTGAAGTGCCCTCCCTAATTCTGTAGTTCTTGCCCATTGGTGACATTTGTTTTCCTCCAATTGCTCAGATTATCCACTTCTGAGGACAACAAACTTCTGCTTTTTGAGAGCATCTTTGTCATGTCCTCGTGGCTGGAGCACTGTGGGAGCTGAGATGGGCTAGCGGTAATGGCAGCACCTCTCCTTTACCTTACCTCTGGTTCCAGATACAGTTTCCCATGCTTTGCTCTAGAAAGGGGAACCAGGAACCTGATGGATCATCCTGTCCCTGAGGTGAGCAAGCCTGTGGTGCATCACCTCCAGAGACAGAAAAAAATTGCCAAGTACTATCAATCCCAGGCCTGTGATCTTTCTTCTTGAGTACAAAAGGCTGCTGCGTGCACTGGATGATAGATCTATTCCTTGGCTGCCTTTCAATTGCTGTCATCCAAGGAGATGAGGGTGGTCTAGTACATATGTGACCTCTGGCGCAGGGAATGCATTCTGTATTTGCAGGTTTAAGTGCTCACCCGACCCATTCCAGCCAAGAGCTTAGCTCAGAAGTAAGGTCTGGTTTCAAAGCCCCATCTACTGATTCATCCACAAGCCTAACTAATTCTCTGGCTCATCTGAGGCATGTTTAGCCTTTTGCGTCTAGTTTGCAGCTTTCACAGTTGTTAAATGTGTTAAAAAGTTCTTGATGTGAAATCCACATCACTTCTTGGCTTGCATTTCCAGACCACAGAGTCTGCAATCAGACCCTGCTGTACTGAGGTTGCTGCTCATTGCAGCTCAGGAGTTACTTAGCAGGGTTAGAGCGAGTCTTCCAATGCCAGTGGTGTGATTTTGTTCCTGCCATATGAACCATCCCATTCAGGCCCCAGCTTGTGGATCAGCTGCCCAACTAAGTAAAAGCAGGAGACACTCGGTCAACAGCTTTAGTCTGATATGTTGAGCAAGTGTTAGCCCATCTGACAGTGAATTACCATAAGGATAGTCACAAGGCCCTCTTCCAGTCATGACTGATATCTGCCCGCCAACTTGTTCTCAATTGTTCAGGACCTGGGGGCTGGGATTCGGGGTGAGACAGCTTTCCTCAGTGCTCTCTGGAATCCTTCTTTTGACCAGCTATGGGATAATCAGCCTTGATCACCACTGGGGATCCATTAAGAAGATACCAGGACCTCTTCCTTTTCATCTCTTGAACATCCTCGATAACCTTCTTGGCCAATATTAGAGTCTCAAATGAGTTATCTCCACTGGCCTTTCTTTTAAGCCTAACTTGGCCAGCAAAAGGATAATAGTGGTTTTCCACCTGCCTTTTATGTTTTACAGATCTTTAGGGTATATGGGATTTTGCATATATATACATCTCTTCTGTATTTTCCAGGATTATTGGCTTTCACCTGTTTGTTTCAAAAACTTGTTGGATTAATAAGAATACTCTCCTTACTGCCCATTTCTTCACCCAGGACAGTCCAGGTTTCACTTTGTGCTGACTGGCCCACTCCTTGTTCTTGCTGGTGGTGGAGACGACTTTCCATAGGATGACTGAGAAGATGTCAAAACTGGTATGGATAACCATCAGCCTTATGTCTGGCTATCCTGGTGCCCAGGCATAGAGGACATTCATTTTCCTGAGCCTTCTCCTTCAGGTTCTTCTGGCCCTCTATCTTGTACTCCTTAATGTCACCCCCTTTCCAATGGGATGCACTTATTTTGGCATCTTTTACTGTGCAAAGACATGCAGAGAGGTTTATACTGAGCAGATGAGTTATGACTGACATCCAGAAGAGAGCAGAACATCTCAAGTCATGGAATAACACTGTAAGCCCCACACTATCATGAGATTTGAGCATTTTGAATTGCTCAAAGAAAGATCTGGTCAGATAAGCATTGAGATAGAAAAAAATGAAATACAGGCAGAGACCTAGATGGCAATGTTGCCTTCTACAGGGGGAATTTTAAACAAGAGTATTTGACTAATGTTTCCAGAGATGAGACTGGTTGAATGCCAAAACACAGTTTTCATAACCTTTAAACCTGTACTATGTAATTGTTGCATGAATCAAAAGAAGAAACAGTGACAGGTATGAACAAAGAAAATCTGTCAGTTATGTGGAAAGGGGAAAGATTTATGTTGCAAGTAAGAGAGCAAAAAGAGTTGGGGGAGTTAGAATGAAGCCAAAAAATAATAATAGTAATGTTGAAATTAAATTATTTCCCTAGGTTGAAAAGAAATTTCAGTTATAATTAAAAAGCCTACATGCATGTGACCTGCTGTCATCTAGAAACAATTATAATCCTTCAGTGGCTGAGAAAACAGATGCAGTCCCTCTGTATAGCTAAATTAAACCCAGTTCTTTCTCCCCCTTTGATAAGACATCCCAAAGTGAGCCAGTGTACACAGCTATTACACACTAATTAGTGAGACAAGGCACAGTCTCAGATTACCAAGCAACCAAGCGGCCACATGGCCATAGCCCATTTCTCTCTGCCTATCTGCCCCCTTGCAGCCTTACTCCGTTATAGCACAGCCACGTAATAGTCCAGGAGCAGCCACGGTGGTCTAGAGAGGCAAATTTCATAGAGAAAAGTAGTATCTTTATATATCTTGATACAGCTGGAAAAACTGAGCAAACTTTCAGGCTCTTTAATCTTTCCCAAAGGCTTGCGTGCCTAACATCTCCTCCCTTTTCCCAGCTATGCCTGTTACTTTAATAAAAGATTTGGTCTCTCCCCACAACCTTGCCTCCTTTACATCAGAGCCAGGACGGTCTGAGGCCATTGATTCCCTGGTTAATCCATGGGGTAAGAGCAATTATTCTACAATTTTAGCAACCGATATGATAGCAGGAAGAGAGCTGAACTGCCACTCTACATTTATTGCATTTCAAATATAAATGTCTTGCTGAGCTCTGGCAATATTAAAATATCTTGGCTGTCAGAGGCTGCCCATAGGACTATCATTTTGTAGCACAAACTGAAAGTGAAACGAGATGACCCTGAGATGGGAATAGGGGCCCGAAGTCATTTCTCTCACACCATAAAGCTGCTGAAAAGATTAGTAATTGGAAACTGCACTTAGGAGGTTGTTAATAGGATTCACCTCTCTAACCAGTGTGGTAGCTGGTAGGGTTACCTCTGAGGTCATTAATTAGTCACTACTTTAAATGAACCTTTCTCCATGTAACTTAATGTCACTAAACTTTGTAACTTCAGTGTTGTCTCTATTTCAGGCATATGGCTTTCCCTCAATGAGGCTGTTAGCATGATAATTCCCCCCTTGCCAACAGCGATCAAGAAGTAATAAAACAATTTGGAATCTTTATTCATACATTAGACTTTCCTATCAAATAGATACATTTGCATCTTAAATGTAGATTATTAAAAAGCGGCTGATTTCAGTATGATGTCAAATTTAGCAAAGAACACAGTGCTCTTACTTGTAAGGCTCATCTCTGCTTTGCTTCTTTCCAGAGGCTTAGAAAGACAGAGTCGCTTAATGAACCTTTGTTAATATGCACATTTATATGATCTGATTGGCCCCTGCAGCAGCCTAGGAAAACCTGTGAAAAGGCAGCTGCTGGAGTTACCAAAAAAACCCCACTAATTGGAATTATTAATTGTTTACAGTTACATTTACTGCAAAGACAAAAAATAAAAGGAAGTGATAGAAAATCCCTCTGTTTTAGAGCAAGGCAGGCTGCTGACAAAATGAAAGTAACAACATGGAGCTGTTAAATGACATATGATCAAGTTCTAATTATGTGCACTTTTTTATATTAATCCTACAGGCAAGATCAAAGTATGTACTTCCTATGAGATGTAATGTTTTCTATCAGGAGCTGTTTCTGCTAGGTGCTGGACAGACAGGTAGGTAGGTAGCTACAGAGGTGCAGCCCAGACAAGCAATGCAGAGGTCAGCCCAGCTGAGGGACGCTTCAGACACATGATTAATCCCACAGACGTTAGCATTTGCTAAGCCTACCTTTAAGAGTGTTGCTAACTTGGAGCCAATGGCCATTAGAAAGGACCTGATGCAGGGTAGGAGAAGACTGGGAACCAGCAGCACAGCTGGGAACCGCGTCCAGGGCTGCGTCTCAAGCCAGACCCTTCTTCACAGGGTTGTCCTTCCCTCCACTGGCAGCCCTTGCTACTCAAAGCACAGGGAGATGAATTTCTTAAATGAAAAAGAAAAGCTGATTATGAAAAAGATAGAAGTATTGTAAAAAGCTGGGGTATTCGCTCATGCAGGAGGAGACTGTGGCTCCAGCTGGGCTTGGCCCAGAGGATAGGCAGGAGATGCTGTGAACTGCCGTGCTGGGATGAGAGTCAGGACTGAGAGAAAGCCTCTGCTCCCTGGAAGGGCTGCCTGAGGGGAGGAATGAGTGTTTTGCATCGCCTTTGAATTGTGGGACCCAAACTTCAGAGGGCTGAGGGCTGCTTTGGCAATTTTCCAAGAGCCCAAGGGCTGCCCCTAATCTGCACAGACATTTGCATAAGTGCTTTTTGTTGTGATTTCTGGGGTTTGGGGGTTTTGTTTGTTTGTTGGGTGGTTTTTAATTAACAGTAGAGACACTATCAGGATATAACCTTGCTCTGGATTTTTTTTTAAGTCTGAAATTCTTGGAAATGCTCTTGATACATTGGCGTGGTTTTGCACGGCAGACACCCTCAGCGCAACTCATGCATCTAGTTTTGAGAGGAAGAAAGCAATGCACAGCACCAGCGCTTCTCACTCACTGCCATGTGTCAGCCTGCTCTGGTACAGCTCTTCCCAGGGAGCAAAAGCCCTTGTGCACCCCTAAGGGAGATCTTCTGTGGGGTTCTGTCCTGGTTTTGGCTGGGACAGAGTTCCCAATGTCAAAGGACAGGAAAGGTGATGGTGATTAACTGGGATGTATTGGAAAGTATGGGACCTGAGCATGACGTAAATGATATAGAATAAAGGGTGGATACTGTCCTGGTTTCAGCTGGGATAGAGTTAATTTTTTTCCTAGTAGCTGGTAGAGTGTTATATTTTGGCTTTAGTATGAGATGAATGTTGATAACACACTGATGTTTTCAGTTGTTGCTAAGTCATATTTGTACTAAGTCAAGGATTTTTCAGCTTCTCATGCCCAGCCAGCAAGAAGGCTGAAGGGGCACAAGAAGTTGGGAGGGGACACAGCCAGGACAGCTGACCCAAACTGGCCAAAGGGGTATTCCATACCATGCGCTGTCATGCCCAGTATATAAACTGGGGGCAGCTGGCTGTGGGGGGGACAGGACGGATCACTGCTCGTGAGCTAACTGGGCATCAGTTGATGAGTGGTGAGCAATTGCATTGTGCATCACTTGTTTTCCAATTATTTTGTTATTATTATTGCCATTTTATTATCATTATTCTTATCATTACTATTATTTTCTTCCTATCTGTCCTATCAAACTGTCTTTCTCTCAACCCACAAGTTTTACTTTTTTCCCAATTCTCTCCCTGATCCCACTGCGGGGGGAGTGAGCAAGTGGCTGTGTGGCGCTTAGTTGCCGGCTGGGGTTAAACCATGACAGGTTCAATGTGTAGGGAATTGCATTTCAGGGCAGTAGAATAACTCTTAAACATGTGGTCTGGAGTGAATATTGCAAAATGCAACACAGCCTGGAATGGTATACCCTGGTCTCAAAAATTATAGGAAAGAGTGTGGGGCTGAGGAGAGGTTCAGACATTTCAGATGTTTTGGCTGTTTCTATGCCTGTACGTTTCTCAGTGCTTCTGTGCCTTAAAGGAAGGACAATACTTCTCAGTATATCCATGCTCCTAAGAAATGTCCCAGCATATATAAATCAGCTATTCTGGCTGTTTGCTGGAGATAGGATTTGTCTATTTGCGTGCATTTGTTTTATCTTTCGGAAGAGATGATTAGAGATTCTTGTTGACTGAATGTTTAGCTGATCAGCTTTCTCCTCACTATGTAATACAGGGAGCAGTTCAAGAAAATTGCCTCATGAAGTTTAAATACTGAGCAAAATATGATGTTATGTCTGCTGGATTCATTTGAGTGCGATAAGCACACTGTAGGAAGTCCCATATCACTGAGATCTATTCAGGCTGTGCTGAAGTCAAAATAAGTCTTCATTTCTAGTTAGTTACAGCAACTGGGCGTTTGCAGGCCCTGGAAGGTAATGGCAGTGTGACTGGGTGGGTAGGAAATAGGTCTGAGGAGAGCCATCACACTTTGTTCTCAGTTCTCATGGATTTCTTCTATGTCTTTGAACAATCTTCTGTAATCCTTGAAAATTGCCTCCTCCGTGATGTGCCTGGCAATAAACCACCGATCCTCCCTCAAGTTCCTACGGTTTCTAGTAGGAGATACCTTGGAGTTTCTGCAATGTAAGGGCCCTTTCCTGTAAAAAGGGAGGTCAAAGGAAGGACATTTCTGGGTAAGGTGGTAGGAGTTTGGCAGTGAGGGGAACAAGGGGGAACATGACCTGGTAAAGTTCAGTGACAAACCACATCCTTACCTTTGAAGCAGTACTGGAAATTCTCCCTCCTTTTAAGTTGCAGCCCAAAGCCACTGTGGTTTTACTTGTGTGTGGCTAGTGGGGGAGGTTTGGACAAGGCAAGGCTTCGGTGCACAAACCATAAAAGCTCAGTAACCACCCAAACAAAAAGTAGAAAAGAGCAAATGAAAGAAAATACACCAGTGTGTGTATTTCATGTTTAAGCCCATTTCATAGTTTGAAGGAAGGCAGGAAGATGAGTAACGGTGAGTAAATGCTTGAGACTAGCACCACAAAGACTTTCTGTTTGTTTAAAAAATTAATTCCAAGGTCATCCTCCCTCCATTGCTTTTCCACAGTGGTATATCCAGGTTGCAAGCCATGCCAGCTCTGAGCACACAGGAGCTCTGTGGATTGCCTGACCTTGCCCGAGGAGAAGAGGGACCTCCACAATGCAAGAAGTGTGGAGAGGAGCAGTTGCCTGAGGAAGCTCCTGTCCCCCCTGAGCAGCTCCATGCACGTTGCCGGGAAGCTGTACCTATGAGACCTCCACGAGCGGGTGACCTTTCTGCTGAACAGACTTGCACATTGTGGGTTGAGAGTTTGTGCCTTTCTGATGCTTGTGCCTGTGAAGACTGTGAATATTATACACTCCAATCCTGACTGAATTTCAGGCTTGAAGCTCTCCTAAAGAGACATTACTGAAGAGTGCCAGCCAGCAGTGGGGTTTGTGGTACAGGTGATCGTCCAGTTGGGAGCAGGTCTGAAAGTCCTGATTTCATTTTGAGTTGGACAATTTTATAGTTTCAATGCAGGTTTGTGTTCAACTATTCTTATAGCCTTAAAAGGCAATTTCATAACCAGCTTGGAATAAAAGTGCTGGGACAGCCCAAAGATGGTCACCAGTGCGACTCTAGATGCCACAACGCTTATGGTCCTAGAGACTGGCACATGTCAGCCTTTTCTCTCCTACACAGGCTGCTGGCACAAAGCTGGTGTGCGTGAAGCAATGCATTGCAAGCAGACGTGAATGACAGTGTTACTGATAAGTCTGACAATCTGGAACACACATAATTTTGGATTATTTCACCAGGAGAGATGCCAGTGAACATCTTGTTTTTCAGTTGCCTGCGCCTTCCTAAAGACCAGACTCTAATGGGCCTGAGAGGTCTTTGGGGGGTTCCATGATTCTGGGCTTTTTGACCCTTGGAGATCTGCCTTCATTACATTATTGCTGTCTTAAGCTTTCTTCTTCAAGAAGGGACCAGCTGAAAGACATGGGTGCCAGGTCTTAATTTCAGCCCGGATTCACACTGCTGTGGTGCAGGTGGAGTGAGGCTGTCTGATGGTTGTAAGGGAAGGCACAGCCATTTCAGGTGCATTCCATAAAACCACTCTCAGTGGTAAGCCTTCCTGTGCAAGCTAGACATACACATAGCTTTAAGACTACAAGATCACCTATCTACAGCTTGTCCAGCCCTAAGGAGGTTGAAGATCCCATCTCAGTTAACTCAAAATAGAGTCTGATAAAGAGAGGAACTCACTTTACTTATCCTGTTATTTCCTCAGGGGTGCAATGACATCTGTCACTCCTGAAAACTTGCCATTCCCTGTTGTTTAGTTCCTTAAAATAACTATTACCTCATAAGGTTACCTGCCACATTCCTTCTTTATCTGGTTTAGGGTCTCCTTTCCTCTTCACCTCCCTCTCTCTGAACTGGAGCTGCCTGTCTGTCTTTCTCACAGATAACCACCTCCTTATCTCTGTTGGTGTACCTTGTTTTCCTAGACGAGCTGGGGCCTACAGCCCTATAGATAAGTCCCTCTCTTGTTTACCACTTCCCACATATTCCTTTCCTGCAAGTGGTCTGAACATCCTAACTGGCTCTTCCGTGTTTACCTGGCTTCTGGTAGCGTGGCACAGGCTTTTACCCTTAACAATACACATACTACCGAGAATTAAATCCTATCAAGGATCATATTCCATCTACAGCCACAGCATGCCATTTTGCACACAATTACAAGTTGTTTTCTTTGTCAATTAGCAATGCAACACCACGATCTATGTGTAAATCAGTAACAGATTTATTAGCCACCCACCTTGCCTTAGACTGTAATGACTCTGATCTCATTGTTGGAAGCCCAAAAGAATAAATCACAGATGTCTTGCAGGTTGTGACTTTAGTTTTTCACTGCATTTAGGGGGTGAAATAGATTTATGAATACTTCAGCAGTACAGATTAAAAGCTGGAATTCATTGGCAGTAAGGGCTGGTCTGTTGTTTAGGGCTGTAATGATCATTGGTATTGATTAAGGATCTGGACAGTATTTGTAGTCTTTCCCATATGTTCTAGCAAGAATGTATAGAATATCTCTAAATATATTAAGATGTCTTTCCCATGGTATTAATAATACATTAGCCTCTGAGAATGAACATCTACTGCACGTTAGTAGGTAAGTGGCTGCAGATTTTAAGTTTCTCAATTTGAGAGCAGGAATGATCGACTCCTGGTAGAAACAACATATGGTTTATTACAGTAAAGCATATCACTGTTTGTTATTATTGGGAGGAACCTTCCAACCTCTTTAAATTATATGTTAGAGGAGCTGCTTTGAATTGCTCGACCTATTTAAAGAGAAAATGATGTCTGACCTATTATTATCTGGCATCTATACACACAGTGTCAATCAAAAAGTCCACCAGTAAGAAAATCTTGTTCCTACCCTTGAACTGCTTAAGTATACCCATTTTTTTCCTCTAATATGGTCAAAACATTCTACAGTCCCCACAATCTCAGACTAAGTAAATACCCCTTCAGAAATAATAGTTTCCACATCAAAATTCTGAATTATAGCCCAGTCAAAGAAGCCAGTGAAGTCGATGAAAAGGTGACTTTGATGGCCTTCGTTAACAGACCTTCATCTGAGGGGCAGACTGCCTGGTGGGGTGGGAACATCGGTGCCTCCAAGTGCAGCAACAGATGTTGTGGTGTGTCCTGCAAGAAGCAGGTAGTGGGGCAGTCCTTGCTCTCCTCTACACCTATCTGAGCGATACAAGCTCAGCTTTGCTTCGGCAAACCTGTAACTCCAAATAGAAACAGCAGAGCCTGTGCCCCTGTGGCAAACTGACGTCTCCTGGAGTACAGAGGCATTTCCAGATCTCATAAGAAGGACATATACACCCCTGCACTCCTGTCACGCTGTCCCACCATGGCTTTTCTGGGATCTCTGCATTTCCCTGGCTCTTGTGCTTCCACCTCTCCCTGGGTCTTGCTTGGCTTCTCAGCCCCAACCTTAGAGTATAGACATTTATAGTGACGGGTAGACTGGTACAGAAATTGGGAATGTTTTCAAAGACTTTTGACCAGGAAAGATCCCTCAGGAAGAAGTAGTTTGCTTTGAAGTGAATTATTCAGCACCACGATTCTTTTCCTGCATTGTCTCTGGACAAGAAAAGGATAGGCACTATGGTGCAGTTTGCTGAATATGTCTGAGGGATCTTCTCACACTCAGAGAGAAAAAGTTCACCATCACAGTCTTAAGTGATTAAATGGTATTTCATCCTAAATGGATATGTGAGATTTTAACAACCCAAGAGATGCAAAACCTCAACCCAGTAAAAGGGAAAGGAAGTAAAGTGAGAAGGTTCATGACTTTTAATAGCGCTTGTGTGGGCAATCATTCAGCTTTCATTGCTAGAGCTGATGCAGACTTGTGAAGACATATTTGTAGGCTGCTACATCAGCGTGATCTTTCCATGCTGTTATCACCTTCAATGTATTTGTGACATTTGCATAGTGGCTATACCTCATACATATTCTCTGTTTAATATTCTGTCCTGTTGCCACAGTGTCACACCAGGGTGTGGAAGGGTGATGATGAGATGAGCGGTCACATGCTAGCCATTGTATCGAGGCAGTGAGAACAGTCTGACAGTATTTTGTATACCATTGAAATCCTGGCTGATGCTACCACTGGCTGGTGGAAATAACAGCTCTGGACTTGGACCCCAGTTCCTCAGTTTCTTACCATAGATGCAGAGAAGTATAGGGCTGGAAAAACTCACCCAGTGCATCCCTCTGCCTCAAGGCAGGGAGAATTGCAGCTCAGTCATTCCTAATAGCTGTTTGTCTCATCTATCCTTAAAGACATCCAAAGCTGGAGACTACACAATCTTGCCAGACAATCTGTTGTGTGCTTCACTGTCCTTGCTACTGAAAGCAGAATATTATCTACCAGACATTTCACAGGGGACAGTTTCATCCAGTCTTTATCTTTCATTTAGGACATGGGCCAGGGTTGAGAAGTTCACCCCAAAACGTTCATTCCCAAATATTCTGGGTGCTCTGAATGCTGTTCTGCTGTACCTTGGTGAAGCCGAACATATGCTGTTCATTCTGTGAACTCTCGCATACATCATGGAAAGAATAACAGCACGCTCTGTTAGCAGACCCTCTGGTCCCTTCCAAACATTGCACAGAGGAGCCTTGAATAACAAGAAAAACTAGCAGGCTGGGATTACTTCCACACTACCCTTTGCTAAGCACACCGCACCAGGTTCCTCTGCACTCTCCTATGTCTGGCACCAGATGCCTTTTTCTTCGGATGGCAGTTTTACCTTGCCATGAGGCTGCAGTTGCTCAGCTGCTTACTTCTTGCTCTGCGTGAGCCTTTCCTGCCAAGAGTGTCTTTGACCTCACAGGGTCCTGCAGTTCTCACATATGAGGCACTGGGCTACATGACAGAAGTCTGCTGACTGTGTTTTAAGGTTTTAGATGGAGAAAGGCTATGGTGCTGCATGGTGCCCCTACTTCTCCCTTGAGCTAGGGTTCAGGCCCCCTCACGAATCTGGGGGTAAGCCATGCTGGGACATGTGAGGACAACAGGAGGCAATTGAGAGGGTTGAATGATAAGACCGGGTCCCATGCTCAGTATGCAAAACTTTGTAAGCCATGCACAAATATTAAACCATATTCAGGGCTGTGGACAGTTTAGCATTTAGCTGGCCTTTTTATCCTCAGCACAGTGAGGAACATCAGCTCTTCTTGCTGTAAGACGTTGTTCCATATTTGTAAGTCAATGACTGTTTGACCCTTTAGTTGTCAGAAGACAGGGAAATAGCCTTGGAAGTTTGACAAGATATAAATGCCTTCCTCTTTGTCCAGAATTACTAGGATTATATACAGGGTTGCGCAAGAAGGATTATCACATGAATGGGTCTTAATTTTGTGGGCTGTATGTGTAATTCTGTCACTTCTCTTCCTGGAATAGTACGGAAATTTGTATAAAAGTGTCAGCAGTTTAGAGGTCATAATGAGCAACTGAAAGGTAAGAATTGATTAAAGTCTGTTTCAAAATGACATGGGTGCCCTATGACTCCAAAAATCCTCTTCTGTTTTCATTTCCAAACTGAGGGGAGGAGGTATTATGTAAATCAACCACAAGTTGCTTAACCTTTCCATGAGCGCACCATAACTGGGGAGAACGAAATAAGCCCATTATCAGCAACAGAGCAGCCAAGCCTTTTGGGGAGCTCCAGCTGATTCTGCTTACCCCCTCCAGTGCCATTGTGGAAATTGCTGTTTGTGAACTGTTCCTCTCTCAGTGCGGCTCATCTCATCAGGGCTTAGAGCTGCACAAAACATCCCATGTGCTTCAAAGACATCAATGTGGAAAGCACCATATTCCCTGCATTCTGTCACTGCATCCGCACGGCTGTGCATTAGTAATTACTGATGACAGCCAATAAAATCAAATAAGCACATGTGCAAATGCTAATGGAGGAAAATAAAACTAAATAATGCCTTAGCAAGCCCTGATTACCTTGATCTCGGCTTGCTGTCACACTAGCCTGTCCTCATTGGGGAAAAGACATGAAGTTCTGCAATCTCTTCAGCAGGAAAAGTATGCATGAAGGGTTTTTCATAGGTAATTATTTACAAATTCCCTGCAACCATGCTGCCTCTGTTGTTTTTATTAACCTAATAAAATATATTATCTGGAGAAATGCTTGGTGTATATAGCAGTTAAATTTATATGTGTTATTCTAGTATGACAAATATTTTGTTATAGTTTGCTAGCAATTATTCAGAATAACACAAACAGCTTGGGATGATTGTAGCCTTGTGAATTGACATTTGAAATATTTATAAGTACAGCCATCCTGCCATATGGACCCTCTTTGGAGTTATCAGTCACCGCATCCTACTGCTTCTGCAACTTGGGTTCACATTCTAATGCTGTCTGATTCTGTAACTCGAAGAAGTGCAGCTATGGGCAGCACGATATGCACCACTCCTTTAGCCATAGCTGTCAGATTCGACAAAGGAGTTGAAGGCTCGTGGTGCACGCTACTTGCTGAGGCGTTCTGCAAACACCTGCTTAATGCTTGCATGTGCTGTTTAATGTAATGTGGTTTATACAGCATAGTGGATCTCTCTGAAAGTGAGTTTTAAATGCAAAAACACCCATTACTGATCTTTCACTTTGAATGGTGTTATTATACATTGAGGAAACAGAGGGCATCTTTCCTTGACCTGCTGGTTTACAGGGTCTCTCCTTATGATGTAAAATGCATACAATGGCCTGGCTAGCAAAAGCAGGATGTGTCATGTCATTGTATTCCCCTAAAATGAGCCTTTCCTCTCTCACATCCAACAGCTTATGAACAAATAGCTGGTATTTATCCATTCAGCGGGGACTCTCATCCATGCAAAACTCCTATTGCCTTCAGTGAAATTACATTCAAGGAAATGATGATAGGGAATGTCCTGACCAGAGCCAGGCACTAAAACATATATGCTGTATTCTTTCTTTGACTAATTAGTAGTATGTATGAAATCTTTTAAGTCAAAGAAGAAGGTGGAAATTCCTCCTGGTGAATTCAGTAAGGTCAGGGTTTCAGTCCTGGGAATTCAATCAAGTGCAAGGATCATAGGAAACTGGGGGTGGGGTGGGGGGTGGGAAGTAGGAAAAATAGAAAAAAGAAAAGAAAAAAGAAAGAAAGGACAAAAAAATCCCAAACCTAAAAATTATATTTTCTATAGACATAAAGACTCTTCCCACTTTAAGTCCTTGTTAGCTTAGAAGAGAGTGATATTTGGTGACTGGTGCATTTTGTGTGTGCATAAGAGAACACACCCCAGAGGATTCCCAGGCTCAGTGTATCTACAAAAGGGATGAAGTAGGGTAGGAAAGGGAAAATAATTTTTTGCTAGCTCTGGGGAATTGCTTCAGGCAAACTATGCAAGCAGCTCAGACATTTAAGCTCCCAAAAGCGTATTTTCTCCTCTGAGTGCAAAGGACTTTACCAAACAACTGGCAACTCCATTTTTCCTTGTCCGCACAGTGCTCACAACAGCCTAGAAGACTTTATGTAAGCAATATGGGTTGGTGTTAGATAGACAACTCCCTAAATGAGACAGTGAAAGTAGATGACAGGGTGGAGTTTACTTGACAGGGAGCCTGAGTAACTCCACTGGAGTGGGGACTAGTTGTTTTTTCTATGCCATGACGTTCTAGAGTGCATAGGGAAGGTGCAACATCTGCATTTTCAGGTTTATTTGATGATAAAGCTAATACTCCTATCATGGTTTAACCCCAGCCAGCAACCAAGCACCACACAGCCACTCACTCACTCTCCCCCCCCCGCCCCGGTGGGATGGGGGAGAAAATCAGAAGAGTAAAAATCAGGAAACTTGTGGGTTGAGACAAAGACAGTTTAATAGGTAAAATAAAAGCTGCACCACAAGCAAAGCAAAACAAGGAATTCATTCACCACTTCCCATGGGCAGGCAGGTGTTCGGCCATCTCCAGGAAAGCAGGGCTCCATCACGCGTAACGGTGACTTGGGAAGACAAATGCCATCACTCCAAATGACTCCCCTTTCCTTCTTCTTCTCCCGATTTATGTGCTGAGCATGACGCCATATGGTCTGGAATATCCCTTTGGTCAGCTGGGGTCAGCTGTCCCAGCTGTGTCCCCTCCCAACTCCTTGTGCACCCCCAGCCTCCTCGCTGGTGGGGTGGGGTGAGGAGCAGAAAAGACCTTGACTCTGTGTAAGCACGGCTCAGCGATAACGAAAACATCCCTGAATTATCAACAGTTTTCAGCACAAATCCAAAACATAGCCCCATACTAGCTGCTATGAAGAAAATTAACTCTATCATCTCAGCTAAAACCAGCACAACTCCTCAAAGTGAGAGACTTAATGAAAGCCTCATCAAAATGCCTTCAGAGGGAATAGACCTACCAGGAACCAGACCTTCTTTCCTTCTCTTTGCTTCTGCTTTGCTGGTCACGTTACACAGTATTCAAAACAATCTCAGTGAAAAGCCTCCAAAAATTGCCCAAGAAGGGTCTTGCTGGACCTCAAAGGACAGAAATATTTGTTTTTCAGAATATATCTTGAGAAGAACGATTCAGAAAAGCTTCTATTGCTAGCTGTGGTTTTGACCTTTGCCCATTTTGTTTTAGATGCTTTTACAATTTCTCCATCTCTAATTAAATACACATCACACTGAGGGCAGTGAAAGAAAGCAGAGAGCATCTTCTCTTCAGGAAAACTCTCCAGTCTCTCTGGCCAAGCTACAAATCAGAAAGGCCCTGAGCATGCCTCTTGAAATAGAGGACACAAATGAGAAATATGGGCTTTGTTCAGAATAAAAAGCAGATGAGGCTCAAAGGCACTAAGGCACAAAAGGATTAGGACACAGCACAGTCTTTCACTTGTCATGGACTGCTTAGCTAGGATCCAAACAACACCTTAGATGCCTCCTACTCTTAATCTTAAAGGAAATCCCAGAGACTCCCTCCAATTCATTCATAAAAGGATGTTGACAGGGAGTCATGTTTGGAAATGTGTGGCTTTTTGTCCAAGATAATGAATCCCTTTGTACAGGCTGACTGTCACAAGAGAAAGGACAAATCGGGCCACGCGCATTTTCTATCTAGGCAAAAGGATCCACTACCTGGATAGGATGCTGGAGGGCTAAGGGTAGATGGGAGGATTTGGCGTCGAGAACTGACAAAATGGTGTTGGATCTGGCTAAGCTTCATCTGTGAGTGGCTCTGGCATGCAGCTGTAAGCCGGAGAGGCTTGTTTGAGCTGAGAACCCCTTTTAAAATTCCCCCTTGCTTTCCCAAATGAGTTTGTTGGGCAGCAGGCAGCGCCGCATGGCTGCCTGCCGGACAGACCTCAGCCAGGCTCCTGTTTTCCAGGGCTCTGCAAACGCCGGGGGAGCTCCTAGCTGGCTCAGGCCTTAAAACTGTTCATCCTCCCTGGGTCTTGGGCAATAAAGACTTCTGCTTCTCATTACACTGGCCAGCCAGTCTGTTCTTTTCTGGTTGCACAATAGACTGCACAAAGCATCTTAGAAAAGGAGTGTCCCATGAGGTAATTTTCGTGGAGCTGAATCCATCAACATCTAGACAGATTTTCAGCTGGTGTAAACCAGCATTTGCCCTGCTGACACCAAAGCAATTACTTCTATTTTCTCTTGCTGTGGATCAAACCCTTAATCAGTTGTATTTTCATATCTTACCGCGTGCATAGGAGTTTACAAAGGTTGTGTTTATTAATTGCTCCCCAGACCATTTAGACAGAAATGTCTTGATCTTCACCTTGCTTCTCTGCTGCAAGGCAGGAGCGATCCCAAAGAAGCAGGTGGAATTCCAGTGGTGTAAAAGTGGTGGAAGCCAAACCAGAATCAGGAATCAAGAAGTCTCATTGATCATTGCTCACAGTGATCTTTCAGCTACCCTTATCAAATATTAACTATAATGACTTATTTATATAGCACTGACTGTGAGCTAGGTGCAAGAGGATGGGCATAAGTCCCAGAGAACTAACAAACTAAATAATAAATACATATCAATCTAGAATAATAAATAATAAATCTCGTATTCCAGAGTCACTTCATTTTTTTTCTTCAGAGGTGTTTGCCCTCACTTTTTCTGATCAGCAGGAGGGCTTGGTTAAAAAGATCAGATTAGAAATGAATCTCTTTGATCTTTACAAAGGCAATAGGGCTTCCACACCTTTCCCAGTGCAATCCAGCTGCAGGTAAAAAACTCTGCAGCTTGTGGAAGTGCTAATTAAAGCCAATAATAACATGATTCACCTCCAACCCTGCTCTGAAGTGCCCAGTGGTTTTTTTGCCAGAGGGAGATGTTGCATCTCCAGGGCACTAAATTTGAGAAGCAATCTTGTTTCAGGGATCTGCAAACGTAGCAACCATTTGGGCTAGAAGAGGAGCGAGCAAAGTTATTTAAATCAATCCTTGTCATAGGATCCCACTGTTTATTGATATCCTGAAGGTGAAAGGTTAATGCTTTACTCAGGAAAGCACTCATCCTCCCAAATACTATTATTGTTTATCTTGCTGAAATCTATTTTTATATTTCCCAAGACATTTTTATTTAATTTCTGCTCCAGGTTGTCTTTACTGTGTTTTCATAGTATCACTGTACAGACTTAATCCTTTTCCAATCTGATATTGCAAGTTGTGATGGAAAATGCCAAGTGTCTGGTATTCTTTTAAACAGAAAGATTAGCAGAAAGAAAAATTATTAACTTCAGGCTACTTATTTTAGCGGAACATGAGTTATCAGGGACTCCAATCAAGCACTGAAGTTGAAAGTAACAGATCAACTAGAATAAACACTTGTCCTCAGGAATAATATATCTTGTCACTTTAGTGGCTTGGAACATGTTCTCATTTATCCAGCCATTTTCTTGCCACAGCAATTATAAAATGGGCAGTTTGAAACGAGATCTGTTTCCATTGATTTTATTCTCAACATCTTTTTTTTTTAAGTCTTTGTACCTTCTGGTTAATAAAAGAGCAAGGAAGTGAAAGGTACATAAATCTGCAACATATACAAATAGCATTTCATGTGGACAGTTTTGCTTGTGGAATTCAATATGAAGGAGCTTCAGGTGAAATACTGAATAACTGGACTGCAAATAACTACTAACATGCAAGATAATACCAGTAAGTGGAACAGAACTGCTATCTGTGATGCAGACGCAGCAATAGTTGTCTTATTCTCCTCCTGTTTTCAGCATTTAGGATTTTCCTCTCCTCATGTTCGTTGGTAGCTACTGGAAATAGTTAATAAATTCCTGGTCTGATGTAGGTTGGCAAATACTCTCTACTTACATTCATTAGCCTGGAATTACAAGAATATGGTAATCAGAAACATGAATTGAGTTTCCCTCACAAAAGAAATCTGAGAGAACTCAAAGAAAATACTTCATTTGTTAGAATTGACATAAATCATATGTTAAGACTATAGAAAATACCAAGGTCCAACCACAGCTACTGAGAAGTTATAGAGAGGCATTTTTTGTATGAACATTTTTATAACATTGTCAAAGGTGAAAAAAAAATTCTTATTGTTCCTGAATTTTTCAATGCCTACTGATTTCCCATGTATTAAAGTGGAGACTGCAAATGTTATTCAAATCAACTAAGAAAGCTCTTCCTAATTAGAATCCTTCATTTAACACAACAAATTTCCCTGCATCCTGAAGGGTGTTTCTTCCCCACTGTTCAGACTGGACCCAGGATCTGCCTCTTGACCTTGTCTGTCAGCTTTTTAATCACATCAGGACAGTCAAGAGTGGTTTTACCACAAACAGGTACATTTCCACACCCAAGCCCAGAGACCTGCCAGACCTCCTGGAAAAGCCTGAATAGTCTTCAATGCATTTTGCCTGGACAGAATTGTCTGGGAAAAGTCTTCTCAGAGGTGACTCTGCTGGCTCTTTCCCTGTGGGAATCACGAGCTCAGAGGTGCTCGGAGGCTTTTCATGACTGGAGGGTGATTAAGCAGTCTGCTGTGTATCATTCAGGGCAGCAGTGTCTGGCTCAGAATTAGAAGCTGCTATTTAGACCCTCCCCTTAGAAAATAAAGCTTTTGGATTTTTATGGGATACTCAGAATTGGACGAATTCAAGTCAACTTAAATAAAACAAAACAATTTGTGATAGCTGTTCAACCTCCTGACTTATTCTCCAAAACATGAGGTACAGCCAGAAACTCACAGCTCAGACCTCTTTTCATTTAGTGCTCTCATCTTCCTTGATCTGCCCACTCACACTATTTCCTCCTCCCCTTGCTCAGAGATTGCCATCCTCTGCACACAGGGATGCCAGTACTCACCTTGCTGCACGTAGTAAATCCTTACAAAGCAGCTTGCAATATATCCGTCTTCCAATAGTCACAGCAGGCAAAGGGTTCTTCAGTTTGGGTGCAAAATTGTGGAAAGGAATGAAAATAAATCAAATTTTATTTGCCAAGGGGCAAAATTTTGCCTGCAAGTCACTGGCCCTGAACTGATTTATGGAGGGCAGGCGCAAAGTGATATAGTCCTTGAACCAAATCCTGTTGGCCCCTAGAGTCTCAAAGGTGAAGGCCAGTAAATGGCCCTCTTCTAAGTTCTTCATTTGATGACTTTGCTGACAGGCATAAGCATCCCATGGAAGCCGTGCAGGCAATGGTTCCCTGGACAACTGCTGGCAAGTGCAGTCTTTTATGAGTTGTTCATTAAATTCATTTCCACTGCTGAGAGACAGCCATTACTTCTCCTTTCCCGCAATGTTAGCAATTAAACTTTGTCATTCCTATCTCCATCATTTCCCGATGGTTCTCAGCCGCTTCCCACCGAGGGTGATCCTTCTCTCTGGTCTGTGAAGCAGATCTCCACTGCTGTGAAAGCAAACCTCAGACATGACCCCCATCCAAGGCAGATCTGGGAAAAACAGCTGTTAAAATGAGAGATGCTTTCTGTACTGGCAAGCTGCACTTTCCCCTGCTGCTCCTTCTTGCTCCCGGGGGTTGTCCCATGTATTTCTCAGTTCAGCCAAGGCTCTTCCATCTCTTCATGCTCACATCTGGATGTGTGCACACATGGCCCCAGGTGCCTTCCCAGAGAGCTGAGTGTCAATGAGCCCAGCTTTAGCATATGCTGCTGGACACCTTCCTGGCAGAAAGGCCCTGCCAAAACCTGAATCCACAGAGATCACATATAGGACCGTAGACATTATACCTTGTTTGAGGCTTGATTCTAGAGGGCTTGTTCCTTTTGATTCTCATTCAGTGATGTCTTATAGGCAGGAAGGAGCTGCCTGCATCATTGATCATTATTAGACATAAGCTTTGCTGTCTGTCCTGAGTGAGGCTTTAATCTGTAACAACACAACCCAGCAGAAAAACTCTCACAGCATAGCCAAGGAGGCAGAGGCCCTGAGCAACAGGTTTTGCCTGTGTTTCAGGAAGAGAGAGTGACCCAAACTACCCAAAACAAGCAATCCTTCTGTCTACTGAAGTTTTTACTATGACTGTAGGTCCCAGAGGACTGGCTGTATGTGGGTCAGCAGTTATTTGCAGCAGCACTTTGGAAATGAGGAACGAGGGTGGTTGTACATTTGGGGTAGGATGGGTGGGATGTGATCAGCATCCTGTGTCCAAAGGGAATAAGTGAGAATATCAGCCCCTCTCCTTTATTTAACCCCTTCCCTATAACAAATCCCAATTGCTTTCCAGTTCCACCCTCCGGCCACCCTGCTGATCTTTCCCACCTTCCCCTAAACCTCTCAGTTGCATCACAACCTACCTCTCAACATGCCTTTTGCAAGAAAGCATAACATTTTCATTTCCAAATGGTTGCTCCAAATGTTGGTTTCCAAATGTTGGATTATTTCAGGAAAGCAAATGTGTATACACATTTTCTCATTAGAGAGAGAAAAAGGTAATGATCAACTCCTAAATGCTGTGCACAGTTGCTATTCTAATTCAAGCACAGCATGTAATACAAGCAGCTGTGGTAGGCTATGACATTATAAATGACACCCCATTGGTGATGGAGACAAATCAGATTATGTGTGAGTAGGTTATTGATTGTGCTTAGATTTCTTAATCTCTTAAATCAATGAAAGAATAGTAGATAACAGAGACACTGTATGCTTGGAGGGCAAAGCATCTTTTAATACTTAGTTTTTAATAAGCATTTTTTAATACTCAGTAATATCTTAACTGGAAAGACACTCAGCCAGCTTGAAGTATAGGTTACTATATATATTACCAAGATGCCTCAATCTAGATTACTCTCAGTGTTTATACTAGACATCAGTCCTGATTTACCTCTTGTTGAGTTAATGAAAACATGTTATGCAGTTTTATTAAAGAAAATAAAGTCTTCAATTGACTGCCTCTGAAACAGTACAACAAATTCTGAGGAGATTAGCATAAGGATTAAACATACAGATTTTGGTGCAGGAGTTGTTTTCATGAATACAGTCTTAACTGATTGTAGCAAAACAAATACGCACTTTGGTAATGCATGCTGAGTCTCCAATTCAGCATTATTTTAATTAAGTCTTTTGAATGATGAATTTCAATACAGCAGATGTTCTTGAGTATTCAGGTATATAAATATAACCAGTGTCAGTATCTGATAAGCCTACAGTTTGAGAGTTTAAGCACATACGAAACTGGGCCAATTGTTGAGAGTTGAAAATGGAAGGCATTTGCTAAACCGCTGCTTGCACCTGTTTTGAATTATGATGTTGTTCCCTCCGCACTAACCTTGGGGGAAAGAAGAAAAGAGTCTTGTGAGCAACGCCAGAACATGGGGAAGGAGAAGTGTTCGCTCCCAATTTGCAATTTCTCATTAACCAGTTGCAGCAGATGATGCTTGGGAAGAGGGAATTTCAGTACGTTTTACATACTATTTTATTCAACAGATCTCCCTGCATGGCCACAAGCATTTCATTACAGAACTGAAGGTGAATAAAAAGGTGCCAAACCCTGTGATCAAATGATTTCAAGGTTGAAGTTGTCTCCTTGCAAATAAAGGAGTATGCTAGGCAGTCGTTTGCCTTTCAAATAACACCTGATTTGACAGGAATTGTCTAATGAATTTAAAAATGTTTGATGTCAGCTTGACTTCTAAATGAGATCATAAACATCACTGGTCATCAAAGGTTTTGGGTGTGTTCTCATTAAATTTTCATATAGGGTTTTAATCAGTGGATACACCCCTGTGCATGGAGTTCTTGTGCCTCAGCTCCATGTCGTTCAGAGTCATCACCCTTTTGCTGCAGGAAGTACGTTGATAAATGGACTTGGCTTTCTTCAGTAACTTGGCATTTTTATTGTTCTCTACCTTTAACATACGAGCAGAAAAGCCCTGCTGTTCTAAGCATATCCAGACTTCCATGGAAAGGCAGCAGAGCCTCTCAGCTGTATGTGAGAGACTGAGGAAATACAAGAGTGAAAAGGAAACTCGAAAGGCACAAAGGTCTGCTACTGAATAACATCTGCTTTCAGAAAGCAATTCTCTATCCAGAGAACTTTTAGGCACTAAGATTTACAAGTAAAGATGATTTCAAGTCACCAGCCAATGCAGCCACTTGTGGGGCAAAAGTAATGCCTCATATTTATCAAATAACACTGTGAAAGAATATGAGAGGGAAAATCAGGAAGGATATCTGAGTCATTTTAGGAAGGCAGGATGTCAAACCAGAGTTGTTACCAGAGTTTAGGCTGAATGTATGTATTTGTTCACAGGTGTTGATCTGGCATCTGAAGTGTGACACCAGGAACAGCCAACCTGAGGATGCAGGTCATGAGAAAGAAAGTCACCTCAGCTGTCACCAGCACTGCCACACTCAGCACCTTGCATTGCCCACCCCAGTTTCTGTAAGTCCAGCATTGCCTGTGAGATGTCACGGTGACCTCATGTGAATTCTGCATACTGACCCTAATAGCTGCCCTTCTCCCCCTTTCTCTGACCCCTTCAATTTCAGAGCCCCAGATTTATTTGGGGGGGGAAACCTGAAGGTGTGTTTCATAGTCAGGAGCAGCTTTTCACACAGGTACTTTTCTGTGTTCCAGAAGCCACTTTGGCAAGGGCCGAGACAAATGAATTAGTGCAGCTTGGTGAGACACAGCTTCCCAGCCTGGGCTCTGCCCGCGGCTCACATCTGTCTCACCCCAAGGTACAGAGACCATGGTTGTCTTTTCTGGTGCATCAAAGTTAGGAAACCAGACTCCACCCACAGCTCTGAATCCCCTTAAAGCCCCCTCAGATTCACAGATTGATAGACATCTTCAATATTTCACTAGGAACACATCGTCTTTTTTTATATTATGTCCTGCTTCAGGATGGATTTCAGGGCCAGTTCTGTATGTGTCTGAATATCTTATCTCCCTTTCCAATATTCGCTTTCACAGCTTTCTCCCTCCTTTTGTCCCCTTCATTCTCATCCCTGAGCTTTGCTAGCTCTGGAAGCTAAAGACAGCCATCCATCACAGATTATTTGACATGAAGGCGATTCACAGTCTCTCAGCTCCTGGCATGTGGACAAGTGTGTTGGAGTATGACCTAACATTTAAATAATGATTCACTGTTGAATATTATGAGAAATTGGCTGACAATTTCAAGGTAATGCCCTTCCAAAGATATACAGTATTAATTCTTTACTACCATATAACTGTATGTTCACTTGGAGAATCTTAAATAAAGTTTACACTTTGCAATTAATTTAGTGAAACTCTGAGTTAAATGACTTGCTATAAAAATATTAAACATATTACAACTGTCTGGACATGGTCTTCTAAATGAAGGGGAGGTTTAATTATTTTTAAAGAGAAATATAAACAGTGTCAAGATTTAACCACTGCTCAATTTAATATAACTTCTGCCTAATTTTACAAATCATTATTTATACAGTTAACATGCATAAAAAATTAATAAATGACCTCCATAATATCGCTTTTGGTATAGTTAGCAGTGTAGGCAATTATTACAATAACGTTGAAAAAATCCACCGGGGAAATATGTACTTGCTTCCCAAACACAAGAACCATGGAAAGGGGAAGAGGAAGGGAGGAAAAAATGTACAAAAAGGAGCTTCACCGAGCAAACCTCAGCCGTGAAGTCAGTCTTGCATGTCTCCTCCAAACAGAGGGGAGAGAACTTGAAGTCAAGGCTTTGAGACAGTGTTGGACTTGCAAGCAGAGAGAGTGCAAGGTGAAGCTTTTTGCCCCCTTTCAGCTCCAGGACAAAATGAGAGCAGGAGCCCACTCCCAGCCACCTTGCCGCACTTCACAGCGGTGAAGCCTCCGGGGGCACTGGGAGCTCTGGCCAAAAATCAGTCCAAGCATTAGTGCCACAAAGTGTCTTACATAGAGGGGAGCGCCAGAGACCGTCAAATATTCTTTTCTAGGAAGTTTCCATCAGGAGCCATCTGGCATCCCCAGAGAAGTGCAGGAAGGATTGGGCTGCAGATATAGAAACTATTGCTCTCTATTACCGTATTCTAGTGGTTTCAGACTGTGGTCTGTGGGCTATTTCTAAGCGCCCAAGGAAAATAAATAAGAAAAGCAAGCTTACTGGTAGCAGGCTTACATGTATTCTGAATACTGTCTCTCCTTAGTGCAGGGGTCCATAGATTGAGCACGCAAGGATTAAAAATCTCTACTGGAGAAACAGGCGTTACAAGGAGGCTTCCGAAGTGCAGACTGCCCGTTTCCAGAGGCAGTGTGGGACAGGACTGTCATGGCTTTAACAGGCCACTGATAGGGCCAGATACATCAAAACAGCACGGAGGAAATCTCAGCCCTCCTGAAGTTAGTGGGAGTTTCAGCAAGTGCATGTCCCTCAAGCTTTGCTCTGAAATGCATGCTAGATTTTCAAATAGTGAAGTGTCAAGTATTTATACCACTTAAAACCTTGGCCTCCACTGGCAGAATAGTATCTTCCCTTCTTTCCTTCTTGCTGACTTCTATACTTACACGCCCTGCTGATTTACATCTGGAAGTGTTAGCTGCAATATTTGGAGGTATCCACTGTACAGTAATTACTTAATTCCTTTCCAGAAAGAAAAGAAGGAGGCAGGCAGCACTGAATGCAGATAACATTTTGAATGTTTCATTACAGCAGCACACCCAAGTGATCTGATCCCAGCCTTATTCCCAACAAGAAATAGAGAAAAGGAGAAACTTGTCGTACCTCCTTCTGAAGCACAATGTAAAATAAAAATGATCAGAAGTGGGTACTGAGCTACCACAGGGGCTGCTTCAATACCACAGTGCTTCAAAGATGCCTGTTTGTCAGAGCCCTAGGTGGTACTTCTCTGTGTTTGCAGGATGAACCTCAGCCAATAAAACAACTGTGCAGCACTCTTTTTCTCCTTTATTAAAAGGCTTCTGGCAGATAATAGAAAATTATCTCTTCACACACTGCAGAGGGGTTTTACTGCATTAGACAATATAATAAAAGATATTCACTCTTCTGTAAAATTATTAAGGGTATTTTTTAAATAGGCTTTCGGAAGGTCAGCAGGCTGAGTCCCCAAACATCCCTCAGTAATGTTATACACAGATTCACCTCCAAAACATTTTAAGAAAAGGAAAGACTCTCCACACCCATTAATGTAGAAAAGATTCAAGCTATTTCCTGGGGAAAAAAAATAAGGCAGTTCTTTGGCCTCTAACCTGCATCTTTTTGCTATGTTGATTCTTTTGTCGGCTGAGTGAGCTGGACAGACTTCCTGAGTTGTCACAGGAGTCAGAGCACCGGGGAGGGATGGGGACCAGGGAAAGGAGGAAAGGGGCAACAGGGAGGTATCCAACTGTGTGGAATCTCATCTTGAATCAATAGATGCTTTACCATTGGTTTCTATGGAGGCCAAGAGTGTCGGGGACAGATGTGGAGAAGTTTTGAAGTCCAGTAATTTCCCAGTTCCACATGGAGAAAAACAAATCATGAAAGTCCCTTATTTCCCTAATTTCTCTCCCTTCCCTGACGTTACCTTCCCAGACCTACTCAGCTGTATTCCACTTCACTGTTTCTTCATTACTGAAGGCAGTTGAGAAAACCAAGCAGCACTTGCAAGTGTGGATTAGTAGGAGTCATCAGGGCTTTGCTTTACTTTATCAGGAACTCTGGCACATGCTGGGCTGTGCCAATTAAGACCCAGCCATTATTCTTAATGGCACCTGGCAATGAAATACCAGGATATGCTGCCTGCATTCCTATGTATACACAGAAGAAAGAGCATTTTCTTTTATAGAACTACTGTGCACAACCCTAGGTTATCAACAGAAGAAATTTATGCACCAAAAAGCCTTTCCTCAGCCTGGAAAACCACAGCTACATGTGGTTGCTCTCTCTATGCGAGCTTATATTTCAGCTGAGAGGGATGCACTGTGATTTAGTGAACTGCCTGGTCTCTAGCAAGACCAATATCTCTTTATATTTTAAGTTCAGGAGGGTGTTTAATCATCTCAGTTTGTTGGTGCTTTGAATCATGCTATGCAACAAGCCAGCTTAACATGAAACGCTCTCTCCTTGCACCTCCTGCCTCTCACACTTCCCAGTACTAATTAGTGAAGTCTGACACAAAGTCCTGGATCCAGCAGGTTTGGGAGACTTGGAACCCAGCTTAGCTCCACATTTTACAATGAATCTCTCACGTCTTGAATAGCTCGAAGCAGAACCACAGATCCTCTTAACCCTTAAGCTTTGGCATGTTTCAAATGCGGGTCTTGACCAGTGTGCCAAGACTGTGAGTTGGATGAATCATATATGAGGCGCAGTTTGAGAAACTAGATGGGTTTTGTTAAGGTTATTAGGAGTCCTTTAAATCACTTGAGAGCCAGAGGCCTTCAGTGTTCATCATATTGGATAAATCCTGCCAAAAAGGTGCCAGCTGGACATACTTGCTCTGCACTATCACTGCAACAATATTTTGTAACTGAGCATCTTATCCTTTTTTTAGCTCCAGTAGTGAATTTTTTTGTGCCATTCCACATAATGGAGATGAATATAACTACCAAATATTAACATGGCTTCAGAAACAGTATTCTGAAAGCTTCCAAGATCTCTGCTATAGAAAGATGGTATCCTATCTTTAGGACATACAAAATACAGCAGTAACAAATCAACCTTCTCTGGCATTGTCTGTTTCTTGGCATTTGTCTTAAATGCGTTATCAGATGTTGACAGTAATATAGTCTCTGTGTGCGGAGGGGATGGGTTACAGTCCCATCTGCTTTAAATGTTTATGCCTTGACTGCTTCTAAGAGCAAGGAACTGAATTAGTTGACCCAAGTAGTCCCTCCCAGCTCCATGTTCTTTATTAGGAAGTTCTCACTAACCCATGTGTTATGAAGGAACCATTTGTTTCAGGGGTGCTCTTCCTAAGGATACAACTATTTCCTGCCTAAACTTTGCCCTAGTTTGATATTTCTTTTTTTCATGGTATCTCCATGTGTAGAAAAACAGATTTTCTGTTTGATCAAGAATCAAGAATTGTATCTTGTTCCCTCTGCAGCTGACTTGAAGCCTTCAACTTGTGCAGGCTGCTGATCAATGACCACGTAGCTTGGTATTTCTAAGAAGGCAAAATTGGCTGATGTATAAAAACCCATAAGAGAGTGCACAGAATAGGTCATTGCATGTAGATGTGCCTACTGGCATGTGCATTCAGCTTTGTCTGCACATGCAAGTCCAAGGATTTGCAGACAGAAGGAATGCAGGAGCCTTTGGGGTACAACTGTCCTATTTTCATCTTCTGTTGCTACCAGCCTGGCCAAGACTTGAACTCAGGAATGAGCAATGAAGGTTACAAGTAGTGAAGCATCCCCTCTCCTAATATTAAAATTACTTCTGCCTTATCTTGTCAAAGTTGTATAATTTGTATCACCACATCACCAGCCAAGCCACAAACAGACCTTCCAAACTGTGAGCTCAGCCCACAAATCACACTCATTAAGGCTTCAATTTTTTTCAGAGTACAAATAAGGAACTTTCTAACTTCACTTATGCCTGTGTGTGAAACCTCTACAGTTCAGTCGTTGTTCCAAAAGCCACCTCAGACAGATTTACAGAAGTTGGCACTTCTGCTATCATAAATGAATCACTGAGGATAACATCTTTATTAAGTTTATACATCTTGGCTCTAAAATAGCAGTGCTGTGTGTAAAATCAAGGTCTCAGAGAGCAACAGAAGTGCCACATGATCCAAGAGGACAAGGGTGATCGTAATACCAATAATGTGCTTCAGCAATGGCAAAATAAAGAACACTGTCAATCTTTAGGAGTGCGCATGGCTTGCACCTCCCCCAGTCAAAAATATTAAAAATTCAATGTTTTATTAAACAGGTTTCTGCCCAGGAAAATGCTGTGCAGCTAATTAGGAATGAAATATTAGTGCAAAACAAGCAAGCTTAGTATAAGTTAATGTTCACAAATTCTCACTTGCCTAGTAGGAAAGGTTAGTTAGATGATGATAAGTCTAAAGACTGATTAGGTGTGTAATCATGGTGTTATTATGTTAATGGATTTGTTTGTTGTTGTGTTATCAACAAAAGATTAAGCAAATCCCTACATGAAAGCTAGAGGTGAAACCGTCTGCTGGAGAAGGTTTTTGGGTAGCAAACCTATGTATTATCATCACTTCTTCATGGAGCAATTATTACTGTACTGGGCGCTTTTCTCTCGGTTCTCACAGGTGGCAAAACCACAGATGGTGTTGAGCACTTTTGCATACAGTTGGTGTTGCTCCTTGGACTGAGTTGGTTTACGAAGGCTGCTTATTTCAGCAGAGTTTGATTCAGCAGTTAAACCACTGATCAGGACAGTGGGGAGCATCTTTTCACATAGACAGGCATCTTTGGCTAAAGAAACAGCCTGGGGCTATGTAAGCTTTTTCTTAATACTTCGAGCCTGAAAGCTCTCACAAGTAGGGCCCACTTGTGCTGGATTTGATTAAACTATATGGCTGGGCACATTCTGAACGCACGCTGCCTGGGAGTCAGACGTCTCTCTGCTGTGCTATGGGCTTGCTATTACGCTGCAAGCGGTCCTGCTTTTGCAAGCTGCTGTGCTCAAACTTAAGCCTCCTAAAACAAGGCATGTAAATGAGGTGGGTGGCCAGAGGGTCTTTGCGATGAATTGCCTCTGCCATATCAGCATGTGGCCAATAACTCAATCATGTCTGTGCAACAGTATGCACCAGGCCAGGAGGAGGAAAAAATGTGGTTTGCATTCTGATGCAAACGACGTGCTCAGACTCCGTCTGAGGCATGATGCACATATCTTGCAAACATTGATGTCTTGTGCCTGTTCTATCCTGATATGATCCAGTGGGATTCCTCAGGGGGTTGTGTTTTTTTTCTTTTGAGGCCTTGTTTGGTTTGGGGTTTTTTTGCTTCTTCCTGCACCCATTTGTTTTAAATCTTCAGCTTTTAGGACATATGCTGTGCAGAATACTTCCTGCAGAGTTCTGGTTAAACACAGCTGGGCAGAGTACTGGATAGTTCAGTCTACAATGACATCAAATGTTAGGACAGCAATGGGTCTGGGGTAGGGGTTGTTCAGTTACCGCTATGGTCGCCCAAAAGAACTGAAGGAAGGTTTGGGCTCTTTGGCTGTGTAAACTCTCATAGCTTTCTTGAAATCAATACAATACCAGATTTTGCAAGAACTGAATCTGATCCTCTACGCTTACAGACTAGATATCAAAACAGCCTCCCACATGACAGTGTCTAGGCCTGGTCATGGATATTTGACAGAAAGTGTCTTGTCACTGAAATAGACTTTTCCTACAGAAATATTTTGCCATTTCATTCTGGGAAAATAATAAAAAAATTTTGGATTAATTTTAACTTTTCCATTTAGACATATTTTAGAACATTTTGGTTTTTCATAATAAAACTAATTTCCATTTCAAAGTGTTTTCTATTTTATTTCACAAAAAATATCTTGATGTATAGAAATTTTTTTTCTAAAAGAGGAGAAGCTTAAGCACTTAGAAATGAAGCAAATATCAAGATTACAGCTGACCCCTGACAGAAAACTATCTCAATGCATACTGAAGACCTCATCTATGTATCATGATATGAAAGAGAAGGAGATTTATATAGAGATCACAAACATTGAAATAATCATGAAGCTAATTATGTTACCTCAGCGGGATGTAAATGTGCTTAATTTTAAGTATGCTGTCTAGGGGTTTTGCTGAATAGGCAAACTGAGTAACTTGATGGATATCTGCAAGCTCTAAATAAAGTAACAACAACAACATACTGAAAGAAGGAGTAAAGGCATCACCGGGACCCATTGAAACCTGTGTATTATCAGTGAAGCAATAGCCTCAGCCACAATACATTTTATTTTTCCATGCCAATGACTGTATCAACCAAAAATGGTATGTAGCACAGAAACATCCATCTTGAGCTTAGTTTCTAGTATTTCCAGTTCACTTCCATGTTCTTATTATGAGGTTTTTGTCAGATCAAGCTGGAACACAATTTGGGTTTGGTTTGAGTAGATTTTGCTGTTTTTAATTTTAAAACTCATATCAGTTTTGCCCCATGTAGGGATACCAGATCTGCAGAGACTGAGAGGTGAATTCTGGCTGCCAAACTTGTGGAAGGTGGGCAGGGAGATTGCAAAGGTTGGCTCTGTCGCCAGGGCAAGCCAGTCCCAGACCTCTGGGGAAAGTGTGAAGAACGGTGCCAAGTGCAATGTGGCTTTTAGTCACCATAATTGTATTTATAAAGCCACCAGGCCACCTGCTCAAGTGCTTGAGTTGCTGCTCAGCTGATTAAAACACAGTAGCCAGGTCATAAAATATGTATTAGAAGAACCAGACAGAGTGTTAACTCGTGGCATGGAGAGGGAGCAAGCCTCACCCTTCAGCAAATACAAGCAAACACAAAACCTATAGATTGCCCCAAATCTGGCGGCATCACTGTCATAGGACAGGGAATGCCAAATCAAAGGGTGAGTTGGAGCAGCAGCTGAGCAGGACTTGAGCTCTCAGATGGCCTCTGCTAGGAGCTGCCAGCCCCCGGCACTGCTCCAGGGCTTTCCTCAGACAGCGGCTTCGACCACTGATGGTCTGCACTGCATTTGGTGACTTGCTGTGAAAGGTCTCTTGACACCCCATCACCCCTACTACAAATAGTCTTGGAGGATATATACGCTAGTCTGCTGCAAAATGATAACATCTGCTCTTTCTCCCCAGTCACCATAGTTACCCTTTCATGTGAAGGAAGGAAATTGTGCTGTGCAGGGGTTTTTGTGGTGGTTTTATTTTTTTTCAAAGGAAACTCAATCAAGACTAAGCAGTGATTCAGTTCTGAACTCAACCACGTCTTTCCTGCGGCTCATTAACAGCCTGTGAGATCTTCCCAGGCTTTTCTTTCTCTGTACATTTAGTAACTGAAAGCTTTAACAGTTATTCATGTACAGTAAAGTCTTGATGCATTTTTGCAATTTTCCACTAGGTGCCTAAGCGCAAGAACAGTTGTTCAGCAAGCAGCACCCTACATTTTCCTGAGCAGCTAGACGACTGGTTTACCAGCAAATGGCATCTTAATATTGCCAGATTTACTGTAAGGTCAGAATAGACAATACCATTTTGCAGACAGAGCATTGGCCATGAGCTTTATATATTTCAAGCACTGTCCAGGACAGAAAATCTGAAAATATATATTTTAAAAAAACACAACACATAAAAAACATTTAATTGGTTAGGTACTTTGGTTTCTTCATAGAATCATAGACTGGTTTGGGTTGGAAGGGACCTTAAAGATCATCTAGTTCCAACCCCCCTGCCATGGGCAGGGACACCTTCCACTAGACCAGGTTGCTCAAAGCCCCATCCAACCTGGCCTTGGACACTGCCAGGCATGGGGCATCCACAAATTCTCTGGGCAACCTGTTCCAGTGCCTCATCATCCTCACAGTAAAGAACTTGCTGGGAGCAGTAATTCTGAAAAAAAGTTCTTGGAAGGGGGGAGTTCTGCTCTGCTTTTGAAGCAGGTGAGGATATGAAGAAGGAGAAGGAATATAAAGAATTAAATATAATTAGGAATGTTCATTATTCATGGCAATAAGTGGGAATCTTCCTGGCCAAAGATAGTTAACATTCATTTAAAGGAGAGGAACTTAAAGGAAAGAAGTAGCTTATCATAGATGAAAATGAAAAAAAAAAAAATTATAAAAGTACCTCTTACGTATATGGAAGAGGGTTGTTCTTGGAAAGAGTGTGACTCGGTAGGCCAGTCTTTGACATTGTCCTATGCCCTTTGCTTCGGCAAACCAAGCAAGGGCCACCTGGAAATTTCTGTTGCATCAGGGATTCCTCAGGTGGCAGAAGAATGAAACCAGACCCACTCTCCCCACACCTGTCCCCCTCTAGGAAGAGAGAATGAGGGGATGCCAATGCATGAAATTTGGGCTGGCAACATAATTCCTGGAATCCAGCTGAGTCTGGCATCATTTACTGTGCCCCTGAGGCTTCTCTAATACATGCGGCCAACTCCCTCAACACCTTGTCACCTTTGTTTCACCCCTTTCAGTGTTATGCCAGTAAACCAGTCCTAGGAAAAGGCATGTTCTCTCGGAGGGGGGCGGGAATAACATTTTCCGTAAGAGAAAATGGTGAAATTTTGAGCTGGTTCAGAGTAGCTTAGGCAAGGCAGGGACACAGTAAGTATCTTCATTAGGAATTGTTTGTTCCTAAGTTGACCTGCAGGAGCCAGAGGAAGGGAGCTGTTGGACATCCCCATCCCTGCTCATAAGGACCCGTTTCATCTCCAGACAGGACTCAAACCTAAGACTGAGTATAAGGACAGCTGGAAGTCTTTTGTAGAAATATCACTCCTTTGCTTCCTCAGCTTGCTTTAAAACACTCATGACTTCTTTGCCTTTTTTTTTTTTTTCCTGGGGGCAGGAGGTGGCTGTCAGCAGAACAGACATCTTTTACTTTCCCTTAGCCACAAGAAATCTTAAAATGCAGAAGACAACACCCTCTTTTTTCATATTTCATTCTCATAGATCCCTGTTCAGGTAGTTATGCTTACAGGCTGTGTTGGGTTGAGGAGCTGAAACCATGTTATGTTCCTCTGTAACAAAACCGTTCCCAGTATTTTGCAACACTTAAGCCACCTTGATGTGGCCTCATTTCCCTAATAGTCCTTTTTCAATTAAGTGGCAACTCCAGCTGTCATCACCAGAGAGGGAAATCTCTCCCCAATCCCACCCTCCATTCTTAAGAAGACTTTCACTGTTGCTATTCTAAATCATTCACCAGCCTGAAGAAGGATCATTTTTAAGTTACTGTAAGAGTTTCCTAAATACCAGTGTAGTGACCTTTCTCCTAAGTCTTGTTTGATGGTCCTGTTCTTGCTATATATCTATGGCATCCCATTTGAAATCCATTGGAAGTTTCTTAGCATATTAAAATCTACTCTTTAAAAATCTGCTTGCTTCCTTATTCTGAAGACAAGGTCCTGAAGCAGGACAAGACTTCCCAGTAGAGATGATCTCATCCTGAATATGGAGCTTTCACACAAGCATTTAATGAAACCCTGAAAACGTTTGGTATAAATTGCTACCAGCTCTGAACTGATCCATTTATATCAAGGACCCCGACAGTGTACACCTAGATCATGCACATGATCGTTCTGTCAGACATCTCTGATTTATGGTTGCAGGGAAGACCAGCCCCTCTGCCTGCAACTGGATAATATACTCACAGATCAGAAGTTAGATACCTAACCCTTACACTCCAAATCCAAGGGAATACAAACAAAAAGATGGGGCTTCTGTCACATATCATCTTGCTTTTTATAAACTCAAATTTAACACGATGGATAGCATCATCATAGAAGGTAGAATTGAAATGTTCAGCCAGCTTGCCTACCTTTCTGTTCATAAGATTGAAGCAAAACAAAAGAAGATATAAATTAACCTTATTTTACCAGAACATGATCTGAAAAATGAGTGGGTTTACAATTTTACCTTTTTATTTACATGGTTATGTCATGCACTTCATTGTACAAAGCTGGTTTTGGTTTTTACCATGATGTTGATAAGTATCATTTTCGTATTAAAGCCTCTTCTCTGGCAGGTTACTTTCCTCAAGTTGACTGCAGAACCTTTGATGTACTAATTAATGGAATGAGATATTTGGCCCCTCAAAAACGGAGACTGATTTAGATCCTGCCCTGGCAGAACAGAAAATAAACCCAAAATCTGTAGGCATTCTTCTGAGTCTCTTCCTCTATCACAAATAAAGAACCACTTGAGGGATACTCATGTATATGCACATCTGTTTACTCCTCCACTTTATTATGCACAATACAAATAACTGAGAATAAATCCAATTTCTGTTACTCAAGTAGATTTTTTTTTTTTCATGAACCTCTATCAAATTGTAGATGGACTGTATTGTGGCATTTTCATTTGCAGTATGCTAAGCAGAGTAGAGTCATGTTGAATATGGAGTTGAATTCAAACCAGAGGTTTCCACTTGATATTATAATAAAAATTGCACCAGTGAAACAGTGGAGTTTTTGCCCACAGAGGCTGGGCCACCTCAGTCCGTGGAGGATTTCAGGACCATTTGGACAAAGGCCTGAGCAACCTGGTCTGATCTCAGAGCTGACTCCACTTTAAGCAGGAGGTGGGACTAGAGTCCCTGCCAGCCTGGATTATTCTACACACCTATAATACCAGATAGCTGAGAAGTGTTTCAAAGAAGGTGTGGAAACTGGTAAACAAAGGACGCAGAGCTGGAAAACAATGTAGAAGACTGTTCAAACGCTATTTTAAATAGGAAGTGATTCAATACATCATGACAACCAGGTGGCACTAATACCCAGGGGTGCCACTTATTGCTTACAGTTGGCTAGAAAGTTGTTAGCAGAAATTTTTTTGTAAATAAGAGGAAAATGTCTGAAAAAACCCATGCAGAATATGATTATATAAATACTTGGAATTGGAAACACAAATCTTAGCAACAGAGGAACATAAACTTCTAAAGTAGAAATGATGATCGCTCCAGGATTATTCAGATCATTTCCATGGTTATTAAATCTGCTTCTTTATTCTCTGAGATAATTCCATAAAACTATTGGGGTGGTAGACATACACAAAACTGCATCTGCCATTACCCTAAGCGACTCAATTGTTTGTTTTTCAACTACAAAAGTGGTAAAGAAACTGTACAAGTATTCCTTAATGTAATTTACTATCGTACCACCATCTGCTACATTTGGCACTGAATGTGTAGTTGAAATCCCTTTTATAAGTGTGCCCTGAACCAGGAAGCTGATTCAGACCAGAACCAATTAGCCTTCCCAGCCTTTCTCAAAGCACACAGAAACAGAAGCACACACACTAATTGTGCTTGCCTATTACGAGTGTTTGTGTTTTGTGAGCATGAATGTGTTGAGGAATCTGGTTTAGCATATAGCACCTCTGTCCGACGCTGCAAACCACTGATGCCAGTAATGAGAGGCAGGAATACAGTGAACGGAGACACACGAAGACTGCACAGTTTCTCACTCATGACCTGCGGCTGGGGATGGAGCAGTAGCTCCACAGCAATATGAATCCCCGTGTCGTGCACATATGTTGCCCATTGCTGCAAATGAATGTGAGCCAGACCTCAGGTGAGCACTAAAGAGTTCGTTTAGGATTCAAGGCTGGATCTCCAGCTGCTGCCAATCAGTGCGGTTCTCCTGTTTCCTATGGCTCTGCAGGCTCTACCTCAGCAATCCCCTCTTGGATGGTGGGATCTTGCTCATTTCTGCTCTGCAGAGCACTCAGCAGCCATGCCTGGCTGATGGCACCTGGGATTTTACAAAATCTGTGAAACGCACTTTTGGCAAGTATGTCCAATGAAGCCCAAGGTGAAAGAAATGCAAATAGGCAGCCACAAACTCATTCCAGCTCCAGTAGTCTTCTGAGTGGTTTCTGAGGGGAGCTCCAGGCTCTGGTGTGGCCATTTGACAAGAGAATAATATCTCCTGCTTTCTTGGAGAGGTGTTGGGAAACCTTTTCTGAGGCTGTTGGGGTGAAAGCAGATTTGCACAGCATTCATGATGTGATTTCAAGAAATCTTCTGCTGTAGAAAACTGTAAGTCATCTTCCAAACAGACTCCTTTGGGTGAGACCAATGGCTGACTGAACATGTACAGGATGTCACTGATAACATGGAGATTAAGAAAACCAGTGGCGCCCTTTTTTTTTTTTAATCTACTTTGACAGATGTATAGGTTGGATTTTTTTCAGTTCTGCCATACAGTGGCTTATCAACAGTTAAAAAGCTTTAGAGTTCTGCCAATTTATTAATTAAACCTGGGAACTACACCACTTTATGAGAGGCAAGTATCTGGCATTGGGAAGAGAAGGAAGGAATCCAAGGCGATGTTATCGTTGGAAAGAAAAGAGAAAAGAACATTCAGATGTCCTATTTAACAAGCAGCAGCAGAGCAGAAAGCCAGGATCTTTCCCATCTGCTGATGCTGAAGGAGAGAAATATGAAGAGCAACAGTGATCAACTCTGAAAACACAAGAGTCTAAAAAAGTGTTAATAAAGAAAAGCCATATTTACCTGCTTTAGGAAGAGGCATTGACAACAGAGGGCAGTCTCAATAGACCAAGTGATTAAAGAGAGAATTGTCACAGTGAAGTAGATACTGGACAGTGGGCCTTTGCGGACGGAGGAGGGCTGCCAGGCATGTGAAGGATTATGATTTAGACAAAAATCACTCCAAAGCTGATACACAAATGCTTGAAAAACCTTATGCAAAGAGTGGTTATCAATAGTCTGCTGTCAAACTGGAAGGTCACATCATGCGAGCCCCATAGGAGCCTGTCCTCTGTCCATTGTTATTCAATATTTTTATAAATGACTTGGATCATGAAATGGAGAGTATACATATAAAATTTGTGGATGACATCTTACCGGAAATCTCATGAGAATTTTTGAAGACAGGATTAGACTTCAAAATGATCACAATAAATTGGATAAATGACCTGAAATCAATAAGATTAAATTCAATACAGATGCTGTATTTAGGAAGGAAAATTAGAAAATGGAGAACATCTGACTAGAGCATAGTATAACAGTAAAGAATCTGAAGATTTTAGTGGATCACAAAATTAAAAATTAGCAGCAAAGTGGAGATCCTGGAAGAATAGTAGATATCCTTTTTTACTCAGCAGTGGTGGTGTATCACCAGCCCAGTCTGGGTGCTGCATGTAAACACCACCACAGACAGATGACAAAAATGACAAGCAGATAAAAAAGCATCATCTCTATAGGAAAATAATCAGACCTTGTTTTTTTTAATCAAGAAAAGATAAATATGAGGCCTATAGGGAGGTCATGGAAACAGAAGGTATGTAACAGCTTATCATAATATAAAAGGTTATACTGAAAGGGGTAGAAATCAGGTTTTTTTCCATATTGATAAGAGACTAGACAAAGAGAAAGGGGCCAAGTTTGCAAGAATGGAGGCTTAGGTGAGATATTAGGCAAGTAATTTCTAAAAGGCAGCTAAGGATCTCTGCAAGATAAGGATAGAACATCAAGAGAAAGAATCCTCAAAAGTGGTAATTGTTAAAGGAAAGGAAAAGTTATTGGGACCAGGAGGGAAGGGAGTTGCCTGTAGCTATTTTTGCTTGCAACTATTCCATCCTAATACAAATGTTATTATTAGGGTTTCATTGTTGGTTTTGGCCCTGCTGGTTTAAGAGCAGCACCTCCACGCATTTCAAGTCTTTGTGTTCTTTCACGTTGCTGGAGTGTGGAGTAGTACGTGGGAAGGGAGAAACCAGCACCTCACTGATTCCAGCCCATATTTGTGCAATAAACAGAACCTCTGCCTGCAGGTGTACTGCCAAGTGCCCTTGTGCTTTGCTCAGCGACTTACAAAGATGAGATGGAGATTTCTGTAGGTTCAGGTTACCAGGAAACACTAGTGTCAGTATGGATTTGCTGTTCATTGTGCTTCACCATCTTTGCTGAACTGCCACGGAAAGCTCTCTTAGCTCTTTGGGATTAATGAGACCCAGACATTTTATCTGACCTCATTATCCTCCTATTCTCCACCTAGCAGCATCCTTTGGTCATTCTTTTATTTGCCTGCATCACAGCTACTGTAATAAATGAGATGTCTTGAATAGGCAACCATCAATTTAGGCACTACTGGCTTTTCCAATATGCAAGAGGTTTGTATGTTTATGGGGTGTGGATAAACATTGATAGCCATCCCATTGTTCTGTTGTTTGGAGGGAGCATTTATCATTGAGATTTATTATCTCATGAATTAAAGAAGCGAATACAATGTCAAATATATTTATCTGTTTAGGACATCAGATTTTTACCTGTAGTCACTTGCGTTGAAAAGATTCCTGCTCCTATTCTGCAATGAGGAATCAAATCTTAAGACTTATAATGATAGTCACCTGAACATCAAAGAGATCTGGAAGAAAATGTAGCCCAAATTTATATAATGTGTTCCGTACCTTAACATAATTTCCTCAAAGTTTGCATCTTACCCTTAATATTTTGCATGCAACCCTTTAAACTTAGGCTTGGTCTTCAAGAGTAGTGGGAACTGAGACATCGGGGCCTATTTTAATTTAGAGACTAGTACCAAAACTAATGGAGACATTAACACCAGAGGTCAAGAGTGATGATAAGGGTCAGAAGGATAGGAATGTACCATGATTGCCTTCAACATATATGTTCAAACCTGCAAAGTCCTGAGTTCCTCTTTCACTACACTATATAAACTTGGCTCCCACCCTAGCTCAGCAGGAGCACAGGGCACCACCCGTTCACTTGGATTTTGCCCTAAATTATCTTATCATCCACATCACCATCTGCTTAATTACAACAACTCTCTCTCTGAATTTCAAAAATCCTCTCTTTGAAAGGACAGAGTTACTTTCCTGTAACAGGAATACGATGGGAAAATTATGCTAGTGCTACTTGTCATATTTATAATCTATCCACTTCTTTTCCCCTCAGTACAAGCCTTATAGAGGAAAAATACAAATGTGCACATGCAGAGATGAGAATTGTCATTTCAATATCCAGCCTAGCCATATTTTTTTTATTTTTTAAGGGAAGAGAAAAACAGCACTGCTTTAGAGGCCAGCACAAAGAAAAAAGATTGCAAAGACTTATTGCCTCAATTAACTTATGACAGCAAACTTTATTATAAATACAATGTTATTCCTTCAAAGGAGAGAGAGGAAAAGAAGATTTTCTTCCCTAAAGAAAAGTAAGAGCACTTACTTCAAAAGATATTGTGCAAAAAAATAAGTTTCAGGGACTGTCATTTTCAGAAGTGTAAGATTTTGGCTAACTTTTATTTGTATGACACTGGTGGCAAGCCTTCTTTGATTTTGACAGCAGTCAAATTAGGCCAAAGGCAAGTGGTTTTGCAAAATGTCACCTGAAGCATTGTTTGGTTGCTAACTTTCACATGTATGGAAACGTTCCGGAAGGCAGCTCACTTCAAGGGAAATGAAACATTCATTTGCCGTGATGTTGAGCAATACCTACAAAGCTAGGCAGTTTGCAGTAGAAGTATCTACATACACCATACAAGAGCTGGTCAGGTTACTGTGAGTTTGATAGATGAACTATTGAAGGCTACAGAGGAGAATAAGTGAACATGAACAAAAGCATGATACAAATTGTAATAGGAAGGCAGACTAAGTGATGTTCTCTGGTGTTACTGGTTTGAGAAATCTTGTTGCTCCTAGTAAGACAGAAGCTCTCCAGAGACCAATAGGATTTTATTTACACATGTGAAATATTTTTACTGGAAGATGAAGCATTCTCTCTGTTCTCCATCCTAAAAGCATTCTTACAAAAATCTCTAAAAAGCTTTCAATGGCACCTTTTCTAATATCCAAATTAATCTTTATAACCAAAATTGATTACAAAATTAAGTTTGGGAAAAGAAACAGATGAGGCCATGTGTGACACGCTTTGTAGACCCTTTGTTCATATTTTTGTCACTGATGCCTCAAGTGAAGAGATAGACCTTGTTTTTCTCAAAGGCTATCTTCCTTTTGGAGGGAGGAGGAGGAGGGAACAGGGAAAGAAGAATATGATAAGAATATTAGGGAGCACTGTTGCCCAGGCCAAAATATGTTAAGGTAATTGCTTTACATGTATAGCAACCAGCAAAGAGAGTTTACTGGTTTCAGAATTCTCTTTCAGAGAGTGCCGATAAGGAGCAATGTGGTCCAAGTCCACTTTAATCCCCCTTCAAATAGGGAAAAAAGTTTTTCTTCTGTCTGAATAAAGACTGTCTCAGAGATTAGATGTATTCAGTTCAAATTCAGGGTCCAAGCTCTATAAAAGAGTCTGATACATAAACAGAAACCATGCTTGAGGCATAGGAGGAATCTCACCCAAGTACCTGGAATAACTGTCTTGCTTAAACTTAGGTCTGTTCCAAACCTCCTGGGGAAGGAAAGCTTTAACATTCAATTCCCCGAGAGGCTGAGCAGCATCCTGAGGCCTCCACTCTCCTTGGCCTCATCAGAGCTGCCAAGCCACTTTTGCAAGGTCTCAGCAGCCCTTCGGTAGGGCTGAATTCCCGGCTCCTGTGAATGCTCTGCTGGTCCCTCTAGCCACTTCAGCTGAGCTTGGTGCAGGACCTAGTTACCTAGCTAGGTTTGTGCTTTTCGTAATTCGTACAACAGACATTATTCTTTTTCCATTCTGTGAAGCATATGACATTGCTGACACTTTATTATGAAATGTGATTCTCCAAACTGCATTTTTTTTTTGCTTACATGATTGCTTACTGTATTCTAATTACCATCAAATACACAGCCCCCTTACTACATTTCCACAGTTGCAAGTTACTGAATAATTTAAGTTACTGTGCTTCATTTACTTCAGAATTATTTTATGAACCAATTGAATGTTTTAATGATATGAAGCCTTTGTGACGATCCAAACGGCTGGTCACAGAATGGATTAAACAAGACCATGCTCAGTGTGTAAAGAAAATAATTGTTTAAGGAATGAGCTTAAACACACAGTGATGAACACCAAAAATTGGAGGGAATGGATGGAGTTACCATGTTACTTTCAGTAGGGCTATGCTGTTTTACACCTGTTGAGGAATCTCCCCAAAACAACTTAATAAATTTAATCAATGGCAATGCATGTGAATGAAGGGAGGGACAATTTACTCTTTTCACTGCTGCTTAGTCCATTCACAGTCCCTTGTGATAAGGGTTGTTTTAGAAGTTTCCAAACTCTGGGGAGCAGGGGAATGCAGATTCTCATCAGGTGTAAATCAGCACAACTATGCTAAAGCCAACAGAGCTGCACGAATTCATACTAGCTGAGAACCTGGCCAGTTATGTTAAGCAAGTTTGATGGTTTTAATATTCTTTGTCTTGAAATGAGGTTCATGGCCACTTTGTGATATAAAGTATAAATTGAAGTTTACTCAGCTGCACACTATAAATCTCATGCAATGACAGTGCTGTCGAGCTGCACTATTGTCTTTTACTGCATACATCAGGCAAGGGATTACTGTAAGTAATTTGTTTTGGAAGGCTGGCAACCCTAATGGGGCATGCCTGATAGTGTTCAAAGGTTCTGATTAGGCACAGTCCACAGAGATGTTCTTTCAACTTGAATCTCCAAAGAAAAAGACTTAATTTTTAACAAATCGCTTTCTTCACAGCTTCATCAATTTGATTTCTTTGAAACTCAGTAGTAAGATGTATCAAAGGAACAGATTGTTTGCCCAAAGCCTATCAAAAAATGCTTCTTGCCTGAACTGAACATACCTAATCTATTTTCACAACTCATTTAGAAATGATCCTGTAAGGACTATTATTCCTACAATGGTTTGTGAAGCTGGAGCCCTAAGAAGCCAGCGAGGTGGCTCTCTGCAGCTGAGATGATATGAGCACGTCCTGGCCGGCTCTTCCAGAAGGACTAAACGGGAGGAGGGCTGCACTGGTGAGGTGAGCCCAGGCTGCTCCCTGCTGGCTAAGAGAAAGTGGTGGCGAGCCTGCTGGAGATGATAGCTTTTCCCTGATGCCATTGACTTTCTGTCAGCTGCATAGTCGCCTCCCCCCCCCAATGATCCAGAAAGTCACAGCTACCCAGCGCTTCACCTGAACAAATAAAAGCATTGAGATGGCCTCTTGGCTGGTTTCACAGCATGGACAAAGCATTAGAGGACATTAACCGTACCTGATCGAAATAAGGGGGACCTTTCTGTTGTTAAAGCTGTCGTTAATCTCCCCAATACTTCCAACTCCCAGAGAGCCAAATCAGGAGAGACGACAGTTGGAAATAGCTTTAAAAGGATATTATCTCATCGATTTTTGAAAGAGAGAGCTTCTTTAACAAGGATATTGTTCTGTCAGTGCACTCAGTCTCCATCTTTAATGTTTATTCATTTGGCTGCTTCGCAGGGGAATGCAAATCACAGAAATGTAGGAGCTGTACAGTAGTGTGCAAAATGAGTACCACAAGGGATTCAGGGCTTCATTTCTTCCTATCCAAGCTTCTGAGGCAGAGAGCTTTGTGTGCTGAGGATCTTGGGAAGAAAAAGCAACATAAAGCAGGATTATAATATCCCCTTTTCGTGGAAAAGTTGAAATTCATGTGATTACCTGGGATTTGTGTTCGAACCACTGCTGTGCACATGTTGGTTCGTGAGAGAATCTGGCAAAATAATTTATTTACAGTCACTTTGTGGGGCTTCTGTAAGGCAATACCTCTTACCTTTCTGTTGCTTGTTTTTGAGGCATAGGCACTTGTAAGGCAAGTCTCTAAACTGGGACTTTAATTTAAACCTCTAGCCTTTTGTTAGAGGTGTCTTAAACATCCCTTGGTAAACACAGTGAAGAAGCAGTCTTAGAAAAGAGCCAAGATTAGGCATTTGCAAGCCGGGAAATGAGTCACCTAGAAGTTACTTGTGGAATTGTTCATCTAGAGACAACTACAAACTGCAGCACAACTGGGGGATTCCTCCCTCTCAGCATCAGCTGGCTCAAAATGAGACTTCTGGCGAATGGAACGAGATTGGCACGACAGGAGGCATTTCCTCCCATCTGAGCATGGGTTATTGAGGCAGATTGAATATATCATCCTCTTGAGTTAGATGAGCCTAGGTGAGGCAAGTCCGTCCCCAAATGCAGGCTCCAATGGCAGCCCTTCAACACATGCATTTCACAGGTACGTATACTTAACAGAGTGTAAAGAAGATTCAATGTTCTCTCAGTCTCCACTGCTATTAACTTCCATCTGTTAGTTCAGCTTATAGAATAACTGAACAAGTTCCAGAAAACAGGTTTTACCTGCAAAATGATGAAGCTCTTGGCTATTAAGCCAAGCACATTAAACTCACAGTAGTTGTAAGGTCAAGTAGATAAATGAGTAAATAGGTAATTATTATGTACTAAAATATTACCGTATTTTAACAATAATATTACTGTAGTCTTAGCACAGTAGTGCAAAAGTCTTAAACAAATTAATCAGAGGCAATAGGAAAAAGAAGGCATTTTCAAGAGAAGTTTGAAGGAGCGAGGAAATGACTCACTGTTTTGGCCAGATAGAGCTAAGTGTAACATGTGGTTGATGCATTTATCCTTACTCTGTGCCAGCTGAGGAAATATAGGAGAGACATCCACTAAGCATTATAGGTTCTCCCCAGTCTCCATCCTTGGACCCACATACAGCAGAGGTGGCTGAGATAGTGTCTGCTCCTGCCAGTTTTATATCAGTTGGGGATTTCCTCGGACCCAAGGGATCCTCTGCTCAGTGTTTGTGGATGGAGTTCATTCCAGTCCACATACTTAAGTGGCAGATCTGGGCTAAAACCCAAAGTCAAAGCGTACAGTGATTTTACCTGGGGGAAAAAAAAAAAAATTAACATAGATGCATATTTTGTTACAAGGTCAAAAGAGTGTCTAAGGGATTTAAATGAAACACCACATGTATAATAGTCCGTGAAGTCAAACCTGGTCAGTAGAACCTGGAGTACCAAAGGACTGATACTGGCTCTGGCTTTATTCAGTGTTTTCATTACACATGTGAAATAAGAAGGTGGAGATGTGTTATTTAAACTTGCAATTGACACTTCACTAGGAGGTGTCAGAAACACCAAAGAGGACAAAAGAAAAGGAAGCAGGAGAACATGAAACAGGATTTAGCTTAGAAAAAGCATGTGCTAATGGCTGAAGGAAAAAGTAATCAAATCTAAAAGGAATGATGCCAAATAGGCCTGTTGTTATGGTGCTAGAGAGCTCTGTGGCCATAACCTCAGAGTGTAGCTTAGATCAAGTGGAAAAATAGCCATTTGAGGGAGCTAATTGAGTTGGGCTCTACATACAACAGGCTTTACATTAATTTCATAAATTAGAGAAGAATCTATTTCAAAATCAACAAAAGCATGTCTCAGATGCAGTCTTTGTTTTTAAAGGCAAGCTGGTTTAAAAATGAGATTTATATTAGTAGAATTACTCTAAAAAATGAGCAGGCGAGGGCTCTTTTCAAATTACTGGATGGCTAAAATGCTGTCCTACATGGCTGGAGAGTTTATCTTTATTCCCCTGCCTGTCACTGAACTTGGATACATATTTGTACGAAGGGGACACGAGCAGACAGTAAGGCTGCAGCACGGCAGGGTTTCTCAGCCCTTCGAGGTGGGGTCTCACCCATGTGTTCAAGTATACTAACAGACACAGAGAGGAGACACATGGGTCTTGCTACTCCAATTTGTGAGGTGGTGGTGGACGAAAGACATGTTCTAGGAAGCTTTCCATGGTACCCTTCTATTGAACGTGTTTGCAGAGGACTGGACTCGGTAAACCCAGCAGCATTTGTGTTGGTACTTGCCACACCTACAGCAGCAGGGCGGTCTCTCTGTGCCTTCATCGCTGCAGCATCCTGAGCAGGAAGAAGTAAAGCAGCAAGAGAACACACAAGGCTGCTTAGCCTGCTTTCGTAACTCAACATCCAGCAGCAGATAAATATCACTTAATTAGTATTTAATTACAGCAGTTTAATTGTCAAAGGCTTTACTTAATAGAGCTAATCCCTCCTACTTTGTGTTCTCCTGTTTGGCCCCCCCAAAGCTGGTGGTATTTACCACAGAGCAGGAAGGGACCACCACCAGGAGCTGAGTGAGGTGACCTACAGAGACCTATGGGTCAACAAGGTGGGCAGCTAATAGCCACCGTTTATGTGTGTATCTCTCCTGGTCCAAGTGAGATGGGTGATTACCACATGCTACATGGAAATTAGTGGTGTGGATGGGACCCAGACAAGCTGGTGGGCGCAGGAGCGTCAACAACACCTGATCGACCCCACAGGAACTGCGGAGTTCAGGGATGTTTCAACTTTTTCCAGTTTTTAGCTACCCCAGTCAGCTGTACTGGGAGGTGTTTTCTTGCTCCCAGAGCTCCATATCTTAGACTTCCTCTGCAACTGTGCATGAGAATGCCTCCAGTCCAAGACAAACCAAGGTGACCCTTTTCTAGATACCTGCATTTCAAACATTTCCTTTGGGGATTCAGTCCCTCCATCTCCTAAATCCTCTAGTCACCAGGAAATACAGGAAGGCAGGGAGGGAGCTGGGCCATGCAGCATAAGAGAATGAAAGAACCAGACATGAAACCAAAAGAAATGGGTTTCAGTAGCCTTGTGATTACTGGGTCATTGCCTTGCCTCCAAGGCCCCACTCCAACAGTGATTTACTCTCCCTATTGAATAGCTGCCTGATAAAACTCATAGCTTGAAAAAAGCAGAAACGTGCTGGGCAAAAATGTATCTTCTGGCTTGCTCCTGGGTGGGAACAGCTACTATCTGGTATTTGCTCAGGGGAGGGTGTAAAGCAACTCTCTAGTCTTTGACAAAGTAATGCCTTATGCCTATTCCTATCTGGTTTTAAGATTCTCTGTGGGCCAACTTTTAAGGTTTTTTTCTCATGCTTTGCTCACCCAATAACACGTTTGGCAGAATAAATGTGTTGGGATGAAGAGATTTGAGATTTTCTTCTACACTGTATGGAAACTATAATATGAGTTACAAAATTTCATCAATAAAGATTTACTGCATTACAACACTGCAAAATTACTGAACTACCTCACAGCAAGTGAAAAAATCCTACCAAGCTCCTGTGCACAGGGAAGACTGTCTTTATGAAGTATGCAAGCATACGTGTAACTCTGTAGGAAACCCACAAATCTTGGCATGGTGTTACTTCTTATTTTAAAAACAAACAAGCAAAAATAACCAGGCTGTTATCTATCTTTTAATTCAGGATTTGCTTATATTTGTGTATGAAAGACATCCTCTCTTTCTTTAAGAACTGTTTTCCCACTGCTTTGAAGAGGCAAAGAAAAATTTCACAAAGACTATTTTTCTTGAAGAAATATTTTGCCTAAAAATAGTGAAATCCAAACTCACAAAGTTATTTCCTGATTATTTCACATTCAAATACTGAACATTATGACAATGCTCAGCCAGTCTCAAGATGATCAGTACTGAATGGTTCTTTCATTAATCAGAAAATCTCTTTAGGTCCAGTTGCCACTCAGCAAGTTTTGTTTGAGTTTCATCAGGGCCCCTTTACATTATGCTGCTGGTGTAACACAATATCAGAGTTAATATACATTACAGTTATGGCTTTTCACACTACAAAAGAGGCATAAAGGGGAGCGTGCTATGATACAAAGAAGTCATTCATATCTTGAACCATGTCCCAGTTCTAGTCCTGCCATCTGCTATTAACTGGGGTGATGTATCCCAAAGTAAGTAGTCCTTTGCTTTCAAAGGCCTGTTCACTTGCCCAGAAGTTATGTAGAACAGTTGTCATCCAAGGACGCAAAAGTCAGGCATTTCCATTTGCAAATGGCTGTGGATTTCTCTCAGCCCCAAGTTCTGGATACTGTGAGGGTGGCATAATGATGACATAAATTTTTTAAAGATGCTACATGCAAGCACTCCGCACATGGGTCCTCTAAGCAGTCGATAGTTTAAAAAAGTGTCAGAGAGTGAACATGGAGACACTGCATTATCAAGACCTTCAGCAAATGGCATTTCATTTCCTCTTCTCGTGTAATCTGCCCCCGTTGGGTGCTGCAATCCGTGAGGTTATCCTGTTTCCAACCTCAGGCAGGCCACAATGGCAATGTCTCATACTCCAACAACCCCTTGGAATTTAGGATTTAGTGTTCATAAATATCTGAATATATTTACATGCATTTGCATGGGGTTTTTTGGTTTTGTCTTCATGATGAATGGCTTTTGCATTAAGGACTTTTCGGCAATGACATCTTCCCTCCTGTGAAATTTCTCCAAGCAACAAATGTCCCGCCTGGATCTGTGGAATTTTAGGAATGGTGCATAGGAGTGTGGATGCTCAATGTGGAATCCACTTCTTTCTAGGGTGTTCTTTTTTAAAAAAAATCAACATAATTCTCTGTGTTTCCAAGACTGTTTCAGTCATTTCTGGCTGCTCTCTTTTTAATAATTCTACACCAATTTGCAGTGCAGACTTGGAAACCTCTCATGTAAGGTGAATCTTTCTAATGTTGCATTCTCCATAAAACTATGAACCCATGCCCTTCAGGAGATGAAGCCAAATCAATATGACTTCAGATCTGGAAGTAAATATCCAGAGAAACCATTTAGCAGCTTCATTGTTGCATTTATACAGTAAGTTGCTCTGGGGTAATGTTTTGTCATTTGTTTTTACACTTGACAAATTTTAATGATTATATTGCCAGGATGGGTGTACTGTAAGATGTCATTAAACTCCTACCAGGTTTCCTGTTTGAAAACTGCCTTGTTAAGTCTATTTAACTTACAGCACATTTAACTATTAACAGGACACAACCAGCATTTTGATTTACAGTTGGAGGAGGAGAGAAATAAAAAAAATGTCTTGCATCTTGGGATTTAAGGATGTTTTCCTCCTTTTGTCTAGATGGTCACTGAGATTTTGTGCATGGTTAAGGTAAAATGGATGTCAGTTGTATATACGTGCATTCACACACATGCACACACAAATGGTTTAGAAATAACCACAAGGGGCACTGAATAAAGCAAGTAATTCACATTCCGAGGCTAGTCTTGCTGGCTTTTATCACTGTTCTCATATCAGGACTGCTAGTTTCAGCCCACTTGTAAGACTCTCATTAATCTTAATTCATCCTCCATCTACCTTAAAACGTGCCTTGAAGTCATTTTTTTCCCAGCCCTTTTAAACCATGCTCAATCTCCCAGGCTAAAGACAAATTTATCAATCTCATACAGCAACATCCAGTGTCTAGGAATATTTCAGCCTTTTGAGAAAATCTCTTTGGGTCTTCACATTGCTTCTTCTTCAGCATTGTGTTTCTAAAATTCCTCCCAAAAGCAAGGACTGTTTCATTAATTACCAGCACTACCATCACTGCAATGTAAGTCTCCAGCCATGAGGGCTAAGTACAATTGTTTTAGAAAAGATGACTTGTCTCTGAACAGACTATGTCACTTCCCCATTCATCACCCTCAAGTGATCACAACTGAATTACTCCCCACCACTGCCACTCATTTTTCAGGCCTCTTGCTAATTCATGGCGCCTTGTTAAAATGCTGCAAGCAAAGGTGCCCTTCTGATCTTTCCAAACATTCACTAAATGGTTTGAATTTATTCATTGGACTGAGCTCATCCTGGGTCATGTCTCTTTTTTGTGTGTGTCTCATTGACTTTTAAATTTTCATTAAAGCTGCAGCATCTTCTTTTGTTTGAAGCCAGATCTGTTGAGGAAAGTTACTGCTTTGAAGGGAAAGGGGTGGAAAAAATCTGCACGAAACAACCACAGCCACAGCAGAAACAAAACACGACAAACAAGCAATTAGCTTTACACAGAGCCATCAACAGCTTGGACTAGCAGGAGTTTGAGTTTGGTCTTAGAAGCATTTAGGGAGCAGCTGGTTCCCCTTGAAAGCAAAGGGGATGTTCCTAGAGAAAGGGTTCCCATAGCAAGTCCTGCCTCTTTAACTTGACCTGCATTTTGAATTCAACCCAAACAGCATTTCCGGAAGAATGACAAAAATAAAACCGTTGTCGCAAAGCTCCCACCTGACAACACCTGATTAGCTCAGGCTTCCAAGCTTTCTTGCATTCCTGTTTCTCGTATATTGAATTTCAGACCTGCGAGACTGAGGAGAGAGAGAGGAGGAAATGAAGAGGTCTCACAAGTCAATACAGGTTAGGGCAAATGCCAGCCTGACTGAAGGACTGACACAGTGCCTGCCTCCGATGTTGTAAAGATAGGACTTGCAAAACCAGTCATATAAAGTTTGCACTGTAAGGAACAAGCTCCTCCTTTCCCTGACCATGTCACGCACTCTGCCTGTCATGGTGATGTTGGGAGCTATAATATTTAATCATCTGTTCCAGAAATCCATGCAAAGGAGAAAATTTAGAGGTTCCACTGGGAGAGAAAGCTTTCTCAGCTTCAGTATTGCTCTGACAGGCTTTCCTCATCCTGCAGTGGCTGCTTGGAAATGATGAGTATCTGCGTGCCCATCAAGGACTATAAGCAACAAGGGCAGCAGGCAGAAAACAGCATCCAAAGAGCTGTTCTCCTAGTTGATATCACTCTTAGCATCTCAGGACAGAGTGAGATTTGTGGCTTGCCTTTGTGTGCAGCTGTTCCACTTTTGTGGTGGCTTCATGCAGGCACTGCCCAACCCCAAGCAGAGTCCAAAGGACCAGGGGGGGAAGCAGGCTGTGCTCCCCCCACACCTCACTTCTCTCCAGCCAGTAGCACTTCAGGGAGCACAGGCACAGTATAGTTATTTCTCCCTTGCCCTTGGGCAGCAAAATCTAGCTTAATACTGAGAAGCCTTCAGCCAGCTCTGGTGTAATGTGTCCAACATGTCTGTCCCTCTTCTCCGGTCCCATAGGGAGCACTAAGAGACAAGATACTAGCCCTCATAATGCAATTTATCTGTTTCTTCATGGACAAAATTCAGAAGATCCAACTCTGCAACAGAATGCCATTAAGGGGACTTCCATACAACACGGTAATGCTGGTGTCTCTTCCTAGCATATCCTTCCACATAGCTGAGCCTCGGAAAGTATCCAGCCGATGAGTCACACTACAGCCATTCAAAGTCTCAGCAGTTTTTCCCTTCAGATACTAGGTCCTCCTTTACAATAAAAGCAACAAGAAGACATTTTTAATAATTGTAATAGCTATCTCTAAGGTAATTACTCAGGATAGCTAAGGATCTCTTTCGGAAATGATATTGTGGGCTTCTCCTCCCTCCCCCCCAAATGTTTTTTGTTCACCTGATTTTTCCCCCCACAGACCAATATCCTTGTTTTTCAAAAGAGCTGATGTTTGAGGCATTTTGCTGATCTTTCAAAGTAAAGTAAAACAAAACCAAACCCCATTCTCAACAACTTCTGTTAATGACTGAGTCTTTCATGGTTAAGGGAAAATATTTGTAGCAAGTATTCACATGCCATAGTGCCAGCCAAAAGACTTATGTGTCTGATGAACTCATTTCTAATTGAGCTGTTCAGATACAATTGTTTTCTAAGGGTCTAATTTGTGATTTGAAGCCAAAATTGCCAGGGTGTGAACACTGCAACTCCCCTTGAAATCCCACCCCACCACATCAGTGGGGTAAAAAGACGTGTCAGGGTGTGCCATGTTGTAGTACCCAGGCCCTCTCAGACAATCTCAGCAATGGACTGCAGAACCATCCCCAGGGATCTGCTGGCATTCACTCTTCAGAAAGCAGATCCACGTGGCTTTGAACACAGTCCCATCCTTCTCAGGCACACTAAGCACTGTTAAAGATGAAAAGATTATGGCAATGTCCCTATGAAATAGAGAGTTGCTTCTTTTCACCCCATGCTAGATCCAAGCCCTGACTGGGATATGAGGGAATAGAGGAGGAAAGTTGGGACTCCTACAGTGTATTGGGCTCTGGGAAAGTTGTTGCTGTTGAGCACCTAGAAATCTGGTCCTAAATAAAGTGGGAAACTGGCATCTTCTGTAAGTCAGGTGTCAAAACTTCTCTTCAGATGAAAAGTTTCAAATCCCATTGCCTGCTATAAATAACAATAAGGTCTGCTGCACCAACTCAAGTACCCTGAGCCTTGGCTAACCAGAAAACCTTTCTCGGGAATGGTACTGACTTGGAAGCAATCTAATAATTAAACCACTGACATTTCAAATGTGCAAAGTCAGAGTGATTTTCCAATTTCCAGTGTGTCCCTTTCTAATTCAATATTTATTTAGGCAATACTCAACTGAGTTAAGCAAGATGACTCCTTTAGGATCCCTTTTTTTCCCCGGGGTAAAAGAGTCAAGACCTGCTCTAACCTCTTTGAACATTCATGGAGTGTTATAATATGTAAACACACCTTTATTCCATTATTTGGCACTAACAGTGTTTCCACAGCTCATTATTTCCTGCATGAAATAACGCTTAATTAGTGATGAATTACAAGGGAATTGCTGTGGAACTACATAAGCCATCCTTGCAAATCCCCTAATGAATTCAGTGTGATTGCTGCTATTGCATTGAATTCTAAATGGATTCATAATGATTAGAAACCTAAGGCATACCTGCCTTTTATTGGTCGGTGTGTGACAACAGGATTTCTTTATAAACAGTCATGCAGACAATACATTGATACCAGTATCTGAAGATTTTTAGTGCCTCTTGGGAGAAAGCTGTGGCATTTAAATCCAAGGTTACAGTGATAAATGAATTAAATCTTATTCATTTTTCCCAGGCCTATTAGGGTTGCAAAGTTACCAACCCTGCTGAGTGCACAAATGAATTGAATTTAGGTTTTCGTACTGAAAAGAGGGATGATACTGAATTTAATCAGAGGCACACAACACCCTGGTTCTTAGCTCAGGTACAGTGCATATGTTCACAAACCTTGTCTCTTCGCAAGTCTCATTCATCTGCTGTCATAGTCACATAAAAAGTTTCTCTCTGGTTTTGTTTAATGATGGATTGGATCCCAAGTTCACAAAGTTGTTCTGTAGAGATCACTTCATCCCTGAGATGGGAACAACTCTGCACTTCCCCATTGCAACCCTAAACTAGAACGTGATACAGGGATGTCTGTATCCACACACCATCCAGCCCCAGCTTTCACCTCTGCACTGTGAAGTTCTACAAGCCTGGTGATGCATGGAGAAGCATCACCAGTCCCACAGTTAGGACATCTGCCTTCGGTGTAAACTGGGAAGAAACTTTGCCTGCTCTTTCAATACTCTCATTTGTTATTTGTCCAGTCATGCTTATGATCTTGACAGAAGCATGTTGGGACTCAGCTCAGTACCTTCTTTCACTGGTGGGTTATTAACTTTCCCTTTCTAAAATTCCTGTTATAGTCTCCCATGCACTGAATCCTGCAACCCTTGAAGCCAATGCCAAAAGCACTACTGATTTCAGTAGGAATGCTTTCAGGCACATCATTGGGTTTGTTTTTTTTTTTCCTCTCTTGCAACACATCTTCCCAGTTCGTAGTATCCTTCAGACTTTGACATTTGGAACAGGTTAGGCTGACACAAACACTTCACTTTAATACCCACTATGTAAGATTTATTCCCACAGATTTATATTGGTCTGTGTTCAAATTAGCAGTGGTTCCAGGCAGTCTGCTTCCTTGGGCTATGCTGGCATAAATCTACTGGCTTTGGGGGAGTTACTTCTGATTTTCCTGATAAATGCAAAAAGGACTCAGCACTCTCCACCTAAAAGGCTTAGATTAGATTCCTTCTGGCCCCATTAATATTGCCACTGGTATTCTTTCTGTATTTCTTTCACTGTGTATGTCAGTAAGTGCTTTCTCCCCACCTTTTAACATTCCTTTAACTATTAAGATAACTGAAACTGCTTTCCTTAAAGAATTCCTAACTGATCTCTCAGTCTGAAATACACTTGAATGCACTTTGGAAAAAATGCTCTGTCCCTGAACTATGTAAAGGACTATAGAGCTAGAGAGGACAATCTGGGTCATTGAGTCTCATCCCTCTTAATCTCAGCAAAACATGTAATGGATGCTTAGTCCAGATTGGTCTATAGAACATCCCCTCCCCAAGACCACAAACCACAAGATGGTTTTCCTCTACTCAAAAATAAACTCAGGATCATTCATGAACCACTTACCTCCACAAAGTAAAAGCTACCTGAATTATAATAAACATCAGATGAGACAGTGAGACACAGATTGTATTTACAAGATACTGTACTTTAGAGAGACAGCACTGACGGGATTGGGCCCAGAGGAGGATGCTTAACACATCTGAGTCCCACCACCAGTGCATGCTAATGTGGTGGCAACATCAGAGGCAGTGTAGTCATGGCATTGTCATGAGTCACAGGGACAGGTAAGAGAGAAGGGGGAAGAATGGCTAAAAATTTCCTACAACTCAGCCGTCATCCTTACATGAGGTATTTGCAATGGGATCTGAAGCAAAGAAAAATTCCACACACCTCCTGGCCGTAAAGTTGGAACTGGGCCTTGAATTTCAGTGCTCTAGGACTATCTCTGTTTATAATCACGCTCCCAATTATGGGCTGTGTTTGCACAGGTTGGCCTTGGCAAGATGCAGATAGTAATCTTCTTGGGTTCAAATGGGAACTTGCATCTGTCTTGCAATTGTGAGAGCCAACAGTTGGGTAAAGAATCCTTTCCACATGCTTAAACCAGGTCAAGACATAGTCATGCTGTGTGTCACTACAGGCAAATGTTGAGGCAATTATACTCCCATATAACTTCTGGCAGAGTTGATCTATTCCTAAGTCTCATTAAAATGGTTTGCTTCTGACATGTTCTGGTTTGCACTAAGCATTCAGTACTTTAAAAGTAATAACATGGTGGAATATCCTTCCCACGAGCTATTCTGCTCTCCTTCCAAGAGATGTAATCTGAGGCTGAGATCAGGAAGTATTCATGCCTTCTGAGCACCCTTCTGTTCAGTCCACATGCCCAGCAGCTATGTAGACAAGGCCTGGTAATCACGCACATCTCAGAGATAAGTGTGTGAAGACATCAAGAAAAGTGCGCATCGCTAGTCCTTTACAAGCATTTCCTACAGAGCACTGTCACTCTCTTGTTGTCTGGCGTGGATGCTACTGGTCCCTCTCTGACAGCATTGAATGTTTGACCCTTCCCAAATGGCTGTGCACGTTTGACCCTCCCATGAGAGCTGAAGAAGGCTGAATGCAAGTCTAATCCCTAATTGTGCAATATGGAGGATAATGAGTCTCAGCAATGGCAGGCAGTGACTTTAAGTGGTACGCATGCAAAATATGCAGCTACATTAACCAGTCAGGCGAGGAAGCAAAGACATTTCCTGAGGTGGGAAATGTATTGAAATGCTAATAGACCCCGGCAGGTATTGTTGGTCCTTTGGGGAAAGATACCTAGGAGGAACTTCTTAATTGTGTGTTCACCAGATCCTTTCAGCAGATCAAAAGAGAGTACTGATACAAGCAAATAAACTTTGATATGTGCCTTTCACTACTGGTAGTAATTGGAAGGAAATTCCCCCAGCCTGTGGACCAATGCACTTAATTTAAAAACATTGGAAATGTTAATTGAATAAGGGGGGAGGGTTGATTAGAAGCATGACCTCATGTCTAAAATGATAATGAGGGCTCTTGACACTTTAACAACAAAAGGTCATGAGAGTATAAACAATGAGATGGGAAAGAACCATCAGCTAGAGCCCAGACAGTGACATATGAGTCTCATGTGAGAAAGGGCGTTGGGCAGAGGGGAAACTGCCAGCTTCAGAGTTGAGACAGAGTCAAGCACACTCTAAAATGGAAGACCAGTATTCTGTACTCACATACTCCCATTCACTTTCATTAAAGTTTCAGGGCTACAATTGAGGCAGAGTTTTGCCCTAAATGCTTAGTTTTCTGCTCATCAAGAAGCATTGGGTCCTTTCTTGTGCAACGTTGTACCTGAATCACTGGGCAATGTACAGGTCAGAGAAGATTACCTCCATGATGAGGAGTTAGGGAGGCTGACAGATAACCCTCGGATAACGGGCTGGAAGGGGTATGCAGAGATATGCAATCTTCTTCTACTTAGAAAAGGTCATTCCCTCGCCTTCAGCAAGGAGAGTCCCATAATTAGGTCAATAGCTGGATTTCTGCTGTTGGGAGAACAGGACTTGGGGGTATATGTCATCTCCTTGACAGAATGGAGTTCATGCCTTGTATACAGACATGCTGCTGGAACAAAGCAGATGAGAAGGCAATATATGTATTAGTTTTGAACTTAATTTTGGACAATAATTCCCTACATAAAAACTGTGTTTGTAAACTGCTGAACTTCTATCAAGTATATATTCTTTCTAGATTTCCTTTTATCTCTCCTCAGACGTCTCCATTAAAATATTTACAGAGGATGTTGCAACATATAAAAGGAGATCATGAGGAAATATGCCCTTTTTTTGGCCCAGAAAACAGTTCCAAGATCAGGGAAGGGCTGTTTTTCCACATCAGTCTCATCATTGCTCATGATGGGCTGCATCTGAAATTCTGAGATTTGAACTCGACTGACTTTGTTGGTTATATAAAAGTACAATGATAGTGTCTATTAGAGCTTTGGCTAGTGCAAAGTCATCTAAGGACGGGTTTTGGGGTTGGGATTTTCTTCCCCCCCCCCCCCGTTGTGACATGTATAAATAACAGTAGAAATGCAAACAGGGTCACAGTAGAGAAAGGGGTATACTTCATAGCTCAACATCTTTCCACGGGGAGAGTCTGTCTGTGAGATGACAATTTTGTATGAACTCTTCAATATCCCTGGACTTCCCAGGCTTATTTTCAGTACTGAAGCAGTAGTACAGTGTGGTGAGAGAAAAGTTCACTGAGTGGAGAGATGATATGTGGACATGCTTTGAGAATTCGTGTTTGGTTAGTAATTTTCCACACAGAGATTATCTTTGCAAACTGCTGAACCTCTATTGAGTATATATTCCCTTTAGAGTTTCACTCTACCTCTCTTCTGAAGTCTCTGTTATTATATTCTCAATCTTGTTTGCAGTCTTCAAATTCCACTTACAAATTCTTCCAGCCTTCTTCCTCTTTTATTCCCAAACCCTATTAATAGCTGACCTAAAGTGCATTCAAGTCTCACTTTTTCCTTCATAGCTTTACCGTCACTGCCTTTCACTCTAATGGCAATGCAAGAAAGATTTCTTATCTGCCTTGCTCTTCTTTATGCAGTTAATCAAACTTCTCCTCCTGATAATTCCTATTTACTGTTATATTAAGTTAAAATGGTTTGTAGATTTTTTTTGTCTCATCATTTTTGTGTCATCATTTCAATGATCCATAGTCCTGCATTGCTAAAACCTCTTCTATTTCTTGCCAGGTTATTATGCATACTGAATTAATTTAATGAAATACACTGTATTCCCCTGATTTCTTTTCAAAAAGCAAAAAGAAAGAGAGAGGAAGGAGTGAGGAAAAGTAGTGGGAAATTGGTTAAATGTGACAGCAGATACACTTACAGTAATCAACCTATAAAGCTTAGTACAACTGTTCTCTTTCCTTCTAGGCTTCCTTAGAAGTTGGGCACAGTTTAACAGTAACCCAGGAATGAAGCTGTACATGGGTAGATTCTAATACTTCTAGGATATGCTGTGAGGGTATATTATTTTAAGCTAAAAAAAAAAGGTATTTCATTTCTGCATCTCTTATGGAATCCCGGAGAACTTGACACTTCCACAACTCAGAACACGCTGAAGGAGAACATTACTCAGAGTGGCTCCATGACTCATTTTCAAGCTGATCACATGCTGGTTTATACTTGGACCCCAAAGCTACTGCAACCAGCCAAAGCGGAGCCATATCTGAGCCCTTAAAAGTGGGTATTGTCAGTAGGAAGCCTGTCACTCACATATCAGAGCTGAGGGGGGCAGGAAATGCACACCAGACGTTGGCATTCAGGTTGCGCAGCTGCCCAGCAGTGCCCCATGTGAATCTGGATTCTCTGGGAAAAGGAAGGGAGTGAGCAAAATGGAGCAGAATAAGCGGTGACAGTAACAGAAGACAATTAGCGTTGTCAATATATCTCCATGCCAGTGTGGTTCCTAACTGATTGCCCATGTCTTAAAAATGTAATTACTGAGTGTACTTGTACCATGGATGCATGTTTAAACTATTGTACTTGACAAAGATGTTAGCAATAAGCTGTTCACGTAGCCACTGGAAACAACTAATATGATGAGCTGGAAGTGGGAGCAATAATACTGTGAAAGCAGACATCATGTCACTGAACCTCTCTCCTCCTGGGTCTGGATTCTTTTGGTATGGTATATTTCAAGGGATTCCAAATGCTAGAATGACGGGTTTATTTTAAAAATCTTGAGTGACGAAGAGCTCTAGACCGTATTCTTTATAATAACAAATTATAATAAAAGAAGCATTCCCAAATGGGTAGAAAGCTGTCTTAGAAGAGGGATGATTTGTTTGAACTAAAAGCTAGAAGTAGGCTGGGTTTCCTTGAGCTGTGGAATAGCATTTTGTTCTTCATCCACCCCTGCAATCTCATGCCATACTGCCCTGCTGCAAAAACTAGATACCAAATCTGATACTGGACAGGAAACAACTCCGTATTTGACTGGTTGCAGTTGTGGGTGCTCAGTTCAGAGCTCAGATGAAATGATGGAGAAACATGAGGCTGCAACACCCTTGAAAAGAGGAAGGCAGAATCAGGAAAACACATTAAGGGTCAATTTTTTTAAGATCTCAGCTTCTACTTTTGTTTCAATGCATCTTGTGAAGTTCTTGCGGGGGGGGAAGCATGTTAATGTAAAGGCAAGAAAGACTGGCCTAGACAGTTCCAGCCAGTGTTTTCCTTCCAAACTCATGATGCTAGCTGTGATTGTAATTTCTCTATAAGATCTTGCTAATGATAATCATTGAAGACTGCCAGTCTAAATTAACAGACTATTCTCATGACCCCTCAATGCAACTACAGTAGTCAGCCACGGTAGGAGGTGAAGTTGCCCTCCTCAGCATGTCCCAAAACCAACAGCAGCAGCTACCTGACCCCCTACCAAGCTGCCTCTCTTCTCCTCTTCCCTTGCCACTCTAAATCTGAACTACTATTGGGGAAATAACAGTGCTGGTTTTCTTTTCAGCTGCTGAAATAGCTCCACCACTCAACCCTTCAAACAGTGGAGAGGACCCTCCTGACACACCAGCCCTACAACCCCCAGAGCACGTTGCAAGGATCCCGAGAGGAGCCCCATTTGCTGCTCCCCCTCCAGTGATGCTGCTGATGTTATCGTCCCCTTCCTCCCCTCAGTGCTTACCACAAATCTGGTCTTTGTACTTCTTAGCCTAGCCCTGATAGTAGGCTGACATTTTTACAAGAAAAAATTTCTGCTGGTTGTTGTGGAAAGGTCCTGTTTTGTCTAAGGCACTGTCTCCAGGGAGAGTGGTAAGAACCCCATTGGTGGGATGTTTAAAATTAGACAATAGGTTGTTCAATGTACAAATAAGGAGTAATCTTGCCCCAACATGGAAAGTCTTCTGCCTGTAACTGCTCTGAACCTGCCTAGTGCTCTGTTCCCTAGACTGTGCATCCTCCCAAATGGTGATCAGAGACGAAGCTGCCAACAGCTGCAAAATGGATTAACCGAGGTCTTGAATTATTTTTGTCTCAGATTACTCACTGCTTTGTAAGAGACTTTGTGGGGAATGACAGTGAATGCTTGAGTAATCCAGCCTCTTCCAGAATGCTTTATGCGGCAGGAGCATTTGCAAATAACTGTGTGTATTGGGTCTGGCTGAGATGGAGTTAATTTTCCCCATCGCAGCCCTCATAGTGCTGTGCTCTGTATCAGTATCTAGAAAGGTGTTGATAACACACCAGTTTTTTGCACAGTGTCAGGGCTGTCTCTCCAACATTCCCCCCCCACTTCACCAGTAGGCTGGGGGTGGACAAGATCTTGGAAGGGGACATAGCCAGGACAGCTGACCCAAACTGACCGAAGGGATATTCCATACCATATGACATCTGCTCAGCAATAAAAGCTAAAAGAAAGGAGAAGGAAGGGGGGGCATTCGTTATTTACACTTGGTCTTCTGGAGCAACCACTATGCATACTGGAGCCCGGCTTCCCGGGAAGTGGCTGGACATTGCCTGCTGATGGGAAGTAGAGAATAAAATCTTTTGTTTTCCTTTGCTTTCACTCATGACATTTGCTTTTTCTTTATTAAACTGTCCTTATCTCGACCCATGAGCTTTTCATTATATTTTCTCTCCCCTGTCCAGCTGAGGAGGGGGAGTGATAGATGTGGCTTTGGTGGGCACCTGGCATCCAGCCAGGGTCAAGCCACCACAGAACACCAAAAAAAAAAAAAAGTTACATGTTTGGGGAAGTCACAAATGTATTCCTTTTACCTGCATGTTCTACATCGTCTTCACACCACTTTGTTCTGGTTGGCCTTTCAGTGCTTTCCAGGATCTCTGTGCCGACGTGCCCTGGGTCAGAGAAGGGAGTCACAGTGCAGTGAGAGGTGGCATTACTAAAGAGCCTATGTAATCGTTATGGGCTTGCTCTTCAGCAGGACTAAGTCTTCAAAGGGTAATGACTTTATTGGAGTTACACTGCTTACATCCAAAAGTAGAAAAGGTCCTGAATGGCAAACAGCAGCTTTTTGCTTTGTTTAAATAAATTGCTTTGGCTTAATGACCTCTAAAAATGTTGCTAAACTCTTTCAAGTATTTTCCTTCAAAGGAGAAATAAGTCCTGTTAGGAAATCAGCCCGGGTGCCAATCACACTATCTTTCTTGTTTACACGGTTGTGTTTAGTTTCATCTTTACTTAACCAGCCTTTGGTGACTTATCATTGGTTAAATCCTATGAGATCACCTTAGGAATTCATTGCAATTCAGCACAGGAATCTAGCCCCATACACTGCAGGGCTATTTCTACCTCACCTGCATTTTAATGGCTCTTCCAGTCCATCATGCCTTAGACTGTGCAGCCCTTCCTACCAGACATTAGCACATTTTGACCTCAATTTGAGAGGAAACAAAGTGCTGCAAATGACTTTCCCATGACTAAAGCACCAGATAAGCTTTTAAAAATGGAAAAGTGAGCTGCAGAACACCATCTATGTTACATATTTGTTTAAAAAAATGAAAAGAAACAGCCAGCTACTATAGGCTGCCCCACCCCTTCTGACGCTTTGCAGGATACATTGCTTTGCAGGATTCACCTTCTTCCAGAAGTAACAATTAAAAACTACCACTCAGTCTTCTAAGTTGAAAAGGTTAAAAAAAGCAGCTGGTATGTTACAGAGGATATTCCCAGCAGAGCCGTCAGGCAGGTTTTCTGCATACCTGAGCACCTATTCCTTCATACACGACCACTAGATCCAAAATTCACAGGTTGCCTATTACTATGCACAAAAACCCCACGATGAGCATTATTCCTCCTGCAGTTTTTGCCACTGACTCAGTGCACAGTCTGAGCACAGAATCAGCAGTGTTTTGCTGTTGGTGGCACAGTTTTGGAGGCTGTATTTATAACTGAAGAGACTTGACGACTTGTATGGACATTTACATTCACATCAAGTCCCAAGATATTCCCAGGAGGAGCAATGGTTAACTCCAGTGTCCTTGACAAATATGAGCAACAACATGTTTGTGCCAGGGTAAATTTCTCCCTGTGGCATTCTCTGCTTCCAGTCCTTAAACGTTGTGCAGTCTGGCTTGTTCACTATTAAAAGTGGAGCCAGGCAGGAAATTCAGAACTTCTTGAGACTTTTATTATTTTTCCTCTTTGTTAACTGAGATATTTGGAAATTTTCTGTGGAAAACAAAAGATTGAAAATAGACCCTGGCACAGTGCTTTGTTCTTGTTCACATTTGGGGTTTTAATCTAAGATCCAGTTTAGCATCTCACTTCTTTTGACCAGCAAGTCCATGTGCTCCTGAAAAACTTTAAAAAGAAAAATTTCATTAAATCTTGTAGGTGCCTGTGAAAAGACACTTCATTCAGTTTGTATTTTCATCAGAGGGACCCTTCGACTTGAAGTTAAAAGGTATTCCATTGTGGTTTTTTAAACTTGTAGAGCTATTACGCATACTTTGGATTTATGATGCTTTCAAAAAACTGAAGTACCATTCTATTATGATTTCTAGGTGATAAGCACAGCAGAACAAATTCAGGGGTTCCTCTACTTGCTTGTCAGCTGTGGAAAAACATTTGCTATGAGCAAATCATATTTTATGTGTTCTTAGTATTAATATCTAACCAAATGTACTGCAAGAGTTAAATTGCTATTCTACAGAGATTTTTTTTTCTCTTAGATCTCAAGAATAAAAATCAAGTGCAGACTATGCAAAGGTCAGATGGCTTAAGTTTTTGTTAAAAACCAAGGCAAGACTGGATAAGGATCACTGGATTCAAGTGAATGTGGGCTGGCTTCTCTCACAGCTGACAATCTCTCCACTAGTTTGGCTTTTGATTTGCAGTTCTCTGCTAAAGAGAGATTGAAGAAACCCCCAGGCCCACATTGCTCACTATTGTTCTCCCAAGCCAGCAAAAAAAAAGGAAAAACTTCAAAGCCTTATAAATCTGTTATTAGTTATGAAGATAATGATAATCATGCATATTACAGAAGTGCCTGTGGGATAACTATGATGTGGCCTCTTGCTGCTATGAAGCAGCAGATGGCCATAGCCTTGGAAAGTCTGTAACCCAAGTGGGCAGCAGCAAACTGCATTGTTATTCTAAGCTTTCTTTAGAGATGTGTCTTTGGGTTAAGAAGTAAATCAATCATTGCAGAAGCTCCTTCTGAACCAGGAGTCTAGCACAGACAGCCACAAATAGATCCAGATTTTGTCAGATAAATTCCAAGTTTTGTTGGAAAACATTTGTTTCTTGAGACAACATAGGTCAAGTAGAGTGCAAGGGTCCTGGCAGCCTGTTGGTTTTGCATGCATTGCAGAACGGAGAACCAAATGCTCCAGATTACCAGCTCCATGCTGTCCACTGGTGGATCGCAGTCACACCAAGGATGTGGATGATGTCTCTGAATCAGATCAGTGAAGATGCCTTTACCAATGTTGCTTTGGTGCTTTAGGGCTCATAAGGGATTTTTGTTTGATTTTTTTAACTTCAGTCTGATTCAAAATGCAAGGAGGAAGCATCGGTTTTCCACTCACCCTAGCCATGAACTCTGGTGAAGAGGTTGAGGGAGCAGCCACTTCTCGCTGACCTTGATGCAGAAAAAGTCTCTGTAATGGCAACACTTCAGCCACTGTTTACTCACCATCCTGAATCAAGATGGACATGAGAATATGTTGTGGTTTTTCTTGAAGAAAGCTATCCTTTAAAAGAACATAGAAATCAAAAAATCCACAATTCTATAGACATTTGGAATTACCATCTAGAGCCAAATCCAGTGCTTGGACTCCGGCTCATCTGTAATTTTCCGTAATAGCCTAAAGCAATTTGCTTCATTTGAAATACACGAGGATGTTTTTCTCTGACTACAAGAGAGGTGAGGTACCTGGGTTAGAATAAAGATTATCCTGGTCAGGAAAAAGGAGGAGTTGTGACAGCAGGGGACTGAAGCTGAACAGGACTGTGCTCTCCTGGTTTGTTTACAAGTCTTGCTATCAGTCATCAGCGCCTGAAGCTAGAGGAAGTGTGGGCTTCAACCAGCTCTTTAAAGTGCAGATTGAGTTACTCCCGTTGATGTTCGATGTGGATCATTTAATTCATTCTGCAGAAAATGTGAAAATCATGTGGCTACAGCAAGTTAGACCAGCAGCAAGTTGCCTTGAGAGCTTAGTGTTCTCTCTTTTATTAGGAGGCACTGGAACATATCCCAGTGGCTTCATCAGTGGCTCCACTAACATTTCTGGCAGAAAAGGAGTAACCAGTGCTTCATGCTGCAGGGGTTTCAGATGGTATATTCAGTAGTTCCAGATGACACACAGATGATACCAAGCCTGTCTGTGAAAATGCTTAGAGCCACTCAATGTCAAATAAAAATTAACGTTCATCACTGTTTTTCCCTGCAGATTAAGAAATTTAACCATTCAGAATAGAGGGCAGGTTTACGGCTGGTATTGCCTGATATAGCTTGAATGACTCACTTAAGTAAATGTGTCTCAGACTAATCTGTAGATCTCCTGTTGTAACAGTTCCATCTCCTATAGCAGTTCCATCTTCTCTCCCCCAAACCCAGCTAAAAACCCAGTGAAAGCTATGAGTTTGAATTAGAATAACAACAAGCATGCTTTTTATCAGAAGAAACAGAGAGACTTTACACTTGTTCCTCTCCTTCATTGAGATGCCACAGTACTGGAATCGTTTGTGTTCCCAATTCATCTGTCCAAAGAGTTTCAGCACAGTGATGGAGGTACATCTAGGGTCACCTCTGCAGCAAAGGAGTGAAAGGAGATGGGGCTAAGTGGGAATTTAAAGCCTTTCCTATGGCTATTGCAGGGAACAGGACATGGGTCTAGCCATGGTAGGGGAGCGAGAAGTCACATGGCAGCTCTTCTGTACGTGCCTGTGCTAATGTTGTTGTCTTTTAGCAAAGGACAGGAAAAAAGATATGTGACCCTGACCCGCAATGGGGTGTTCAATACTCTCAGCGCAGTGTTCTGATATACCACATATGGGACACACTTTACCAAATTTCAGGTAGGTTCTCATTCAGATTTATTTTTCTGCCCCAATGCAAAGGTCAATCTGAGCTACAGAGTTCTGGAGTTCTCACCTTCATATGTGAGATCTACTTGTCAATATTGGTTAGTCTAAGAAAATGTGCTGTCCAGAACTAGGGGGAACAAATAATAGGATTCCAGCACTAAAATCTAATAAGTTCCCAGATGCTCAAAAATAGTAGAAAAATCCTTGTTTTGTACTGTGGTTTCCATTTTCTGGCGGAAAATCACATTAAATAATAATTTTCGCGGAACATGGAAAATTCCACCTGCAGTACATGTGTTGTGTTATTGCAGAAGAGGGAAATCCCAGATATTGTTTACAGAGACAGACAGCTTGTTTATTCAGCATTGGCTAGAGCTGGCTTAAAATAAAACTGTATGTGAAATGCTTGCGGGAACCAAAATGATTTACTATCAGAAATATCCGTTCATTCAATAAATTCAGCGAAACCTTCCAAATACAGCTTGTAGTTTGATTAATGGAAGAAGCTAGAGAGCTGTGCTTTAGCTGGGATTCAGGTTATTGCTGATCACTTATTTTTGATGGATGGGAAGGATGGGATGCCTCTTACACAGGCAAAGCATCCTCTTTGGTAGTTCTATAAAAAAACATACCAGAGCAAGTGAACAGGCAGGGTCATTTCTGGTGTGACACTAAGTACTCCATGAGGGCTGTTGCTTTCAACAAGCTCACTAACTTTTTACCTGCTGGAAAGTAGGGGGTAACATTCATATGATTTTACAGCTATGCCAGAACTCTGCCATCAAGTTACAGAAACTGACAACCAGGGTGTATGATCTCTGATGGACTCTGCTGGAGTCACTTAACTAAGATTTCATCTCACAAAACATTTAGTTTTTTTCTTTATGACTGTCCCATAAAACACTCCTAGGCAGGATTTTCTCTCTCACCTTGATTACTCAAACCTTTTCTTCCTGTTGCTTGTTTCGATATCCTCTTCGTTCCTCTCTCATCCGTTCAAAACTTTTAGCTGTAAATGTCCTTTGGTGGCCTTCTTTACTTGGTCATATACCTTTAATTTGGTGTTTCAAGACCACATGAAGGGCAGGTTATCTCACCTTTTTATTTATTTACTTAGCATTTTTTGAGAAAAAAATCCCACAGGCTCAAGGTGTTAGAGCATTTTTCAGATTAAACCATAATGTAACCTCAATATGCTGCAGAGGTCAGGACCAGAGCAAGCTGATCTTGAAACCCCCGATACCTTGGTCCAGCATTCATAATCTAGCCTTTATAAATAAAAATGTCTTGAAAAAAAGATATAAAGGTTGACAGGGACCATTATTTGTGAGGTTTGGAAAGACAAAGTTTACAAAATTCAGCGTGCTCAGCCCATGCACTTAAGGACAATCCTGTTGGGAGCATGTAAAGCTGCTTTACATTTACTCTTCATAATCATCACCTTTGTCAAGGGAGACCAAAAAGATTATGAACCTGGGAAGTACCACAGATCCACAGCAAGATGGGGTTTTTTTTCCTTCTGTCTGACCTAGTGAAAATGACTCTAGTGAATTTTCCCCTTGATGCCTCCCTTTTGGAAGCAGCCAATTGAGGACCTTTCCACAGAGTCCATTTAAAAATGCACAGTCTTGCAGCACCTTGCATTAAAAAATTTTCTGCCACATATTTGGCATGCAGGAGGGGAGATCTTAGCAATTGTATGTACATTGGCTCTCTGTGACAAGCCTTTCAGACAACCATGCAGGCTACACATGAACCACCCGCTCAAAATACATGTGTCATGCCACAGGTTTATGTTGTCCATTATTTTTGACAGCTCAGAAGGAATCAGCCCCCTAGCATGTGTGTCCATATACCACAGCTGGGTTCAAAGGGGGTGATGTCTCACATTTTGGGGGCTAGAGCCAATTTTTGGTCTTATTATTGGGTATTTGCATTAGCAATGATTTTCACAGCAGCCAGTCAAGGCTGGGGCAGGCTCAAAAACCTTGTCATTTCAATTTTTCCAGTGTCTCCCTCTGCGTGCTTGTGTTTTAAATCTCGCTGAAGTCTCACCTTCCCCTTTCTAGGCTGTTGATGGGCTTCTAGCCTGATGCAAAGCCCGACCATTGCCAAGGACCAGCGGCTCAGGGAGGTAGAGCCAGCTCCAGGGCGCATGCAGGTTATTCTGTGCCCCAAGAACAGCCGGTTTGATCTATGCCAGGCTGGTTGCTTCTTGTTGCTGAGAGGGGGAACCTGGAGTATGCTGGAGTGGAGGCCACTCTGGGAGAGATAGGGGTGCCCAGACACTTACTTCATGTCCCGCTCCTGCTCATAAAAACAAGCTGTCCTCCCAGCTCCTGCTCAGCCTTCCCCATAGCCAAAGCACCTCTTGGGGCAGAAAGACTCAGTTTTGCCTCCACCCCTGAAAAACTTAGGTCATGTTTTGCCCTGAGGCTACCAACAGGAGCAAGGCAGGCACCTACTGAAGTTGAATTGCAGGTCAAGGCACTATCTGGCAGTCATTCTCCCAGCACTGATTTCAGCCAGTGTGATTAACTCTGAGCAATTCTGTTTGTACACAGCAAGTCAGTCAGTTGTATCTTCAGAAGGAGATATCTTTGTGCAATTGCTTTCAAGGTCTAGCAACAGAATCAGCCGATGCTGTCATTGATCATCCTAAATCAGTGGTGACCAGAGTGGTCTGATTCCTACACACGGTCCATCCAGGTTTAACCAATTGCACATTTCTTATTATCTGCTGGCAGCTGATAATTCATTCCTAACATATTTGTCTCTGAAAGATCGTCATAATAGTTGCAGTGCCAAGCTCCAGTCAAGACGTAGAAAGGACAAAGCAGCTGGGCTTCAATTATTTATCTTGTGAAAATTACCTTTTCAGGATTGTGAAACAATCCACCTGGAAGTCAAAATGCTGGATTTTTCTTCATAAGTGAAGATGTTCTATATTTAGGAAGGTTAAAGAGGTGATGGGCAGAGTAAATGCCTCTATGCAATATGACACAAAGAACCTATGGCTGCAATTAGTTTACTGTAAGAGCTGAATGGCAAGGCTTTATACTGTGTTGGTTTTCTCCTTAACTGTGCTATCAAGTGGCAGTTGAGGTGCAGATACATGGGATCTGACTCTGCGCTCCTTACTCAGCAGAAAGTCCATCAGAAGCAGCAGGAATGCTGCCCTAGCTAAGAATTTCAGGTTGAGTTTCAAAAAGTTGAGCTTGCTGCTGCTAACTGATTATGCAGCATTAGCTCTGCCATTCTCCCTGTGAAAAAGATAAGCACTGAGACCTCCATTTCACAAGCATGCAAGAATGACAGAAAGCAAGTTTCTCTGTGGTCTCCATTGCCACAGAAAACACGTTTGTGTTGTGCGTAGTGTTGGTGCAAGCCAGGTCTCAAAATCCACACTAAGCCCCCCTTAAGCCCACCCTTGGAGGATCTATCTGGAAATGAAGAACCCAGTAACACTACAAACCCTCATGCAATCCCATTCTGGGAAGAGTGGGCACTAGCAGGATCACACCGTCTTCAACAGCAGGGGTTAATATAAAATCATACAGCAGAGCTGTCTTTTCAAATTAGTATTTCATTCCTAACTGCCCTTTAGCACACTACATCACAGAACAGAGATGACATTTCTATCCTTGCAAATGTGCTGCACTCCTCTAATCAGGATGTGTTGTGTCGGTGTTGCTGGCTGGTAATACAGCCTGGCCTACTGCAGCGATCTCATTTGTAATATCTTGCCATCCCGATGGCAAGCGGCAGAGTTTTTTAAACAGGACTGTATTGATAAGGAAGGTCTATCTGGTAAATGTGTCATGTTTCAAGCACAGCTGAAATATGAAATGTAGCAGGGATTAGGAATAGCTTTTAACTAGGACAATATACTGTTCACATGTATAGACAAAATTCCCTGTGTTGATTTATAGTCTCATTCTTCCTACGTTCTTCATAGCACCAAGGGTGGTGCAGCAGATTACTGCATTCCCCTACCATCCTGCACACTTCAGTTCAGCATTTCCTTCATCATGCTGGGTTTTGGAGCAGTACAGTAAAGCACATAAATGACGTTGGTTAACTTGGACCCTACTCTGATGCTGATGCCAGAAGAAAATGGTTTTCAGTGTCTCCAGTTACCCCAGCTGAGTGTAATAAGAAAGGAATCACCCACTATGTTTAGACCACAACCCAAGGAACATTTCGGTAGTTTGCATTAGGATCTGGAAACAGCCTGGGAACTGTGTGGGTGCAGGGTGAGGCGAGTCCTGTGCATTAGCTGGATTTGCATGAAGATTAGTGGACCCACATTGGACTGTTCGGGTTTTTGCTCCTCAGTTGGACTTAATCCCAGCTTCAGCACTGTATTGAACTCCCGGCAGAAGGTCAAGGATGACTGCAAACAAGAAGATACTTAGCATATATGGTAAAGCTGTTTTAAAGCATTGTGGATCTCTGCATCTAAGCATGTTTCACCAGCTGGAGGTAAACAAGGAGGCTTAGAGCTTTCAGATATGTAAATACCTCAAATTGTTGATATTTCAGATGGATTATGAGCTTCTTGAACAACTTGCCTGAACATGTTCAGTTCTTTGGATAGGAAGCGCTACGTAACAGTCAATCATTGGTGGGAAAATCCATTGGGGGCTATTAAATGCAAATAAAGAGCTGACCCAGTCCTTCCCCTCTGCTAGTCCACAACTACGAGTACTGCAGACAGCCCCTCACATTCTCTCTAAATAACTTCTCCTACCACCTTTGCCTATATTATCAAGCTGCCACTCAGCTCTAAGGAAACCTCACAACCCTCTCCAGAAAAGGAAGACCTAGCAGGGGAAAACACAAAGAAGCCAAATGGTATCAGGAGACAAAAAAATAAATACAGGGAAAAGGTGTATGGGTCACATGTCTGAAAAATAAAACCAGGAAACCAGCAGGATACACAGATCAGAGTGACCCCGGTATTTCCCCTCATCCCTGCACATGTCCAGGGAGCTGGTGGATGCTGACCAGACACTGGGTTTGGTGGGACTTTGGCCTGACCTGTAGCCTTTCTTGTATTCTTTTTGATAAGTGAGGGGATATACAAATCAGAAAAACTAGTATGTTAAGAATGGCTGGTTTCTCACTAGCATCATTAATACCTAGGTCAAAAGGAAAGTCTGAGACTCGCTTTAAATCTTTAGGGAACTGTATCTACAGCAACTGGTCTTCAACGCTCAGACCTTGTCCTCCCTCTCTTCCTCAGAGGATAATATAGTATTCATGTGAGTGGGTAGGAGATGTTACGAAGAAAGCTATTAGCCCTAAAATAGAAGTAAAAATGCAACATTAAAGGAAAAATATGCAGCATTCAGAATAATGGTTTTTATTATTGAAATGAAGGAAAATTTTACAAAACCAAAGATGGTAAAAAGAATGAGGCATGGTTTGGTGTCACCAATCTCTAGTTAGCATTTCTACATTATCCCCATATGTGTGCCATCTGCAACACTGCTGTTTGGCAGCAAATACAATAAACATAACTAGCAACACAGCATGCTTTTTGAAACACGACGGAGGTACCCAAGAGACCAGCAGCTTTAGGTTACAAGTCATAACCGGTGCAAGCCCATCTCAGTAGTGAAAGGTATATGTAGCCTTAAGCGAGGCTTCCTCTTGCAGCAATTTAGACTGTCTCAGGTCCCTTGTGATTGCCTTGGAGATATCCACCAGCAGCCTACAGTGCTGACAGGGAATTTGAGCTTGTGTAACTGACATTTTTGAAGGCTGGCAGGGAATATAATAGTAAATGGTTGGCCATTCTCATATGAATTTACTTGCCAGAGAGCTAGTATTACATCAGCTCAGACCCTCTGGAAAGTCTACTGGGGACTGAATCTCCTTCAGTCTAACCTAAATGTGCTACATGGGGGAATTCAAAACCTTGGTATATTCAGATTTTCATTGAAAATTGGCTCCATATGTATTCAAAATTTTAGATTTGGAGCCTGCTACATAGTTTTGATGAAGTGGCCCTGAAATCAGTGAGCCAGCATAGCAAGTTCTTGGGTTTTGAATGAATTCTTCTTATGAAATACAAAAACCTAGTGTTTATTGTTACTCAGAAGCAGATCTTGGTTATGAGTTGACACCCATTCATCTGCCTCCCAATCTTAAGTTGTCCAGACGGAAGTGTTCCTAGACTGAGACCTTAAGCTGGGTCACTAGAGCAATATTTTATAAACATTTTTGAACACTACAGAAAGATCATCTCCTCATTGCAGTGAGGAGAAGAGGGGTAGATGTCTGATCCAGCGGTGAGAGCATTGGAGTGAGACTCAAAAGATCTGGGCGGCACTCGAGATCCCTTTTGGTAAATCACTACACTTCTTCACATTTTGTTTTTTCATTTTATAGTATTAGACAAATGTCCTTTTTAAACTTGCCTTAATAACCTGACTTGAAAACAGCAAAAAGAGCATCTCAGTAGAAAAAGGGGGCTTAAGCAAGAAGTCAGTAGCTCTGATCTTCCTGTAGCACAGTTTCTAGCAACACAGTGGGCTGCTGTTTAGCACTGGCTTACAGTGTTATTTAGGAACTGACCCCAAAGCCTGTGTTTGCTCACTTTGTCAGAACAGAGATTTATAGTGCACATTCTTTCACTAGAGCAAAGGAGTCAAGACTTCCCTACAGAAGCTGGATTTCCCTTGAGGGTTTCGAATCCAAGTACATCCTGACCTTACTTGCTGTCTGGCAAAAACACTGCTTGTGGTGCTTTGTTTCTATGACAGGTCTTGAGAAATGCTGTTATAAACTCAACATTTCAGGCCGTGTGGATTGCTAAACCTCTTAATTTTTGGATTATAGCAATTGGAAGAGTTCTCTTTCGTACTCCACTTGCCTTCTTCCATGAATAGCCAGAATCCTGAAAGCCGTTGAATTTTTCATGAACAAAGAAATTATTTTGTCCAAACTTGCACTTGACATTTTGTCACCTGTTTTTTCTGGAGGGTTACCCCATTCAACTGCAATAGTAGAGTGGATATGTGATACTTTGCTAGTCCAGAAGGTCTATATTTGGGTTACAGGAGCACAGAAGAGGGTTCTTGCCTTGAGTAGACTGTGATGAATACATGGCAGAAGATTTGTTTTAGTATGTGTTTTCTTGAAGGTAATTTTTCATCCATCATTGTTGCAGTTTGTAGCCATTTTTTTTCTAAATTCCCAGTCTATTGTTTAAAGTATAACACTTTGCCTGACCCTCCCTTATTGTAAATGTATTTCTAAGTATGTACAAGAAAATGGTGAGCTTACTCTGAAGCAACTGCATAGATGCCAGGGCTGAGGACAGTTTCCAGTTTGTGGGAAGCCCTGATCTGACCAGTCATGGCTATTCCAATGCATGCTGTAGGACAGTAGACACCAAAGTTAAGTACTGTATTGTGCTGAACTAATATTAATTCATATCTTGTTTGCTTAGATGTGACATGTTGGTGGGGGTTCTTCATTCTGGACCGTGTTGGTGGAATTTGACCCTCAGTGTCAAAACATCCTCTGATTTCAGCCAGGCCAAGATTTTTGTGAGTCTTCTTGCATGGGACATGGACCATATGCCTCTGATGGAAATGAAAATATCAGTAGAGTTCCAGGCACATTCTTCCACCTGGGGCAAAGGTACAAAGAATTTCCTTGCCATAGATTATTCCAGGAAGCTTTATAAGTAGTTCACAAGTCTCTGGAAGTGCTGAGTGGGCTTCCTGCTTTCAACAATCAAGCCTCAGGCCATTAAACTCAGGTTAGTCTTATACTGTAAAAATCCTTAACCACCAGCATGAACTTACTAAAGCAATGAGAAGTAACTTCTTGGCTCCTAGGAATGGGCGCTATGTCTTCCACAATCTACTTTCAGGCTAAATTCTGTTTTGCATCTCATCAGGATAAAGCTGGCATAACTCCAGTGAAGACAATGAAGCAATTCCAGATTTACCAGGACGCCATGGAGAGCAGATTCTGGTCCTCCGGTTTTATAGTTGAGACGAACAAGGCCACAGACAGTGTGTTCATGTCTGAAGGGAAAACTGGAGTCTAATACTTATCGGTCTTTAAATGCTTGGCCTTCTCCTGAAACATCAAATAGAGGGAAGCTGTATGAGAATTATATAAAGTGAATCAATGACCTTGTACTTGATAGCTCCCCCCTGAATCAAGAGTCCTCTGTTCATACTGCACAGGCTAGCTAAGCCCTCTCCCGCTTGTGACATTTCTTACTGATACTAAGAAGTGCTGAGACACCAACCACAATGAGAGACTGCAGAGCACATCAGTAGGGGTCACAGAACAAATTAGGAGTAGTTTAAAACTTTGGATGGAGGGGAGGGAGAAAACAAGAAGCCTGCACCTGCGCTTGCCTGAGGAAAAGTGTAAAAAAGGAAAATGGCACTGGAAAAGTAGAGACAGTAGAAAAAGAAGATAAAAAGCCCTCAAAGGCAAATAAAGAGACTGATGAAAGAAAATCAAAAGAAGGGAAAATTCTATTTGGGCCTATTTTGCCTCTTGAGCGTTTTTTTCAACAGCAAGTATATGAGGCAATCCATATTCTTAAGCAAAAAAGAAAATCATTCCACTGCAATCTAGATAATTTCCCACTCCATTTGATGATATAATGCACTAAGAGCAAAAAGCTCTAAATCATCTAGAATAACCTACAAGTCTCACTTTTCAGCAAAAAAGGAATAAACTTTATTCTAAACTGTTTCACTCTCAGAGCTAAGGCCTTTTACAGCCCCTATTATGTATTCTGTATGTACTGCATTCCTCCCACGTGGAGGTGGAGGTGCCGATTAAGTTCTTCACACAGTTGTAGCTGGTCTAACAGGGCTCTGCCCACACTTACCACAAAACAGTTCGTCCTTTCCAGAGCCTCCCCAAGACCATTTCAATCGTGATGGGCATAAGCAACTAAAAGGACACAGAGATTGTATTAAATACCTCTAGCTGTGCAAAGCCATTGTTTTTAACATCATTCTGCCCTTCTCCTGCAGTAGCAAGTTACTGCTGTGTCTTTTTCTCCCCCTTTGCAGAGCACTAAATCCAGCCAGAAAGCTGTTATGAAAAAATACCCAAGGGAAGTGTGATGGAGAGTTTCTCTTCACTGATTTCTCTTCTAACATTGTTTCCTTCCTTCCTCCCCTCTCCACCCTGTGGACTCGATCCTCAGCCCATTGATGTCAAAGGAAAAACCCACACTGACCTCATGCGGCTTTGGATCACGCTTCCATTCCTGGGCCATTTGTTTTTATAAGTGAGCTAACAGGAGCGTTAAAAAATCCTGTCAGTGGAGCCCTGAAAGTGCCATCCACTGCCCTAATGGCTGGTGTGAGTTTTCAATGGAACTGCATCGTTTGAATCCAGGATAATATTTTACCTTCAATATACCACCATTATGAATTCATTTGACATTCAATGTACAGTAATAACAATGAATTTGCTGGATATTGAATGTCACATAATTTCACAAGTACAGCATTTCATTGTAATGCACAGCAGCATTAGTTTAGCGATACCAGGGTTTTTCCAGAATCCACTCGTTATGTCTCCCCCTTTTTCCAGGAGAACCATAAATACTCCTTAACAATGCCTAAGAAAAATAAAATCATACTTCGCTTTTGGAGAGAAATATGATCTATATGCAGGCCTCTAGCGAGCTGAACAACAATGCTTCCTGGGACACCGTGAGCATGAATTTGTGCGCAGAGGCTTTTTCTAACCATAAAATTCATGCCTTGGAATATTAATCAGGGGGTTTTTTGTTTTGTTTTGCTTTGCTTTGTGGTTGTTTGGGGTTTTTTTTTCCTTAATTGATTCCAGAGTGCAAAAGGAAATAACCTTGCTTCGAACCACCCTGCAGTAAAAAATAAAAAGATATAAAGACATTAATCTGAAGGATGGTCAGGAGATCAGTTTCAAAATGAGCATTATAGAGTTGCTTGCTGAGTATTTCAGGTGGTGAGGAACAACACGGAGTTGTTCTTTGCAACACAAGATGTGAAATTCAGGGCCAAATCCTACCTCTGTTTCTTACATGGGTTATCCACAGGAGATGAACAGGCCACACTGCAAGAGTATGGTGAGCTGGGCTGAATCCCACTGCTGCTGGAGTGAGCGGCTGGGAAGTGAGAGAGGAGTGGGTTCCCCCAGTGCCAGAGCAAGGGGAGGCATGGGGTTTTCATCCAGTGTTAGGGAAAGGCAGTGACAAGGAGGAGCGACAGCCGCCTTAGACCTCTGGCGAAGCCTGGACGTTTGTGAGGAGGATGTCACCCTTGAGGTATCTGTGCCAGACATCACCCCATCACTTCAACTCAGGTGATCAGTTGGATACCTCAGTCCAGAGAAATTCATAACTGTGCACCCAGCTAGTTTTTATAGTGAGGATGCACCCATGTAAGTGCTTTGCTGGACGAGCGAATCCATGTTACTTATCTGCTACTTTTGTGAGGTGGTCTGCTGGCCATCAGCTGGTCCCAATTCTACACAGTGGTGCCAAAGCCTTGTCATCCACTGTCACAACTTCTGCTGGGGAGGTACCCAGGATGGCAGCCTGGTACCTCATCCTCCTCAGGAGACAAAATGAGTTGTGTGCAGAATGGGTTTCCTGGCTGCCTGTTAGTTTTACAGGTAGAAAAGCAAAGAAAAGAAAAGAAAAGAAAAGAGAGAGAGACACGCAGGCAAGTCATCTTTTATTGTAGAAGGAATGATCACCATGTAAATGGATTTTTTTATCGCTTGGATACACAGCGTCTGTAAAAGTCCATGAAGAAATCCAGATAAACTTTCTTTGATTAACCAAGCTATTTTCTGAGGCATTATTTTTATGTCATTTTAAGGGGAAAATTAGTAATTTTTCTGATGATAAAGTAAACACCGACATCAGCTGAACTGTTAATATTGCAGAGTCCCTCAAGACTTTTGTCATGAGAGGACTTTGATTATTGCCTAATGTTTTGCTGAACCCTACTGAATCACAGAAAAATCTATTGTTTCTATAAATGGCTCTTCAGCAAGATGAAAAGAAATATTGAGTGACCAAATATGACAAGGTTTGATTGAGAAAGACCCCTTGATGGGCATGTGGAAGTTCAAGGAATAAGAGTCGCTTGCAATTAGCATGGGTTTATGTGGTTTATTGTAACATGAGTATGCCAGTCCTGTCTATTTAAAAGCTCTTGGAGGTGCAAATTTTGAAGCTGTCTCTTCAGTTTTACGTTTGCTTGCATGTATTCTAGTTTTCATCTGAGAGTATGGAGGCTGTTTCCAAGGCAAGGTGCCCTTCAGTTTAAATACAGAAGCACGGCGAATATATTAAACAGTGAAATGAGTAAGACAGCAACTGTAGCTATTGCAGCTAATGCTACACCACCCAGCCTTGCACAGAAAGAGTTGAATCTACACAATTATTTCCAATGAATATGCTCCAGAAGACCAATCAGCATTTTGAATCAAAGAGAATCTAGGGGAAAAATTGCTCATCTCAGATAAAATAATGAAGGCAATAATCAGTGGGATAAGGCAAAATGGATGGCAAGACCTGCTTGTTAAATATTAGCTCTTCAGACCCGTACAACAATAGAAAAGAACTGCATCCTAAATGAGACACTGTTATGTCACCTGTCATGGATGTTTAATCATGTCTGGACAACATTATTTTTTCCCACTTATCTCCTAGTGCCAATATTTTATCCCCAGTACTGTGGGATAAATGTGGGCTTTCAGGCAGCTGTCTACATATGGTAGTTTTGGAGAAGGCTGGGTTAGGAATAAGAAGTCTGAAATCTGGGTTCCTCGTACTTAATAACTGATGTGACATTTCTATATCCAGCTCTCACACCACAGAATGGCCAAGAAAATATTTCACCATAATTAGATCCTGTTGATGAAATGTTGCAGACAAAAGGTCTCTATGCATAGGGATGAAATGGGCTTGCCTCAGATATTTGTATGCCACTTATTTAATGAGACATTGATTGATAACTTACCAATCTCTGCATTGCTTTCTGTAGTGCAAATACACCAGTACGTTCAGATATATAAACAGATAAAAGACAAATAGAAGAAGCTATGATCAATCCAAGCAGATGTGTGTTTTAATGAAGAATTACAAATAGGTAAGTGATTCCAGACAATACACAAAAGGCAAAGGTTTAGATCAAACTATCTGAATAAACAGTGACTTGAAAGAGTTCAAAGCAAAGCACAGGGATGTCCCAGGAGGGTTTATGTGTTTTACCTGTCGATTCATACAATTGGCTGTTAGATCAAATCAAATATTTCACTCATAGAGTCCATGCAGTGATAGAGCACAGACAGAAAGTTTTTGATGTGTCAGCATGTCAGTGGTGAGACACTAGACGCATGATGTTGCAATCATGATGAGCTTTGCTTCTTGTGCTTCGCTTCTTGGGCAGCAGTGAAATAGTAGCAGAACTGCTCGGCTCTACTACCTGGCAAATACAATTACCAGCTTTGAACCAACCCAGTCTATGAGCAAGACGAGCGCAAAACCAAGATACTAATTACAATGATACCTCAATTGTTTGTAACACTTTTCTTCCCCAAAGCACTTAATAAAGCAAGAGCAGGGGCTGTTTCTTGCACTGCTGAAGGGAACATGATTGCTTAACAGCACATAGCAACTTTGCCCGAGAGCTTTGGATCAGAAAAGAAGACGACTAGCCCACCTAATTGAAAGTGTAAGGCAGTCAAATAGGCAGTAATCTTTCAATATGCAATGCGAAGAGGATTTCTATCCTTACTCTTTCATGAAAAGTGCAGTTTAATGCTTTGTGAACACTGGTTACTGTGACTTGACTTTTACATCTTTGCTGATGGCAATCCCAGAAAGCCAAACCTGTTAACTCCATGATGGAGAGGATGCTTAATTTTAATTTAGAGGAAAAAAGTGTAGTGCTTACTGAATTAGCTATATCACTATGACATGATAACAGCTTCAAGTGAGGCAGCTGCTCCTTATAATCAGATGGAATCTGATCATTAAACTAAAATGTCCAGATATATTTACTGTTTCTTTTAATAAAAATATTAATTTCTTACATATTCCATCTAGATATGATATGTTCATGAGCTGCCTGAACACACAAAACCAGACATTTTTCTTTTTCATCAAATGCTGTGTTATGTTGTGACACTTTAACTCTACAATTAAGCTCTTTTAGTTTCCTAGAAAGAAAATCTGTCATAAGCTATGTGTCATCATTTCAACACTTCACTTCCTGTCCTTTAACATAACTCTTACTCTAGTAATCTGCCTTTTGAAAAGGCATGTTTGGCCACATGCAACCTCCAACTTCAGAACCTGTTTACAGAACTAAAACACTTGGGAGGGGAGATGTGACATTTGGGTTGAGCCTTTTACAGATGCTGGAAAAAACTCAAAGACACAAGAAGCCAGATTGTTAGGAGATAAATGAAAGCATGAGTTTATGTCATTGAGATGTTTGAATATTTTCCTGGACTTTGTCCTGTACAATTAAACAAGGTATTTAAGTACATGCTTAAATTAAAATCTCTCTAGCTTAGCCTCATTTCCTCCCACAGAGTTTATTCCTACAATCTTGCCTGTGCACACTTCCCTTTGTTCTCTTCCTCACCATTTCTTTTCCTTTCAGGAGTCCTGTTTCAAAGAAAGTTGCAGTGTGCTCAACCCAACTTGCAATTCAATTCCTGAAGCACACCGGAAACTTTTAAATTGCTTTCAGAGAGTAAAGACTGATTAAGTGCTGTGACATCACTCTAGCATTAATGTTCAATCCCAAATTAATTCTTTGGCGGTTTTGGTTTTGTGTGTGCATGTTTTCTTTCAGCAGCTAATGACAAGGCTTGGAATATCTGAAACATGTCTCCCTTTCTCCACCCCAGTCACATCCCAAATAAACATCCCACCCATAAGTACTTATTCTGCATTGGACCCAGTTTTGCTACATCCATACCCAAATTTGGTACCTGTTCTATGCTATTACTGGTATGGTTATCCAGATACTGCTGGACTCACAAGATTTAACTTGCTCCAAAATCTCCTGTATTCCACTTTTTTGTGAAGTTCAGCTGCTTCTTGCATAGCTTCCCCTTAACCACCTGTGCAATACAGCCACCCTCCATGGAGCTGTCTGTAACTTTTGTTGGCTTCTCACTTTGCTATTTGTCATATCCAGCAATTTCTCATGTCGTGTCCAGCAGTTTTCCACATCCTATTCAGTTAGCTAAATCTCAGCTCAGTCAGCACCTGGTCACCCTCCTGCTGCCCTAAAACTTTCCTTGCAAGAACTGCACGAGCCAAAGATCTGTCTTCTGAATTCCTGTTATCACTGACACTGTGCACAGGCCTCAGTGAAACTGTCTTTTTTTTGCATACAGCTGCCTAGTTCTTCTTTTGTGAAGTTTTGTCACAGTGATGTTTTCTTTTAAAAAAAAATAATCTTGTTTTGGTAGATAAACCAGCCTAATCTGTTAACAAAAAAACAAACTCACTTGCAATACTAATTTCCCTACTGTATGGACAACTGGATCTAAAATCTTAATGAAACAGTATGCCTTTCAGTTTTTGTTCCCTACTGCACAGTGATTTTCAGTTATTCATTTTCACTTCAGGATGCTGTATTATTTTTGCCTCCAAGCCTGATGTTGGTAAGATGAGGGAAAACAAAGGGATTCGATTTGGTTTCATCATCATTTCAGTTTTCTCTAATTCATATGCCGGGTTTACTTAAAATGGAGCAGTCCGCTGCGCAAAAGCAACAGCTTTTTAACCACCAAACTCCTTCTGCTCGTGCCTAATATCACATACAATATGCAAGATTTTGCTCTTAAATTACCAGGCTGTTGCAGAAAAATGCATGCTATGTTATCAATATTGGATATGTTCCACCTTGCACTGACTCACTGCTTGCCCCAAACTGCACAGAGCACTGCCACCAGACTCCTTCACCCCAGCCTTGTGCCAATTGGCACTTCCACCCCAACTTTCTTGTCCTCACTATTCTTGGTCTTTTCCCTGTCCTTCCACCTACAAAACCTCCTCCCCAAATCCAGGCATAGCACAAATGGCTGAAGGCAAGTGGCACAGAACAGCTCACAGAGCTGTCCCCCCCCCAAAAAGGGTGACATCATCCAAAAGCCAGTACTGTCTCTGGTCCATGCGCTATCCACTCCCAGGACTGGTATGTTGTCCTGGTTTCAGCTGGGACAGAGTTAATTGTCTTCCTAGTAGCTGGTATAGTGCTAA
>NW_010973380.1:8707-9670 GCF_000737465.1 Haliaeetus leucocephalus | reverse complement strand
CATCCCACTGGGTGATGGGCGAAGTGAGTGAGTGGCTGCATGGTGCTTAGTTTCTGGCTGGGGTTAAACCATGACATATGTACAGACTAAATCCATGCCAGGCAGCACACTAGTGACTAACGAAGGATAAATATTGGGTGCTCAGGTGTAGCTGTAGAGATTAGGGACTGAGAAATCATCCTTAGCTTTTTCAGCTCTTTTCTTTGATAATATATCAGATCTGAATATATCATGTTCTTATAGTTTGGTGCAGACTGATGGTTTAGTTCCTTTCTCTGCAAAGTAGGTCCTTGGTAGTAAGAGATGGCAATGTTAACAGAAAACCTAGGGAGAAGCAAGTAGATTGCATCACGTCACTAGTGAAGATATGGAAAAAACTGGCAAAGGAAAATGACATAGCTTAGTAAATATGTTTTATCAGTGGTCATCACAGCTAGAAAATCACTTAGTAAATGGGGGGGGATGGCAAATGGGGGGGGACAGGGAAAATGAGATGGGAGTAAGTGGCAGTTTGTCAATTCTGTGTACAAATGCTGAGGTAGTGAACAGCTCCCATCACCTACCACAAGCTATCATAGAGCATTTGATATTCTGCTCCAAGTATTCTTTTGTCAGCAGCTGACCAGTCACCATGAAAATTTCTCAATTTTATACCAAGCATTTTTATCAGTTCAATATTATAGTACATTCTTTTGGAGCTTAACAGCATCAGCAAAATAAAGAATGCAAATAATGTTCCTGATCTAGCAACAGCAGCAGCCAGATAGATCACTGTCTCTTTCCATTTAAACTGAATATTTATGTTGAATTTTAAATATCATCTTCCTATCACTTTTCAATAAATTAATTTCTTTTTTTCACCCAAAATGTCTTGAGCTGTGACTGCACAATGGTGGTGTTATAGGGACTGTCTTATTTCCAGCCACAGGTAATTTATTTAAGAATGGCCCCATCGTGTCACGC
>NW_010973380.1:8351-8555 GCF_000737465.1 Haliaeetus leucocephalus | reverse complement strand
AATAATGATAATGATAACACTAATAAAATGACAACAGTAGTAATAAAAGGATTGGAATGTACAAATGATGCACAGTGCGATTGCTCACCCCCCACCGACCGACACCCAGCTAGTCTCCGAGTGGCGATTCCCTGTCCCCACTCCCCAGTTCCTAAACTAGATGGGACGTCCCATGGTATGGAATACCCCTTTGGCCAGTTTGGG
>NW_010973380.1:0-8129 GCF_000737465.1 Haliaeetus leucocephalus | reverse complement strand
CACGCAAACTTCTGCTGGCCAAAGAAGACACCATTTTGTCAAGAGATAATAATGTTGACACTAATCTGTTTGCCAGCTGACCTCTGTTTATCATTGTGTACCAGTGAAGACCTAAGCTGAAAGTATGCCTGGGGAAGAGCTTGAAAAAACCACTCAGACCCCCCGACCCTGCAGTACACTAAAATCAGCAATAAGATTTACCTGAAAATGCAATTATTTTAAGATTGCCTAGGTGTAATTGCAGAGAGCAGAGTCTACAAATAGTGTGCTCCAGATTCTTGCCAATATCCCATCTATTCCACCAATCTTACACCCCCAGGGATTTTCTGGAGATTTAAATCCAGGCCTTCAGGAAACATGAGCACTGAAGTGGTCTGTAAGCCACCAGCAAGTACATGTCCTGTTTATGAACATGACGACTGGATGATCTACTCGAGACAATTCCTCTCTTTTCTATTTGTGTGTTCCTCCTCTGCCATTTATATATTGCTTATTACAGTACTGGTATTCATAGCTTCTCCTGTCACTGTTTTCTTCCCATTTAATTTCAAGTAATTAAAATAAAGCAGCAAGGCTCAGGAAAAAAAAATACCATTCAAAAATTGTACCTACCCTGGAAAACTCTTATGCTGTTCTGTCCCTAGGAAACTGGAAGAAGGCAGCAAAGTTGTCCAGGAGGGCATTGCCAGTAGAGCTGGATTCTGGTCGTGGGAGCTGGGAGGAGAAGACGAGGGAGTGTATCTTGGCAGGCGGTGCGGGTGCAGTCCTCGATGTTGTCTGGCAGAAGAAACAGAATTTGCTGGATGATGACTGAGCCAGGCTGAAATGTAAACGTTACAATGTGATGATTCTTAGACACAGAGGGCATGTTTCCTTTGCACTCAAAGGTGTGATTAAGGTATTAATAGCAATAATAACCATTGTACTATTTCTGAGGGTTCCACAAAGGATGATGCAGGAAAACTCACTCATTTTTGCTTCCTCTGCCAGAAATTTTTCAGGGCTCTGGGCACCAAAAGGGATGGGAAGTTATTGAGTGAAGTCATCTCTGGCAAGAGTGAAAGCATGCTGGCACACTGCAGACTTGCAGGAGACTCTGTGAACTTCCTTAGGTAACAAGTTGACGGTCAAGCCACCGCCACCTAGTTTTCACTCCTGTGGTACCTGAGATACCTGTAAGATGGAGCTAACTCCAAAAAGCCTACTGATGTAATCCCTTGTCTCCACTGGCAAGCATAACCTTGTCTTACTAAGGAAAGAGATGGTCATGTTCTCAGTTGATATAAATTGACATAAATACATGTTATTACAGAAATTTACATCGGCCATGACGTTGCTCCAGGGTTCCCATGTGTTTGATTGTACAGTCATACTCTTTTATGGCACAGGTTGCAAATGAATCTGTGGCTCCTTCAAATTATTCCATCAAAAAAGGTTATCTGAGATGCATTTGTGGAGTGGTACTTATGTGTGCTCCTGGAATCTGAGACAAAGCTGAGCACTGGCTCTGGTGGAATTTCTTGCCAGAATGGAGGTCAAAGCAACTGCCTTTTTATGTTGATTTTAAACCAACATTTTGAAATGTTAAAGTCTTTGAATCCCAGGCACAATAATAAATATGTGGTTTGAACAACTTTAAAGAGATTATTTCCATGGAACCTAATAAAATCCCACATAGTTTACAAAACAAAACCCAGGTTAGTTGGAGGCAGGAAAATTCATTCTGGTAACATTTCCCAGAGATTAAGTTTAGCAGAATTAAAATTACTGCACTGGAATCATTCAAATGGAATTTTTTGGCTTTGCAACAAAGTTGCCTAATCTTTATTTAACTTCACTGTTTTATCAGCTGTGTCCTGTTTTCTGCTTCATTGACAAGCCTGTTCACACCTAATCAGATAACATTAAATTCTGTATTGGAGGTTCATCCAACAAAAGCTTACATGTGGAGGACTCTGTGTGGTTGGAATCATTAAGGTTTTTTTCAGCACTCACATGCCATTTTATAGTTAGAAGAGATTTTACAATTTTACTTTCTTTTTAAAAAATCTCCCTCAGTATTGTCAGCATCTGGCAAAATGTTTTTTGAAATAGTGAAATTCAGGCTGCTGAGTTTATTACATGTTCTACCAAAAAGATGCATGTCTAAAATGAGAAGAACAGGTTTCAAAAGGGCAGTAGGTCACATTTAGAAATCAAAGATTTGATAGATGCCACAGAAGTGGAATTTAGTTTAATCTTGCATGTTTTATTTAATAAAATCTTTCCAGATACTTGTCCCATAAAATGCATCCCCATGGAATGTCACCAAATTGCACACAATTGAATAATTTCTTCAATTAGTCACATAGGAAGAAGTTTATTTCTAAAAATGAGTGCTTTCTTTTCCAGCTATACAAAGGACACAAATGTTTACACGTGGAAATTATAAATCTACTTTTTCACTGAGGATATTCTTTAAATTTCACCACAGCTTTTACTACTGTAAAGTTCTAGAGCTGCTTGATTCTCTCATACACCTTACAGCATTTCCAAGCCCAGTGTCACCGGGAGTGCAGGACAGTGAAATACGGTTACAAACTCCATGTTCTGTACCCAGCACACATGGTTTGAGGAAATTTGGAGCAAGTGAAACACATAATGGCTTGATCTAAAATCTAATGAGATCAATGGAAAAAGATTCATTAACTGGGGAGCTCCTGGGTGGTGTTGTGGAAGGTGGCAAAGCTGAGCTACATCAGCATGCGGACCACAGCCGAACGAGATGTAAACAGTGCATGGCAATAATGGGATAAGATTGTGAGGCTATAATAGCACAGGAATGTATATAAATTATAGGGGCTGTTAATATGGTATGCAGGGCTTTGAGGACTTTGTTTAGCTGCTTAAAAGTAGTTGTTCCTGATAAAGTTGAACTCATACCTTGCATAATGCTTTTGCCTAACGTTGACCTATTCTCTGATCAGAACAGTAAGAAGATTCGGAAAGCCCGAGACCCAGTCTGAGCCAGGAAAAGGAGACATAAGAACAAGTAGCCTACAAAACAGGAAAGAGAAAGAACCTGCCTAGAGACAAGAAAAAGGACTCAACGAGAGAGAAGACAACCCCAGACCCGAATATTGCTATTGGACCAGACTATGGTTCGAGGGGCAGGAACTTAGATTGTAAGAGTGTAATTGCCCAGGGATTTTAGTGTTTGGGGTCCCTCTCCAGAGGTACCCAGCTTGAGCCATCTAAATTTGTGCACCACAGGTAGAATAAATTATGCTTTTTATGTTGAAGGCCTTGATTAGAGATTCTGTTTCAGAGAACATAGGGTTGAGCCTGAGGAAAGAAGCAGCGCCCAAGGGTGAGTGTGTGTGTCTGTGTGTGTGTGCAAGGAGTTGGAAGGGGCACCCGTGGGCTCACTGGAGTCGCCCGTTGCGAAGGCACTCCAGTCCTAGCCAGTAAAGTCTCGGGTGGGCTGTGTGCGACTCCTTGATTGCTGCGTGAATGCTCCTGCAGCGGCTTCTCCCTTAACAGTAGATGCTAGGAACTCACTCTGTTTTCCCTGAGACAGCCCTGATCAAAATTTCTCTCTCCCTCTCTCTTCCACCCTCAGATCTCATTGCCAGTAGTCTGCACAGAAGATTGTTCTCCATTAACTTTGACTGTCTTAACATCACCCATCTATCCCAACTTGGCCACCTAGGAGTTTCTTCTATATAGAAAGAAAGAAAGAGATTCTATTCTAAAAGAGATGCCTGAGATCATCAGGAAAAAAATTATTCTGGATGTGTGTCCCTCATTTGGTAAGTTCTTTAGACTAGATAATGAACTTTCCAATAGCTATTTAGATAAGAGAAGTTCACTCAGGTCAGGCTATTCCCTACAGGAAGGAAAATTGATTATTTAAGCTGTTCAGAAGAGAGCAAAAAAATTAGAATCAAAATGTAACAAAACTTTGGTGGAAAAGGAAGCAAACATGGACATGTCCCTGAGAAAGGAGAATCTCCCATAATAAAACACCCTTGCATTTCTCAAGGAGGTTCCCTAATGGGAGGTTCAAAGTGTGGTGCAGTCAGCAGGAGCTGTCAAGCGAGCTTTGCTGCTCACTTCTGGCTGAAGGACCCTAGCAGTGAATGCCTGCCTCCTCTTAAATGCTGAGTTGTGGGCTTCCTTAAGTAAATATGTTTGAAATAGGGCTCATACAGTACATTTGGAAATCGTTTTCCTTCCCCTAGACTACTTCTAAGAGCCCATGGATTGAGGTTTGATACAATAACACATAAACCTGGTTGCTACATAATTAACTTAAAATTTAATGAGCAATAAAAGTACAATTATGCTCTTGTAATGTATTAAGCTTATACTCCTGCTTAATCCATTTAAAAGGGCTCTCTAGGTGTTCGCTTGGCAAATAACAAAATAAGGCAAGTCAGAAATTACACTTATTAAATGTAAATGTGTATCTTTAGCAATTGATATCTAACATCATAGGACAAACTTGCCAAAATTAATTAAATGAATAAATGCAATTATGTACTTAATATCTCCTTAATTACAAGGCTAAATTATCTTTTACATACCACGCTGTCAGCTCAACAGTTGCCTGTTACCTCACCAAAACAGCAGCAGTGAGCACAGAGCTCTCGACCGTGCTGGCCTCCTGGTGCAGTTGGAATTCTCTGCACTGTGCCACACGGTCCTGTGTTACAAACTTCAACTTTGCACAGAATTACCACTTTATTAACCAGCTACCAGTCGTCTTATGGTAGTAAGCAAAATTTTGTTGAAATTTGACTATCTGATGGAGGAGAAAACAAATAAAAGTTTCACTTCAATACTATAGATTATGCCATGAGGTCTATCAGCTTTTGGAATTATTTGTTATTTGTACTACATTTTCACATAGTGGAGGACTACAGGAATTTTTACTGATGGATGATGAGCAACTCTGTCCAGATCCATCAACTAGTATCTCTGGGTGGTGTTACAAGTGTCCCTTCAGCAGGAAGACATTTTTCAGCTCTAGATCCTTCTCTTTAAGGCCACTATGACCTACATGGCCCTTGATAGTCCCAATCTGCAGCTGCTTCACAGCAGGACTACAGGACAGGCAAGCTCTCTCTCCAAAATGCCAGAGATGTTACAGGCAGTAAGGTTCCAGGCAAATCTTATCCAGGGCCAAGGTGTGGGCTGGCATGAGAGACTGTGCTCTAGAGACCATGACTCATCATGTGAGACCCTACACAAATGCACATTGCTGATACAGAAGAGTTTGTTCTCCTTTTCTGAAAGGGGAAATTAAAGATTGCAAGATTACATCTTTTGCCACAGTCATATCAGAAACGAACGGCAGACCCAAAAACCAAACTCAAGTTACGTAAATCTTAGTTCACTACTTTACCTCTAAAACAAAGTAATACCAAAAGAAACATTTCACCTGTTGTAAGGATATCAGCTAGCTCAAAAGAAGACTTCACCTCAGGTAAGTGTTTAATTTACAATTTTTGGTGTTTTACTTTTGTCTTTATCACATCCCAATCATAAGCTACAAATAACCTGTAATGTTCACAAGATTTTTATAAAATACACTTCCAGATTGCTAGAAATTATTCCCCCCACCAACCCCTGCCCTGCCCCAATAAAACACACTTGATGGTAATCTACCAGTGATGTTCACTTTCTAAGTAACCAGATCAGAGTCCTTTATTTTAATGATTATTGTGCATCTTCATTCCAGCTATATCAGCCTCTTTTATCTAAATGAAATGTTGAAGTTTAAATGAAGTGTTTCAACCTTCTCAAAACAAACTATCTCAATGAAGCATTTTGATATTTCCAAACTGAAGTTTTTAAGAAACATCATTTTTTGTGCAAAATTTTGCAATTTTCCGTCCTTGATTTAGGACAAAAGAAATGTCAAAATATTGCAGTTTCTCCTGTAAAAGCAATTCCAAATTTTGACCATTCCTATAAATTAGGCTAGCCCTCAACTCCATTTTGAATGCACAATAGGTAAGTGGCACTGAGAATTTGAAGTGTACTTTTAAGGAAAACTGCAACATTTTGCTCTTGTCATCATTGTGACTCACAGTATAATGAGGACAGCTCTGAACTTCTAAAACCCATCCAGAAAAGCTGTTGTGTGTTTTTTTTTTTAAAAAACACATTTTTACAGTGTATTTTACAAGTGCTTGGGAACCACCAAATGCCCATATTTTAATATGACTCCTGAAAATGATGTGTTGTCATTTTCTCTGTTTTCCAGGAATGTTTAGAAATTCCCTTCCTACTAAGAAGGCTGTTTTATCTTACATTAAAGGCAAGAGAATCAAAATACAAACCAGAGAAGGTTACCCATTTATTGAACTACAGTGCATCAGAGATATGCAGAATAGTTAACAGAGGCCAAAAAGATTAGCAACAAATGCAACCTCCTTTCAGGAGATTCTTTTTGAAATGCTTTATTCATTAAAGAAAAAGGAAAGTTTCCAAAGTGTCTTGTGAGTGATATTATGCAGCAGCATTTAGGGATTTTTTTTAAAAACAGAATTTCATACAGTGTGCTTTCATACAGTTAAATGTTGCATTGGGATTCTAAAAGATTTCTTGTTAAAGAAGAATCCTTGAAAAACTGCCACAAAATATCATTAGAACCTACCAAGTCTGATCACAATTTACACTAGGCATTTTATTTTGCTTTAACAGTATATAAGGGACCTAATAGCAAAGGTAAATTACATTTGCACTTGTTTCAAGTGTTATAAATGTGAATGTTCTGTTCAGAATTTTAGAAATTTTGAAGTCAGGTTGAGATGCACAATTTGCATTTCTTGAATGGTAAACTGAGGCACTAGCCTGCCTCACGTGCAGATGAGTTTAGCATTAAACTCATGCACTCTGAGACCCCAGTCATCTCCTGAACATCCTTCTACTCCCATATCACAAGTAATATCCATAGCTAGCCCACTAGAGAACATCAGCTTTGCTTCAGTGTGTGGAAGTCTTAATAATTGTTCAATAGATACATGAATTTCTACAAAGTAAATTTCTTTCTGTAATTTTCCAGCCAATTTTCTGTTCTCATATTGTTATTGTTCATAATCTTATCTCATCCATTCTCCATTCTCATGTCTCAGTTCTTCTGAGACTGGTGGTCATAGGCAGAAGGTCTCCGGTCACCATCATCACTTATCTTCTTACACTTCAAAGGGACCTATAAATTTCTGAAGAAACTACTCAGGTTATTTCATTAATTTATCTTGTTCTAAAGTTAATCACTTACTCCCATGTCTTAGGTCTAAGATGTATGATCCTTCCTCTGTTGATTCAGCTTGACTGGATTTTAGGCCAGCCATGAAGAGGGAGTCTCATAGAACAATTAAGCAGCTCATAGATATTGTATTGTAAGCACCTGCATTCTATTAATCATATCTAAAACAATTTCTAATCATTAGTTATATGTCTAATATGAATAGTCTTAAAACAATGAGGCTTAAGGCCTAGTTCCTTTTGCACCAATGTTGGCTGCGTAGTATTAATTTCCCCTGACATCATTGAACCGCTGGTTTACTAATGTTCTTGGAGTTCTACACAATTTTCATTGAAGAACAGACATGTTGATTTTAAAATGTTTCATTAGATTGTCTGAGCCTCAGTGACATAAGACGTGAAGGAATGGCTCAAAGCTGCGTCAAGGGCAGTTCCGATTGGATATTAGGAAGAAGTTCTTCAGCGAGAGGGTGGCAAACAGCGGAACAAGCCCCTGCCCGGAAAGGGTCACGGCCCCAAGCCTGATGCTATTCAAGAAGCCTTTGCACATACTCTCATCCTAGGGTACATATTTGAGGCTGCCTGGTGCGGAGTCAGGGGTTGGACTCGATGACCCTCGGGGGCCCCTTCCAACTCAGGACGTTCCGTGATTGATTGTGAGATTGCCGTCGGCAGGCAGACGGCAAGCGATCCGAAATGAAGCAGCACGCAAGCTCCCGTGAAGAAAACGAACTCGAGCCCAGCCTTCACCACTCCACCAGGGCAGCCGTGAGTCGCTGAGCCCGGGTGAGGCTGAAGGCCGGGGCTGGCCGGCGGGCGTGCCGGTGATGCGCTCCAGCACCTGTGACATCAGAGGGGCCGAGTCACAATGG
>NW_010973379.1:0-4889 GCF_000737465.1 Haliaeetus leucocephalus | reverse complement strand
TTTCTATCATGTCATTTGTTTTCACAAAACCTCAGAATTCATTTTCCAGTGAGTAAATACTTTTGCCTAGAAACCTTTCCATTTAATCATTGAGTGGACATTTCTGCCTTTACAGCTATATTGACACTGTACAAATATTTGTGCGTAGTAAGAGCTTACTTTCACTGAAAGTCTTTCAAAAATATAGTATGTGAGGATAGATTATTGAAAAATCTTTTGAATAAATCACTTTTGATTTTTTAATGGCCTTCACATTATGTCCCAGTTAGCTACTGAAATGGTGCAACTCTCTGATAGGCAAAAGAATTAGCTTAAAAAACAGCCTTGAAGGCATGAAGCCAAGACGTCCCAGGCTTTTAACAATAAATTAACAGTGCCTCACATTCACTGAGTTGAAGTGGCTCACCACAGAATTAACAGCCTATTTGGGCTAGTTGGTGAGGGTTTCAAGACTAGGATGACAGCAATAAAACCTATTTGAAACATATACAAACATTTTGTAGAAAAGCTCAAAGATTTCAGGAAGTGGATTCTTTCACAAATAAACAAATCTGCAAAGAGAGAAGGAAGGACTCATGTCCCTGTTGAGGATTTCTTGGCTGGGTGAAGGCATGTGAACAATCCAGCCGTTAGGTGGGAACGAAGCATAAGTTTACGTGCTGGAGCAGACAAGGACGCTGTGTCCTTGTACGCTGGGAAAAAGGAAGATAAGAAGAGCCTGACAAACAACACCTGGATGCTGAAGAATGAAATAAGTAACTGCTGGACACCTCGTGAAGAAGCTTGCACAGCCAATAGAGGATAAGATAGTGTCGCGTGAACCGGGGTATTGTACCAATTAGAGTATTGTATAAGGCATGTGCACAAGCACATAAGATATATAACTGTGTCAAACGTGGTAGTAAATGAACTTCACTTGATCACATTGGGCTGTGTGTGATGTCCCCTGTGGATCCTCCGCAACATGTCCCCAAGGAGGACTTTCTAGATAAATGTGAGCAAAATGTTTTAGAAGATAAAAATATTTTTAATTTTGTGGGGTGGGGTGAAGCAGGGATTGTACTTCATTTTATTTGCTTAGAGAGCCTCCTATGCAGGTAAATCAGGGATTGCATCCACTGATGCAGAAACACATTTACAGGGGCAACAACTGAAGCAGAATGTTTGAGCTGTTTGGAAGCAGATCCAGGAAAAGATTTTCAGAGGGGATGGGTATTACTCAGCTCCAGCTGCTTGGCAGTTAGTGTCTTGTATAAATCTAACTTCTGTTTACAGAAAAAAAGATCATTACTTCACAAGCATGACTTTATCTGGCATTTTTTGATACACATCTGAAGATCAGGTATCACTGTGTGAGGTACCTATCCACTTCACTGACTAGTGGGATACTATGTCACCAGTATAAATCAGGTTGGATTAGGTCTGCATAATATGCAGAGTTCAAAGACAGCAAATTCTCCAGCTACCTAGTACAACCTAATAAAAAGCCACATTTTTTTGATAAGCTTAGATTAATGTGAGGCTGGAGAAGCAGGTAAGAAAGCAAAACTTTGTCAAGTAATTGTCTTAATGCAAGCCAGGCTGCTTTACAGTAAACACAATAGGCGGCAAACAGTCCCTTGGAACTGACAACATTTTCCAGTGTCCTTTATGTAGACCTGAAAATCAACACCTGCACCCATGAATAAATAAATAATTGAAATGTCCCTTAAATGCTAACAGTCCACCCATGCTTGCTAACACAATGGGGTAGTAACTTGGGCAAGCTGCCACCTTCGACTGCTCTCCTGATATGGTACAGAAAGACATCAAGAAGGAGGGCAGCAGATCCTCCAGCTGAGTTTTCTTTGCCATTTGCAAAACATTTGCTCAACGAATTTAGAAAATTCCTCTTTTATTTTATTTCCGAAGTGTAAGAGGAGCTGTCTCCCTGTAAACTTTTCTGCCGGCAGTTTGTTTGCTCTCTTATTGGCAACATCAGTGATGAAGGAATTTCATGTCTTGAAATGTTTATATGGAAAGTTAGGACAAATTTAGTCTGGACTTGTTAATGAGAATTTGACCAGCTCCAGTTGCCACCAGGAACATTTGGATGGTAGCAAATAGTGTCTAAATATTACAGAAGACTCAGGCACAATTCATGGGCAGTATTTTTTTGCTCTGTTGGGGAAGCTTCAGACAAGATGCATGGCAAACTGAACATTTTGCTGGCAGGATCCCCTCCAGACAGGCTCCAGCTAACCAACCAGCATTTGTAAGAAAATGACACCGATTCAAGTCTCTCCAGTGAAGAGAAGGGTGGATTTCCATTGGCAAACACCATGGACCATTTGGAAGGACTATCTCTACTTCAGGTCAGGACTCAGCTGGATCCAAATGGTGAACTAAGTTTTTGATGAGCTCTGTCGTAAGTGTTGCTCACAACTGGCAATCATAAAGCAAGGGCCTTTCTCTGAACCTGTTTGCTGCAAATTTGGTAAGAATGACAAAGATTTCCCCTTCTGTGACAATAAGCCTCTGTCAGTCTCCATGTCTCATGCCACGATCTGATGATGTAGTTTTGACATGGTGGTAAACTTCCAAACCAGTGTGACTGATGCTACATGCTGCTCTGGCAATTTTTCCTCTTAATATATTAAATTAGTTCCAGCACTGTGGTGGCTTTGAAAGTCAGTTATTCAAAATCTGGCAGCAGCTAAGTAGAATCAAGTGATTTTCGTAATGTATTTTAAATGAAAGTCATAAAGAAAAATCTCTTTTATTAAGTGCTTGAAGGGTGCTTTTTCCCAATGCCGGTTCCTTTGAAAATGTACATGCTGACTGTATAACAATACATCTTCCTGAGAAAGCCCTGTCATGTGCTATTAGGTAAATTTGTTTTCTGTGGCTGTGGAGTAGAGTTCGTCACATTATTTGTTTCAAGTAAATTATCCAATGAATATATTTTTTATGGCTACATTATTTCTGACTAGGATCTATCATTATTTGACTGCTTCTACAGAAAGCAAATATTGGATGGTGAATTTTTTTCCCACATTCCCCTTCCCCATTCCTCCTTCATCAGTTGTCAAACAAATTAACTGCCATATTGTATGACACTATTTACTTCTGTTGTTTAAGCAACTTTCAGAAATTCATCAGTTCAAAGCAGAGCTGCTCAGAAATTCCCTGAAATGTTTTTGCTTTCCAAACCAATTATATTCCCTCAGGAATGCAGTCATGTGGATGAAACTTTCATCTGATCCCTATCACAGGCAGAAACTGAAAAAACAACCTGGTGCCTGGGCATCCACAATCCCAGGTGAGTCCCTGGGCTATAAAGTCACAGGTTTTACTTGGGTGGGAACTTGGTCTGGTCTTTGTGTGTGTGTGTGTGAGTGTGCACATGCTCATGGGCCCAGAATGGACAGGAGGGTGCTAAGCACACCAAAAAATGGCTGAAATCCTGAAAAACATCTGCAATTTGAGTAAATTTCCTGCCTTGTCATAGTACAGATCATACACATTTTTAATGGAAGGTGTGCTGGGGTGGGAATTAGGACACATGCCTAAGGTGGAGAAAGGTCCTGGGCACTCAGGATGGCTTCCACCTCCACTAATGGCAGTAGTGCACTAGTTAATTATTTAGGCTAAGCCAGTCATGCAGACTTCCTTTGTAGTGGCAAGTAAATGTCTAAGTAAAGGTAATTAACCTCAGAAGTTTCTCTCTCTTGGCCTGAGAGAAAGTGTCTGGGATAACTTACTAAGACTACACACCTATCTTAGAGAAGGCTTAACTGAGGTCCCTGTAATCCTAATGTTAACATAAAAATGTCTAAAGCCTGTGGTGGTCCCTGCACAAAGCTGGTTGTCAAGTCTTTGGCCCTTCAAGGAGCTGTGCCATACTTCTCCTTATAGTCAATGACTTCGATGGCATCAGCAAAATCTAAAACTGGGACATGCTCCAGAGGAAAATAAATTGCTTCTGTCATTCAAAAAGGAAAAGAAAATAAGAAGTGTGACAATGTTTCTAGTCATCTAAGTTTTAAAAACTTCACATCCATTATCTCATACCCACCTGTCCTTTCCTCTCAGCTTACATAAATGAAATGACCCAGGATCCAAGATAGCAGCTCAAAAAGGCCCTTCACAGTATTACCACTGCCTATGTGGTGAGGGATGTCATCTCTAATCTCAAACTTCCAGATTCTCCAGGTGCACAGTAACACATGGATGTTCTTCTACAGTTACAGGGGATGTAATAAGAAGATGGTGTGTCTGTGCCGAGCAACTTGTTTATATGGGAGCACTTCACTTTGCTGTTCCCGAGTTTGTGGCTTCTAGAAAGATGGAATATGGAAGCTACTGCCCGTTGACCTAGGCACCACAGGTTCATGAGGATCAAATGTAGTTGGACTATGTAGTTCAGACTCCAGGTATTACGAATCCCTTCACTTCTCCCATCTCCTCTTGAGCCTCATCAGTAAGCCCAAGAACTTGCATTGAATTACACTGCACCTGAAACTCATTCTCCTAAGAGTCTTGTTTTGAAACCTCCAGTTCTTGAGCGCCTCCTTCCCCTTAGCAACTTTTTCTAGAGGTTAATCACTTTGCTTTGCAAAAAAACAAACCAAAAAGCTCCCAGCCATTAATTCTCACTATGATTTTGATTATTGGATTTAAAAGTCCATTAGTCATGGTGTTTTCTCCATGTAAAAGTTCTTACACATTGTACTCAAGCCACCTCCTGTCTTCTTTAGCATGCTGAAGAGATTTAGCACTTTAAATCTTAGTCTGTAAGGCATTTTGCTTTAGCTGTGTTCTTTTGTTATCTACTGCTTTCAAATTTCTATTCACTGCCTTCAAATGTGGATGTGCTTTCAGCCAGCAGTTACACTTTGTCACAGCTA
>NW_010973378.1:0-4070 GCF_000737465.1 Haliaeetus leucocephalus | reverse complement strand
ATGTAGTCCCTCTTCTGCTGCTTATCATCCGTGGGAGGTGGATTAAGGTTTTTGCTTTGATGTATTGTATAACACTGGTTTATGGTATGATAAAGTCATCGGCTGTGGGATTAATCCGGTATTTGCACTTAGCATTGTCACCTTTATACTGCGGGAGCCATCTGTGGGAAACTATTAATAATTATACCATTTACCTTTCCTCCATGGAAAACCAGTCTATGGGTGGGGTACCTTTCTTCCCCTCTCCTTTCTCCTTCAGTCCAGTTACAATGGTGTTTGAGAATTTTGAAAAATTTGAATACTCTTGGGATGTTGGGACTAGCACAGTCCTAGCCCTACTGCTAGGAATTAGCATGCTCCTGAATGTCGTTCAGCTCTTGTTTAAGGTTAAACAACTATTTAAGAAGATCACCCAGAGATCTGCCCCAAGGCTGGATAATTATGAGTGGCAGGGTGTGTGGGGTAGTATGGGCAAGTACCTAGAAAAGTGGGCACCTCCAATGTTTTGGAAATTCACCCCTGAACAAGTGCAGGATCCAGAAGAACTAGTAAAATATTTGGAAAAGGTATGCTGTCACCCTGGCAGCTCCAGAGAGATACAAATCACTGCAACGTGCTGGGGCCTGGCCCATGCCTATCGAGCCCTGTTCAACACCACTCAGTACCCTCAAGGGGAAGAGAAGGTCTCTGGACCTAACAACAAAACGATGAGCACTGCGGTCACCCAAACCTTGGCAACGGGTGCTGTGGCCCCTCCAGCCCCGGTGACGAGCATTGCGGCCACCCAGACCTTGGCGACAGGCACCGTGACCCCTCCAGCCCCGGCGACGAGAACTCGGGCTACCCAAACCTCAGCAACAGGCACTGCAGCCCCTCCAGCCCCGGCAATGAGCACAGCAGCTACCCAAACCTTGGCAACGGGCACTGCAGTCCCTCCAGCCCCAGCGACGAGCACTGCTGCTACCCAAACCTCGGTGACAGACACTGCGGTTATCCAAAACCCAGTGAGCGATACTGCAACTGAACCAGCGGACCAACCTGCACCAGCATCAGTTGCCCCCGTACAGAAAAAGAAATATACAAAAAAATCAGTTCACTTAGCGAAGGATGAAGGTGAACCAGGGTCATCACGGGAACCAGAGGAAGAGGCAGAACCAGAGGTAATAACCTGGTCCCTATCCTTGAGTGAGCTGCGGGATTTGCGAAAAGATTTTGGCTACCGTATAGGTGAGCATATTATCACCTGGCTCCTCCGATGCTGGGACAATGGGGCTAATAGCTTGGAATTAGAAGGTAGGGAAGCCAAGCAGCTGGGATCGCTTGCCAGGGAAGGTGGCATTGACAAGGCAATTGGAAGAGGGACACAAGCCATCAGCCTCTGGAGGCAACTCCTGTCAAGTGTGAAGGAAAGGTACCCCTTTAAGGAAGATGTTATATGTCAATCAAGCAAGTGGACCACCATGGAAAAAGGTATTCAATATCTGAGGGAATTAGCTGCGCTAGAGACGATTCATCATGATCCACACAACCCACAATTACCCAAAGATCCAGATGAAGTCCAATGCACGCGACCCATGTGGCGGAAGTTTGTACGGAGTACACCATCATCCTATGCCAACTCACTGGCAATAATGGCCTGGAAAGACGAAGAGGCACCGACAGTGGATGAAGTGGCTCGCCAACTCCGTCAATACGAAGAAAATCTCTCCTCCTCCCTACAAGCCTGCATTTCGGCTGTGGAGAAGCTGTCCGAGGATTTCCAGCAATTCAAAGAGGGTATGTCCTATTCCCCACCTGTAAGGACCAATGTCTCAGCTATTAGGAGTGAGCGCTCCTCTGCCCAAGAGAGAGAATATAGAAGGTACACAGGCGAGGTGCCCTGTAGTTTTACCTATGTGATCATGGAGAAGACATGAGGAAATGGGATGGAAAACCCACCTCGGTCCTAAATGCGCGGGTACGTGAGCTGCGAGGAAAAAACACTACAAAAGGGGATTCTACCAGGAAAAATGCCGCTCCAGTTTCCAAACAGAGTAGAAGGGCTGATCTTATTTCTGATCCTCTTGAAGGGACTTCTGAGCCAATTTTACGAGAAGTGAATACTGAATACTCTGACCAGAATTAGAGGGGCCCTGCCTCCAGCCAGGTGGAGGAAAGGGATAACCGGGTCTATTGGACTGTGTGGATTCAATGGCCTGGCACGTCAGACCCACAGGAGTATAAGGCTCTAGTAGACACCGGCGCACAGTGCACTCTAATGCCATCAAGTTATAAAGGGGCAGAACCCATTTGTATTTCTGGTGTGACAGGGGGATCTCAAGAGTTAATTGTATTGGAAGCTGAAGTAAGACTAACTGGGAATGAATGGCAGAAACACCCCATTGTGACTGGTCCAGAGGCTCCGTGTATCCTTGGCATAGACTATCTCAGGAGGGGGTATTTTAAGGACCCGAAGGGGTATCGATGGGCTTTTGGTATAGCTGCCTTGGAGACGGAGGGCACTGAACAGCTGTCTACCCTGCCTGGTCTCTCTCAAGACCCCTTGATTGTGGGGTTGCTCAAGGTTGAAGAACAAGTGCCAATTGCTACCACCACGGTGCACCGGCGGCAATATCGCACCAACCGAGACTCTCTGATTCCCATCCACAAGTTGATTCGCCAACTGGAGAGCCAAGGAGTGATCAGCAAAACTCGCTCACCCTTTAATAGTCCCATATGGCCAGTGCGGAAGTCTAATGGGGAGTGGAGACTAACAGTTGACTATCGCGGCCTGAATGAAGTTACACCACCGCTGAGTGCTGCCGTTCCAGATATGCTAGAACTTCAATACGAGCTAGAGTCAAAGGCAGCCAAGTGGTATGCCACAATTGACATTGCTAATGCGTTTTTCTCAATCCCTCTAGCAGCAGAGTGTCGTCCACAATTTGCCTTTACTTGGAGAGGTGTCCAGTACACTTGGAATCGATTGCCCCAGGGGTGGAAACACAGCCCCACCATTTGCCATGGACTAATCCAGACTGCACTGGAAAAAGGTGAAGCTCCGGAACACCTGCAATACATTGATGACATCATCGTATGGGGCAACACGGCAGAAGAAGTCTTTGAGAAAGGGAAGAAAATAATCCAAATCCTTCTGAAAGCCGGTTTTGCCATAAAAGAAAGTAAGGTCAAGGAACCTGCACAGGAGATCCAGTTTTTGGGAATAAAATGGCAAGATGGATGTCGTCAGATCCCAATGGACGTGATTAACAAAATAGCAGCTATGTCTCCCCCAACTAATAAAAAGGACACCCAGGCCTTCTTAGGTGTCGTGGGGTTTTGGAGAATGCATATTCCAAATTACAGTTTGATTGTAAGCCCTCTCTATCAAGTGACCCGGAAGAAGAATGATTTTAAATGGGGCCCTGAACAACAACAAGCCTTTGAACAAATTAAGCGGGAGATTGTTCATGCAGTAGCTCTTGGGCCAGTCCGGACAGGACCAGATGTTAAAAATGTGCTCTACACTGCAGCTGGGGAGAATGGCCCTACCTGGAGCCTTTGGCAGAAAGCACCTGGAGAGACCCGAGGCCAACCCCTGGGGTTTTGGAGTCGGGGATATCGAGGATTGCTATACTCCAACTGAAAAAGAGATATTGGCAGCATATGAAGGAGTTCGAGCTGCCTCAGAAGTGGTTGGTACTGAGACACAGCTCCTCTTAGCACCCCGACTGCCAGTGCTGGGCTGGATGTTCAAAGGGAGGGTCTCCTCTACACATCACGCGATTGATGCCACGTGGAGTAAGTGGATTGCACTGATCACACAACGGGCTCACATAGGAAACCCCAGTCGCCCAAGAATTTTAGAAGTGATCACGGATTGGCCAGAAGGCAAAGATTTTGGAATGTCACCAGAGGAGGAGGTGCTGAAGAGGCCCTGCTGTATAATAAACTGTCAGAAAATGAGAGGCAATATGCCCTGTTCACTGACAGATCCTGTCGCATTGTGGGAAAGCATTGGAGGTGGAAGGCTGCTGTATGGAGTCCTACACGACAAGTCACAGAAATTGCTGAAGGAGAAGGTGAATCGA
>NW_010973377.1:0-4579 GCF_000737465.1 Haliaeetus leucocephalus | reverse complement strand
TGCTCGGGCATAGGGGATGTTTGGGCTCGGGGGCAGAGGTGATGTTCGGGCACGGGAGTGATGCTCAGGTATAGGGGATGTTCGGGCACGGGGGGATGCTCGGGCATGATGGGTGCTTGTGCCTGGGGGGGGTGCTCGGGCTTGGGGAGTGCTTGTGCGTGCAGGGGATGCTCAGGCATGGGGGGTGCTTGTGCCTGGGGGGTGCTCGGGCATGGGGGGGTGTGTGTGTGCATGCAGGGGATGCTCGGGCATGGAGGCGATGCTCAGGTATAGGGGATGTTCGGGCACAGGGGGATGCTCAGGCATTGGGGTGATGCTTAGGCATCGGGGATGTGCTTGGGTGTGTGAGATGCTCAGGCATGGTGGGGAGATGCTTGAGCACAGGCGGTGTTTGGACATGGGGGAGATACTTGGGCATGGTGGGGGAGGTGCTTAAGCATAGCAGGGAGATGCTTGAGTATGTGCATGGAGGAGGAGTCTCATGCTGGGTGGCAGGGGTCCTGGGCAGGGTCATGCCCAGGAGTGGGTGCTTGGACCCACGGGAGTGAGGGTGACTGGTCCAGTGGGGTAGTTCATGCAGAGCGGTGAATGCTTTGGGTGCCTGGCAGGTGCCCCCAAAGTGGGGGGAACGTACATGCCTGGGGGGGTTTGATGGAGAGGGGTGCAGGGACCCGCTGCCCTCTGTCCCCCTCCCCTGGGTCCTCACAGTTGAGGCTGGGCACAGGGCCCTGATGTGGGTGCTGCAGCAGTGTGATACCCAGCCCACGCCATGCTCGGCTCCTCGCAGGGGCTTCAGCTATGTGGACCTGGTGGAGGGGCTGCGGGACGGTCGCTTCTATGCCCTGAAGCGCATCCTGTGCCATGACAAGGAGGACCGCCAGGCTGCCCTGCACGAGGTGGAAATGCATGGCCTCTTTGACCACCCCAACATCCTGCGCCTGGTGGCCCACTGCATGGTGGAGAAGGGTGCCAAGCATGAAGCTTGGCTCCTCCTGCCCTATGTGAAGGTGAGGGGGGCTCCCCTGGCCGCCCCCAACCCCTTGCCGCCAGGAGCGCCAGTGGCGACCAGCTGCTTGCGTTTGCCAGGGAGGGACCCTGTGGCGTGAGGTGGAAGCACTGCGAGAGAAAGGGACCTTCATGCCAGAGCAGCGGATCCTCCTCATCCTCCATGGCATCTGCAGTGGGCTGCAAGCCATCCATGGCAAGGGCTACGCACACAGGTGGGAGGCCAGCAGCCCCAGCCAGGGGGGTTGCCAGGGGGCCCAGTGGGCGATCAGTGACATCCATCCCTGCAGGGACCTCAAGCCCACCAATGTGCTGCTGGATGAGGATGACCGGCCTGTGCTGATGGACCTGGGCTCCATGAACCGAGCTCGCATCGAAGTCAACAGCTCTCAGGAGGCCATGGCTGTGCAGGTGGGTGCCCTGGGACATCAGCCCACCAGTCTGTCACTGCCCCAAGCCCTTCATCCCCACCCTCACCCTCCTCTCTGCAGGACTGGGCTGCCCAGCGCTGCACCATCTCCTACCGTGCCCCCGAGCTCTTCACGGTGCCAAGCCAGTGCGTCATAGACGAGCGCACAGATATCTGGGTAAGGATCCAGCCCCCTGGTCCCCAGCCCCCTGCCACTGGGCTGCCCTGACCCCACCATGCTCCAGTCCCTAGGCTGCGTGCTGTACTGCATGATGTTTGGAGAGGGCCCTTACGACGCCATCTTCCAGAAGGGTGACAGTGTGGCTTTGGCGGTGCAGAACCCCATTGTCGTGCCCCCCACGACCAGGTGAGGGCCTGGGGAGGGTGACCCTGCTCCCGAGCAGGCCCCTGTGCTGTATGCCTCGTGAAACATCCCCCCCGCCATCTTTTCTCCAGGTACTCGGCTGCCTTGCAGCGCCTGCTCTTCTCCATGATGACGTTGAACCCCCAGGAGCGACCCAGCATAAGTGACATCCTCCACCAGCTGGATGGGCTGCAACCAGCGCCGGTGGGACAGGACACCACGCAGATCTGAGCCTGTCCCACCCCACGGTGGCGATGTGCCCCGAGGACAAGCCAGGGTAAAAGCAGCTGCCCTCGTCCCTGCGGAGCCATTGCAGAGGGGATTGCTGCACTCGGGGGAGAGCTGCTGCTCTGTGCCGGAGGTGTGTTGGATTTGGAGTGTTCTGTGCCCTGGATGCTGCTTCCTGGGACTTGGTCTGTGCCCCAGAACTGTGGACGTGTGACCTGCTGCTAAACACAGGGCCCTCACCGGCCGCTGCCTCCCCCCAGGGGTTGCAGAGGAGGATGCTGTGGGACCTCCCAGGTGATGGCAGCCGTGGCCCCACAGCTCTGCACCCCAGGAGGATCGCTCCTGACCAAGGGCAGAGCTGCGGTCCGGGTCCCGGTGTGGTGCTGAAGCAAGGTGGGGGGACCCAGCGCCCGCTCCGCTGCTGCTCTCAGCGCCAACGTTGCCTTGTGTTTGGAATAAAAGATGTTCTTGCAGAGGTGTGCATGGCGTGTCCGTCTGCAGGGAGGGGGTCCCACCAGGGGCACGGGGGGGGGGGCGGGGGCATGCTGTCAGGGTTGAGCAGCCAAGCATTGCTGGAGGGGAAGGGCAGCAGGGGACAGCCCTGGTGGGGCGGCACAGCTGGAGCATGAGCAGTAAGCAGGGAAAGTTAATCCCTGGCCCCAGCGCGCTCCTGATGGGAGTTCAGGCAACTCCGTAGCTGGAGCCAGGCACCGCTGTCAGAGCCTCCAGGGCTGGGCACTGCGGGAAGGAGCTCAACACAGCGCAGGCAGGCAGGCAGTGGTAGGGGTACAGGCAGAGCTTCTTAGCTGCCCAAGGAGAGGGAGGTGGGTGCCCAGGCTGGGGAGCTGCCAGAACTTGGGAGGTAGGGGCAGCAGCCCTGCTCCACTGGGGGCAAGCAGAGCCTGGGGACAGCACAACCATCCCAGCACTGGGGATACTCCCCAGCCCAGCTGGCACCCTTGGCTGGATGGGCTTACTGGGACATGCAGCAGTTGGGCTGCCCACAGAGGGGGGGATAAAAAAAGAGATGCAGACAAGCAGTTTCACAGGGAGCATTCCCCTCCTTTAATCCTCTCACCACAACACAGCAGTAAAGCGGCCGCGGGGGTTCATGCCGCACTGGATGCCCTTTCAAGGTGCACCTGCTGCACCGCAGAGCCGGGCATGCCCCTTGTCCCACATTGTGGCCACAGGGACAGGGGTGCCAGACTGCTCCCACTACTTACGCCACTATCCTTCCAGATGAGCCCACCCACCCTCGGGCTGCACATGGGGAGAAGCCCCAGCAGCCGCTGGTCTTTTCCTGCTTAGGCCAAATGTGCTCCCCTGAGCTCCAGGATACAATGCGGGGCCATATACCACACAAGGAAGCGGTACCCATCCCTGGCTGGAGCAGCGAGCGGGCGGGATGTCTGCTGCAGTCCCAGGGAGCGGACCTAGGGGCTCTTACCTATGTGGGGAGCAAGCTGGAGCTGGAGCAGAGCACTGGGAGGAAGCATAGCAGCACCAGCAGCAGAGCTGAAGCACTCACCACACACCTGACCTGGCAAGAAACCGATACAGCTGGGGGGTTAGTGGGAGACACAGAGGCTCTGAAATGGTTTATTGCAAAGGGTTTCTGCAGCTAACACGGGGAAGGAGCACGGTCCTTTTTGCCAGGGCCTTCTCTACTCCTCGCCCTCCTCTTCATCCTCGTAGGAGTCCAGGCCCACCTCCTCGTAATCCTTCTCCAGAGCGGCCATGTCTTCCCGCGCCTCGGAGAACTCCCCTTCCTCCATGCCCTCGCCCACGTACCAGTGCACAAAGGCTCGCTTGGCGTACATCAGGTCGAACTTGTGGTCCAGGCGAGCCCAGGCCTCGGCGATGGCCGTGGTGTTGCTCAGCATGCAGACGGCGCGCTGCACCTTGGCCAGGTCCCCCCCCGGCACCACCGTGGGGGGCTGGTAGTTGATGCCCACCTTGAAGCCCGTGGGGCACCAGTCCACAAACTGGATGCTGCGCTTGGTCTTGATGGTGGCGATGGCAGCGTTGACGTCCTTGGGCACCACGTCCCCGCGGTACAGCAGGCAGCAGGCCATGTACTTGCCGTGGCGAGGGTCGCACTTCACCATCTGGTTGGCTGGCTCAAAGCAGGAGTTGGTGATCTCGGCCACTGACAGCTGCTCGTGATAGGCCTTCTCTGCGGAGATGACAGGGGCATAGGTGGCCAGGGGGAAGTGGATGCGAGGGTAGGGCACCAGGTTGGTCTGGAACTCGGTCAGGTCAACGTTCAGGGCCCCGTCAAACCGCAGCGATGCTGTGATGGATGAGACGATCTGGCTGATGAGTCTGTTCAAGTTGGTGTAGGTTGGGCGCTCGATGTCCAGGTTCCTGCGGCAGATGTCGTAGATGGCTTCATTGTCCACCATAAAGGCGCAGTCCGAGTGCTCCAGTGTGGTGTGTGTGGTGAGAATGGAGTTGTAGGGCTCCACCACAGCGGTGGAGACCTGTGGTGCAGGGTAGATGGAGAACTCCAGCTTGGACTTCTTGCCATAGTCAACGGAGAGTCGCTCCATCAACAAGGAGGTGAATCC
>NW_010973376.1:3338-4006 GCF_000737465.1 Haliaeetus leucocephalus | reverse complement strand
GATTTCGTCAAGGCCGCTACCCAAGATGATTTTGCTCCTTTGGAGGAAGCTCTCCTCTTCAGGATGCACCCGAGACTCCTCCCAGGCATCTCCCAGAGTCTTTTGGCCTCTGCTTTACGTACCTAACATCTCAGGTAGCAGCCCCAGACTCCTCCAAGGAAGCTACCCAAGATGATTCTTCTCTTTTTCAGGAAGCTCTCTCCTCTGGGATCGACCCAAGACTCCTCCCAGGCGTCTCCCAGAATGTTTTGACCTCTGCGTTCGGGACCCGAGATCCCAGCTACCTGCCCCAGACTCCTCCAAGTAAGTAGCTCAAGACATTTTTTTTCTCCTGTAGAGAAATCTCTCAACTCCGACAGCCACCTGAGACTCCTCCCAGGCATCTCCTAGAGTCTTCTGTCCTCTGCTTTACCTACCTAAGGTCTCAGGTAGGAGCCCCAGACTCCTCCAAGGAAGCTACCTTTGAGGTTTTTTTCTTTTTTGGAGGAAGCTCTTTCCTCCGGGATCCACCCGAGACTCCTCCCAGGCATCTCCCAGAGTCTTTTGACCTCTGCTTTATGTACCTAAGATCTCAGGTAGCAGCCCCAGACTCCTCCAAGGAAGCTACCAAAGAAGATTTTTCTCCTTTGAAGGAAGCTCTCTCCTCTGGGATCGACACAAGACTCCTC
>NW_010973376.1:2238-3291 GCF_000737465.1 Haliaeetus leucocephalus | reverse complement strand
TCTCAGGTAGCAGCCCCAGACTCCTCCAAGGAAGCTACCCTTGAGGTGTTTTCTTTTTTGAGGGAAGCTGACCTCTCCAGGATCCACCCAAGATTCCTCCCAGGCACCTCCCAGAGTCTTTTGACCTCTGCTTTATGTACCTAAGATCTCAGGTAACAGTCCCAGACTCCTCCAAGGAAGCTACCCTTGAGTATTTTTCATTTTTGGAAGAAGATCTGCCCTCCAGGATCCCCCTGTGAGTCCTCCCAGCAACTCCCAGAGGATTTGACCTCCCTTTTAGCTACCTCAGATTCCAGGTAGCAGCCCCAGACTCCTCCAAGGAAGCTACCCAAGATGATTTTTCTCCTTTGGAGGAAGCTCTTTCCTCCAGGATCCACCCGAGACTCCTCCCAGGCATCTCCCAGAGTCTTTTGGCCTCTGCTTTACGTACCTAACATCTCAGGTAGCAGCCCCAGACTCTTCCAAGGAAGCTATCCTTGAGATTTTTTTTCTTTTTTGGAGGAAGCTCTCTCCTCCAGGATCCACCTGTGACTCCTCCCAGCAACCACGAGAGGCTTTTAACCTCCCTTTTAGGCACCTGAGATCCCGGGTAGCAGCCCCAGACTTCCCTAAGGTAAGGCACCCACCCAAGATGATTTTTCTCCTTTGGAGGAAGCTCTTTCCTCCAGGATCCAGTCACGTCTCCAGACAGGCTGCAGAAGTGGGCCTATGTGAACTTTATCAAGTTCAACAAGGCCAAGGGCACGGTACTGCACCTAGTTTGGTGCAACCTCCAATATCAATACAGGCTGGGGTTTGAAGGGATTGAGAGCAGCCCTGTGCACGACTTGGTGGATGAAGAGCTGGACATGAGCTGACAATGTGCTGCTGCAATCCAGAAAGCCAGCCGTATCCTGGGCCACATCAAAAGAAGCATGGCCAGCAGGTCAAGGGAGGTGATTCTGCCCCTCTACTCTGCTCTGGCAAGACCGCACCTGGCATACTGCATCCAGCTTTGGAGTCCTTGGCAAAAGAAAGACATGGTCCTGGTGAAGCGGGTCCAGAGGAGGGCCA
>NW_010973376.1:1589-1803 GCF_000737465.1 Haliaeetus leucocephalus | reverse complement strand
ATTCTATGATTTCACTGTTGTTTCCCTCTTGGCTCCTATTACCTCAGAAGTCCCTGGCTCATCTCTCTAAGACTTCACAAGTGTGTTCCAGTGTACTCCGCACGTCTTCGAGCAACAGGCTGAGGGCCCTCGCTAGCACCCCGTCCCTCTAACCTTGGCATGTCATCCCACAGCTTGTCACGGGCGAGCCTGATATTATCCCCCTACCCCTTGT
>NW_010973376.1:0-1531 GCF_000737465.1 Haliaeetus leucocephalus | reverse complement strand
AAAAAAACCTAAACCCTAGAGGCCGCAGGTTGAAAATTGAACTTGCCAATTGAGATGCGCCAGGTACACTGATGTGACCTTTTGTCCAATGGGTATTAAAATGACCACAGATCAGATTCGACAAGGGTATAAAGAGGATCCCGCTGGAGGACATTTTGGAATCAGTCCTCCCAAGAGCAGCGGATCTGCAGTCAGGGACTCCCCCTTGGGTCAGGATGCCGCCTGAGGTAACTCCTCAAGGTAGAGAGCCCTCAACTTTTAGGTGAGTGATACGTGCGTTTTGAGTCATCATTTTAAATCTTAAGAATTCTTAAGTCGGCTGTGTAGTATTAATTCCCCTTACATCATTGAGCCTGTGGTTTACAAAATGTTACTGGAGTTCTAACTAACTTTTTATGAAAGAATAAAGCTGAGCTTTAACACCTGTTGGATTTGACTGTGTGTGCCTCCATAACACCCCTTTGAGTGTAGGTTAAAGCTCTGCCAATGAGCCCCGCTAGCTCGTGAGCCAAGACCCCTGTTCCCCCTTTGAGAAAGGCGAATCCCATCTGACACCAGCAGGCCTGGGGCCGTGCCGGCCACCCCACTATCGAAAAACCCAAAACTCTGGTGGGGACACCAGCCACGACCCACGTATTAACAGACCGGGTCCGTCTCTTTCTTCCAGTGTCGCTGCCCGCAGCTGGAAGGAGAGAGGGAAAAATAAGCCGTGTTCCAGATTCCCCTCCCAACCATCCCAAGGCCCCCAAGTCTCTTTCAATCGCCCTTGGACCACGCGTTGCAGCTTCGTCGCCACCCAGGTGGAAGAGCAGTAGTGGGCAATAGCCCGTGGGCCGTCCCAGGCTGGGAAGTTTCCCAGTGCTGCCCTGAACCCGGGCCCCAGGGAGGCAGCAGGCTTCCCTAAGAGGAGGCTCTGTCCGGCATCTCGGCCCCTCTGTTCCCCTCAGAAGGGAGTCACCCACACCCCTAAGCCGTCTTGGCTTCCTCGGGGAGGTGGTCGTGATACGGGGGTAGGCCTTTCTGACCGTGGCAACACCTCTGGCGCAGCTGGCCCGAGCTCCACATCCTCCCTGGACTGGCCTTCTGCCTCCGGAGCCTCACGCCTCTTGTTGAGAGGCACCTGGGAAGGCGAGGAGGGGGTTCGCCTGCTGCCCCCAGCCTGGTCTCCTTTTTCTTTTTTCCTTTTTCCTTTTCCCTTTTCCCTTTCCTTTCCCTTTCCCTTTGCCTTTTTTCTTTCCTTTTCCCTTTTTCCCTTTCCCTTTCCCTTTCTCTTTTTTCCTTTTCCCTCTTTTCCTTTCCCTTTTTTCCCTTTCCCTCTTTTCCTTTTCCCTCTTTTCCTTTTCCCTTTTTTCCCTTTTTCCTTTCCCCCGGCGGCGGGAGGATCCAGGGTCCCCGGGCTCTCGGGTGCTTTCTGGCGCCCGTTGCCGCCTCGGGGAGGGCAGAGCACGGGTCCAGCAGCCGGAGGCTCTCAGAGTCCCTGGTGCGCCTTCCCCTTCCTGCTGCCTCCCGGAGCGCTGCCGGCGGGCTGAGC
>NW_010973375.1:0-4371 GCF_000737465.1 Haliaeetus leucocephalus | reverse complement strand
TAACCTTTCTGGGGCTCCAGGAAATAAAGAGAGAAAACATAAAGGAAGTGAGTAAGGTGGGAAAGTATCTACTGTCTTGTAGGTGAGCTATCTTTTTGGACCTCTGCAGCACAAAGTAGATGGTAATCACTGACCTCTCCAGTGATTCTTACCTGATACAAGGTACATATGCCCAAATTTACTCCCAATTCTCCCACCTTTCACACACGTGAGGGAAGATTTATGAAGAAATGCCTGTGAACCAGGGGATTCTGCCAAGAACTTTCTTTAAATGTAACCAAACTAGAGAAAAATGGGATTCATTATTTGGAAAGATGTTATCACTATGCATAAAAAACACTATGCATATGTCTGCCCTGGTGTTAAAAAGTACATTTGTGAAAAACACCGGAATGCTTTTTCCTGAAAATACCTCCATACTGTTGTTGCCTTTCTCCTCTTAGAAGTTCCTTCCTCTCCTGAATAAAGGTGTAGGATAGTAAAAGAAGAGACTTAATCTTCCAGTGTTATGATACTGAGACTCGTAATATTGACCAACTTTAGCTGATATTTTATCTTGTCCTTTTATTTCAGACTGCCTTTACCTAGGATTTTGCTGCTTTTTTTCTGACTGCCTCACAAATGACCATGGGGAACAGGAGTGCAAACTGTTTGCTATGACACCAATAATAACATGTAGTAGAAGGAAAGGAATTGAATCTAAGCGAGAAATATTTATGCTAGATATTACTTCTAGACAGACATTTCTGAAGATTAATGCAACAGATATTATGTGAATATGCTACATGTGATATTTTACATTCATATTCTGGCAATGCAGAATTTTTAATGTTTCAAATATACTGAGTAGTTCAGTCGACTAGCACACGCTAAAGCACCTACAGAAATGATGCTTCCAAACGGCAGTGTTTCTGGATCACAAAATGCACTAACTTTGTTTTATTCTACAGAATCATGTCAAACACCTCATGTGGACATTTTGAATTACCATGCAAATAAAACTGTGTTCATGCCTGAAGATATAATCGAGTATGCGTGTTTGGAGGGATATCAAGCTGCAAATAATATGCCAACTGGTACCACAAGGTGTGGCATAAATGGTGAATGGAATCCAACGCCCCAGTGTCTTGGTGAATATTGTTATGTTTGCTAGTCAGTGTAACTCTCTGTACACTTTGTGAAGCTTTTTTATTTAAGACTTTCTTTGGTTTTGTTCTAATTAGTAGCATTTCATGTACTTTTTGCAGGGTGTACACTATATGCTAAAATATTTTGTCTTTGTAGCAATAGAATGTGAAATGTTGACATTGCCCAATGGAGATTTTTCTCCCAAGGAGGGTAAATACCACAGCGGAGATGTTGTGAAATTTACCTGTGCAAACAATTACGTAAGAGTGGGACCTGCCTCTACTCAGTGCTATTACTTTGGATGGTTTCCGTCACCACCAGTGTGTAAAGGTAATTCTTCTGTCAACTTTATTGTAGTAGGAAATAGATGAAAATGCCTGGGTCCTGAAGACTTCTGTGGACACCTTCTACAAGCCAGCCTTGCTCCCAGGAACAATTATCCCATCTTCATCTCTAAAAGAACAGGAACCGATCCTCTCTGTATCATTTCATAGCATTTTGCTATTTCATGTGAAAGATTCTGAACAGTTGAACTTCCAATGTTGAACTTTCTGCTACCTTTAGTTATGCTAATTGGAGTTCTGCAATAACTGAAAGTGAGCTGGTAAATGGCTTTCACAAAATTTCACTCAAGTTATTGACTGTAATGTATGAAAAATTATTTATTATTCAAAAAGGCAAAAATAATGTGCAGTATGGCAGCCAGGAGTGATTGATTTGAGTAATGTCCTCTCTTACTGTATCCTGAATGTCCTAAGTTTTGCCACTGCCTAATGTTGATACCCATCAGATGTTGTACCCTATGTTCCTTTGTCTGATCACATGATATTGAAGGAAAAAATACGGTTTGGACATGACACAGAGCTGGACCCAAGCAAAAGAAACTGAGTGAAGGGTTTTCCCTGTGGTATCCCTCAGCTTCATCCGGTAGGATGAACAAACTTATGCAGAAGAGAAGATATATGCCCCTATTCTTCTCATCGTTTTTAAGACAGAGCACGACTTACTGGCATCTGAAAAGTTTCTTTTCCTGGTGCTATGCCCTTTCATGAGGAAGCTTGAGAGAATGAAGAGATCTTGTATTTCTCATCTCCCTTTCTTCCCACTCAATCAATTTCCTTGTTGTCTTTCATGCTGTCATCCTTCTATTTGCTCACTCTCTTTTGCATTTAAAACTGACATTTTAAGCTCCCTTAACAGGAGTTCCATTCACTCCATCAGAAGTGAATTCCTTTAATATACAGTACATACCACTTGCTGGATGTTTTTATAACATAGGTTATTATTGCTTGTAGAATTTTCACCTTTTTTTTTTTTTTTTTAAGAATACTGAAGTTGTCATCCATGTAACACTTTTTTCCTTTTAAAACTGGGTTAGTTTTATCAACCACTTCTTTCATCATAGCAGGCAATTGACAGTGCATGGAAGTAAGATAGAGTGAGCCAGGGTCATGCATATCTGTTTGTGATCTCCAGCCCAACATAAATCTAGATATTCAAAGGCATAAACCAATGACCTGTTTGTTTAACTTGTTCTACTGATTTTTCTTAATTTTAAACAACAAATTCGATCTATTTTATGTTGCACTTAACATATAACTGTGCAAAAAGTTCTGAGTTCAGAGCATGAATTTGATCTCTTAATTTCAGTGAACGCCAGAGGCTGTGGACCTCCACCTGTGGTTACCAATGGAAATATGGCTGGTGGCTCTGTGGAACAGTATCAGCATGGGGACAGAGAGCACTATGAATGCAACGTTGCATTTAAATTGGTTGGATCAAAGGAAATAGAATGTATTGATGGACAATGGTCGTCTCCTCCCTCTTGCATTGGTAATCTATATGACTCTTACTTGTGAGAAGTCTATAATTCAATGTAGGCTAATACTTCACAGATATTTTCACGATTAAAATTACATATTTGCAGGTATAATATGTTACATTCAAAATCATGTTATGGATGAAAAGTAAACACACACTATATATAAAGCCAAAACTTTATTAACAGTATAATTGAAATCTCAACAGTCCAATCAAAGAATTGTTGTGAGTCCAGGTCAAATTACTACAGCAAGAAAAATAAAATAAATATGTAATATATAAAGAATAATTTTAAACATATAAATAATACAGAATAATAAGAATATTCTATTTATAATATAGAATTACAATTGTTATACACACACTTTCTCTTACTCACCCCTTTTTCTGGTTTTATGCTCACCCTTCCACTGCCCCTCTGGGTCCTAAAGTCAACGTCTTCAGCCTGGTGTGTTTTGGAGGGAAGTTACAGAACATTACCAGTATCTCAAGTCATTCACTGGGGGGAATAAGATGTTGATGCTGATGATTTCCTCTTCCTCCCTACAGGATCTGCTTGGGGTAATTTTTAGGTTTGGTCTACAGGTTGTGAATTAGGTATGTTTAGCGTGTTGTAAATACGTTAGATGATACTTGTTCTTTGTGTTGTCCCTAAAACTAGTTTTGATCAGCTCCAGGTCTAAGTTGGCCTTTTGTGAGCTGTTTGTAGCCTTGGGGTGCCAGGCTGTGCCCTGTCTCTTACCATCCCGTGCCTCTACCCTGCCACACCCAACCTTTGTCCCCAGTTCTCAAGGGCTCTGTTATCATACCAGCCCTGTATTCACTAAAAACTTGTTTCTACTATGTATATAAAACCATGGTTGTGCCATACAGAGATAACCAAAAGTAAAATAAATTAGCTATAGCCTGGTCACTGGAAAAATTGCTGTTACATCTAAAATAAGTAAGACCAAGCCTCCAGGCAGGTCAGGACAAGTTCTGACAAAGTAAGCCTGATAAGCTTCCGTCCTGAGGCCTTGCAAGCTCAGTACAAACTCTGTGGCCTCTTTCTAGCAATGGCAATACTGTATGTTACTGGGACACAGGGCTACAAACACGATGACTATGAATGCATTACGTATGTTGCTGCTTTCCCTAGGCTAGAGTCAGACATGTCCAACGGTTTGGTTTTTTTTTATTTCCTGATACTGAAATGGTGAATAGTTCTACAGTCAAGTCTCCCGCTTAAGCAAAAGCACCCACTTTCTGTGCATGTCAGTAGGTAGTGCACCTCAAACCTGACAGTATGAGTGTCAACAACAGGAGTTGAAATTGCTTGTGCAAAACTACTATTTGTTTGTTGAGACAGTCTGGTGGGTTGACCCTGGGTGGACGCCAGGTGCCCACCAAAGCCATTCTATCACTCCCCGCTCCTCAGCTGAA
>NW_010973374.1:0-5139 GCF_000737465.1 Haliaeetus leucocephalus | reverse complement strand
GGCTAACGAGTCACTTCCATTTTACAGCAAAGATGAAGCCTTTACTTTTCCATTTCTTCTTCCTGTGGAGTTTATGATGCAATACATAACTTTTCAAAAATTTATTTCACACAGGAAATTGAAAAGCTGATTAAAGCGCTAACAGCTGGTGCTACAGACACCAAGGTAATGATTGACACAGAATAGGTTTGCTGAAGGGCATATGGTACTGAATGGCTGAACTGCAATCCAAGTTACACCACGACTATTCTACAAAGCTGGAGAAACTGCAGGTAATCACAAATGAGGTCGAAGCTTCTGGAGAGATTTATCAGCAAATGGAAACCCTCCAGGAACAGCACGAAAACTCTGTACAATTTCTGCAGGAGGACAAAAAATTCAAGGAAAAGATAGAAAAAGTGTTGGAAATAAAAGCCTCATATCAGGATCCACCAAAGCATAACATTTCAATGCAACAGTATTTTGAAGAGCTCATCAGAGGAATTAATTTCAAGGATTATCTCTCTACTGCCTGTGAGGAGATGCTTCCAAGTACCACTGACACACCTGAGACACATCAATGAGAATGTCTTGCCTTTGTTTTTTCAAGTGAGAGTCCTGATCACCTCTTCTGCAAAGAAGCACTGCAACAATTTGAGATGCCAAATGACATCCAGCAAGATAATTGTGAAAATCAGCCCTCCCCCCACTGCAGCACTAACACAAACACTAGCATTAGTGAAAATTTAATTTATCCTGTCAGCAAATCTGTAAAAGCTAAAGCACTCTCCTGACATTTAGCCTTACTTTCCCAGTCATATATGCTGCCTATGTATTCCATCAAACAACTGAAAGTCACTTTGAAAGGTAAACAGAATGAGAGGCATTTAGTATGTATGTTCTGTTGCATGCTTTATTGTACCACCACAAATTAGAAACTGTTGGGAAGCTGGCACTAAAAGAGTAGCCTAGGACGGACTAACACAGACTAACCAGGGTGGATTTGGAGATGTTGGGGAAAAGGAGCCTGTGTACGGCGTGTGCTGTGAATCCTTCCTATGACCCTGATAGCTTCAAGTTTATTCTCTATGAGAAATGTAATTCACATCCTAAGCGCTAAATCTGAGCTTTAAACCACGGCCACACACACTTAATTCTGTATAAACCTATGTACTAAGGTGAGGTTAATAACTTAAGGGAGTTACAAAATAATTTAGATTTAGTTTAAAATGATAAATGCTAGGCTACAACACTTCATGTATTTGGTAATCCACCCACTAATTTTTCCAGAACAGTCAACAACATATTCACACGAGTGCACCTTTTGAATTTTTGACAGGTACAGAGCCTACCTACCACTTTTTTCCTTACATCATTTCTCTACATAGCTTTGCTAATTCATACAAAAGCATTTCTGCTTTTCAGGGTAATGTCTGCTCAATTTCTGCACATTTTAACTCTGGAAAACTTAAGTTATCACCTTGGTTTTCTTTTGGTTCTCCTGGTAGTATCACAACTACCTTTTTGGAAATCTAACAAACACAGGACATGTCAAATAGTACACCTGGTACTGTGTGAGAAGAGATCCATAGGATTCTGTGGGATTATTACATTCCATGTGTAGAAGGCTTTCCTTTTAAAATACCATTTCAGATCAGGCCTAGGGGGGTAGTGGTCTGTGGAATGATTGCTAGAGGTGACTTATTGATATGTTCCCCTCTTAAGGGAAGGTAAACCTCCAGGGTGGAACGCAGTGGATATACACAAAATCTGTTCCATAATAATTCCGTAAGAAACATAACCTGCAACCTTAGATGTTAGCAACACCAGGGGAGCTTGGTATGCTGACTGTGAGAAACAACACAGAGGGTGGACTGGAGACACTGCGGTCAGGCTCTTGTGATATCACTGCAGGGATGGGCAACTGGAACTACTGGAACAAGAATGGAAGGTCCCTGCATTGAATCCACTGAAGCAAGGAGGTGAAATAATGGGGGTTCTGTCAATGCTATTGTCTTACTTCTGAGGTGTATCTTAAGTGCCCAGTTCTGGAGTAGTGACACACTAAATCATGTTCTCTGGGTGAACTTTGCTGATTATAATACCAAAACACACCTCCATCCCAAAAGCTACCCACCTCCAAGGTGGGACCACCCCTCACTGAGCATGTGCTCTCAATATTCTCTAGTATGTACCTTTAAAAGCAAAGTGAGAGAACTTTATACCAATCAAAGTGAAGGTATATATGACTAGAGTCACTCAAGCTCCACCTAAAAAATAAGAAAATATAAAAGGGCTTAAGAGAGGAGGAATGTCAGGAAAGACACCATCATAGACAAGTCGGGAGGACATCGCTGACTTCTGGGATCAGGCTGAACCTCTCTTCCCCCCCAACAGGGACACCTATTGGGCAAGATTCAAATCCTCAGTCATACCAAGTGCTTCCCTGGGAAACACAGAAATCTCTGTAAGAGTTTTTCCATAATTTAGCATGCTTGTAGTTGACTGTATTATTATTTGCACATGCTTTGCAGACAGTGTATTTATCACTGGCAATCCAAAAGAACCTGTACTATTGCTTTATTAAACTGTGCTGCTCATTAATCTAGTTGTGATAGTTTGTTAACACAACCAAGCTCCCTAACTCTGGTAATTCTAGTGCATTGAACACGGCTAAGCCAAGAGCACAGTATGCTATTAGCGCATCCGTCATCATGATAGTTCAACATATTGAACGCAACCAGACTTATAGCATTGGATTAGACATCACTCAGAAATTAAATCTAGCTGCCCCCAGCCCCTCTGACATCTGAGGATAAGCTGGAACGCAAGGGAGTTTATTTTCTGCCAAACTTCTTTACTCTTTAACGCAACAGTGGTCAAAGCCCTGACACTGAAGTCTTATAGGATCAGCCCCGCATGCCCCCTACTCAATTCCAAGCCTCCTCATGCAAACAGACATTGCTAATGATGGTAACAGATGAGATTGGGGCCAAAAGCTGTTATTTCCCCATAGCTCCTTGGTACCCCACGTGAAAGTGGGATGACAGGCATACTGGTGGGATGCAAAAATCAATTCTAAAAAGAGCAGATATTGCACCCCCAACTTGTTTTGCACAAAACCGACCCCAAACCTGCTGTCCTAACTACTCTCAAGATGATTTTGAAAGAACATGCACCAGCAACTCTGTTCTCAACCTGTCTTTTTGCACATGCTTAACGCAAGAAGTGGGAGACACAGTCCTCATACCAAATTCCATTTGATGCTTTTAGTCTGGTTTCCAAGGTATGTGTATGTGTCCATCCTTCTTCTCCTCATTCCTTTTGAACCCACCAACCACTTTCAAGCCAATTTAACTAAGTGCAAAGAGAGTAAATTACCACAAGCTTCACGACGGTTTTGTTAGCAGTCATTGTGACAAGAGGGTGCCACATCAGTTCAAACTTTTTTTTTTTGACATTACAGGATTCACATGGGAATGGTGGAGAAATATGAATGCCCTAATTGTGAGAAAAGCTTCAGCTGTCACTTGTACATTACTAGGTAACAGAAAATCCAGAAGCAAACAGAAAACAGGAATCTAGGTTTCAGCAGTTCCAGTGCTATGTGACCATGCACTTCCATATTCACCAGGCTGAGACACTCCCTCCAGTCCCAATGTTGCCAGGTCTTTTCATCCTTTTTTCATCTTTACTATTTTGACCATCTTCTGATTTTGTATAATTTGTAAAGGGACATGTACTGGCATTTTCACAGTTACACAGAAAGAATAGAACTGCGACCAACCACAAATTTTATCACCCTTATCTCTTGCTTCTCACTTAGAACCTGCCAAGGTGCTGCCCTAAGATGCTGTTCAGGTGCTGTTTAATTGTAACAAATGTGTTCAGGAGGTAACCTGAGCTTCACATGGCTAAGGTTACAGCTTGTAATCACGTGCTGCTGCAGTCAAGCAATGCTTAGCAAGTCAAATGCTCAGAGTAACTTCACTGTCATTCCTGATCTTTTACACTCAGTGCAACCGAAGCTCAAGTACAGTATGAGGAAATCTGCAGCAGCCAGTGGCAACATACCACCTGTTTACTGCATCTACCAATTTGGGTCAGAACTCAGGCCTTCTACATCACCCCTTTTTCAAAGAACATCACTTGACAGATTTATCATAACAAGTGGTTTATACATCTGAATTATATTCTTCTGTACTCATACCAAGTGCGTTTGCCCACCGTGTTTTTCAGCATTTTCTATGCTGTGATGCAGTCTTAGATGAGGAAAAGTATTTACTCTCCAATTCCTGTCTGTCCTAAAGAAACAGAGAGTAAGGTGAGAACTATTTGCACTGTTTTGCAAGACCAAAGACTCTTCCCAGGTTATTACATTTCAAGACAGTTTCAATGTCACTAGATCTGCTTTTAAAATAATTAGTGCTATTGAAAATGGCCTGCTAATCTATAGCTATGTGCATTCCATTAAAACAGATGGGCTGGTATTTCTTATTAAAATACAAGACTTACGTTAGGCAAAAAGTGATAAAACAATTCACTTTCCAAAGAAAAATTTGTCACGTCAACAGCTGTCTGGTGCCTGATTGGACATGAGATGGAATTGTTCTCTTCTCTAAGCCAAAACCAATGTCACTTCCCAATCATGGGTAAAATGAACAATAGCCACCAATGAATCAGCGTGCATCTGGCAAAGTGCAGGCTCAAAAGAACATGGTCACTCAGTAAGTATTTCCTGCTTTGAAAAGAAATGTGTCATCTATAGTATGCTTCAATTTTGAAAAAAGCTTCGGTATCCCTCCTCATTTATCGGATAGCTGGGACTGACTTCCCGATTACAGCATTCTACTCCTCCAGCCAATCCAGCCCTCCAGCAGTCCTCACTATAGACAGCACACCCTGTAACTTACTAAAAATGTGTACCTGAATTTCCATTGACCTCCTAAAACCTTTCTGAATGGGACTCCTGAAAAATAACATTTAATAACTATTAATTCTAGCAAATTCTGTCCGTGTGCTAGCATGAATTATTACAGTGCCTAAGTAAAATATAACGGTAAGATGGTATTTCACTGCTGAATGTGTTACTAGGACAGTCATCTTTCCGGGTAGTCATACCCCATCTTGTGACCTACAGCGGGAGTGCAGGAGCTACCA
>NW_010973373.1:0-4929 GCF_000737465.1 Haliaeetus leucocephalus | reverse complement strand
CATACTGAACTCAAAACATAGCACTGTACCAGCTACTAGGAAGACGGTTAACTCTATCCCGGCTGAAACCAGGACACCTCAAAATCCCTGAATTCTTTGTGCTTGGCGCACTGTTACTTCTGCCGAACGAAGAAAAGACTTTGTATTCCAAGCAAGCGGTAAATGTCAGGCATTAGGAATGCGTTACGAACACTACAGAAAACAGTTTGGGTTTAAAGCAATTAATAAAGTGCAACCGCTTAATGTCCCAAGCTTTTTTTTTTTTTTTTTTACTGTTGTGGAAACCTCACTTTCCGTGAAGTTTTGCGTGCCTGTTTTGTACGCACACGATTCTTTTGTCTGAAAGCAACGAGAATGCACTGCCATCAGTCGTGAGAGGTAAGCGTGACTTGAAAACCGCCGGCTGGCTGGTCTGTCCTGCACCTCAGGCTGCTACTCCCAGACTTGATCCTCGGTGCCTCTGGAGGCCCGCACATCTTTGCCCACCGGCTGAGCGGCCGCTCCCCGGGGGCTGGGGAGCCAGGGGTGGTGGGGGCTGCCCGGGGAGGCCCGGCAGGGCCCGGCAGCCTGGGCCCGGCAGCCTGGGCCCGTCCCCCCGCCCCAGCCAGGGAGCAGGGCAGGGGGTCAGCCCCGGGCGTCGGGCACCTCCCTGGGGACAGCCGAGGCCAGGCCGGGACGTGGGCCCGTGGGTGGGCCCGGCGGGGCCACCAGGCGCTTTCGTGTCGCATGACTTGGCACGTGCCTACCGGGCCAGTAAGATGCGGGCCGCAGGCCCAAGTGTATACCCCTTGGCCCAGCCCGTGCCTCGCCTGCGTAATCTGCGCCCAGCCTGTGAAACAGCCGAGTAAAAATGATTTCCTATGCGAACATTTTCTGAGTTGGGGAAGTGAACCTGATACAAGTATTTTACTTCCTGTCACATAACTTACTTACAAAGGGCGTATTTCTGATGTTACTGTAACGTGGATCGGGGGTTAGCTCTTTAAATTGCTCCAGCTGCTTGGACGTTCAGACTGAAGATTCTGACATACACAAGGGTTGGAAGCAGTGCCTCGTGGTATCAAAGGAGAGATTATCCTTTACTTCCGTAGGCTTCGGATAAGGACCATCTTTGTTGGTCTCCACTGTAACAAAATTTGAAGTAACAGACATGTAACGTGAGTTAAAATAAGTATTATTTTAAAAATCTTCATATACAGCAAAGTGCATTTGCTACCAACAGAGCCACCGTTTACCAGGAAACTGCTAGTTAAATTCTCATCAAAATCCTGACGTCTGGAGTCACCGTATTATCCTTCTCACATTACTTCATTTAGATCCACCTCACATCACAGACCTAGGATTTCAAGCTCCAGCTGCAAATGTAGGTCTTGTGCAGCCTTTACTGTCGCGTTCTTATTGAGCGGAGCTGGCTGAAAATTCTTAAAATACTATTTTCAAAAGAAAATAACTTTTCCGGTGAGACAATTTTTTGTGATTTTTTTCTCCTGCTCCTGCAAAACTGAGATATTTTGTCTAAGATTGAAATTAGTTTCATGTAGATAGAATACTAATGCCATTTTTTGAGAAGCCGCCTTTTCAGTCTTCACCTTTATAATGCTCAACCAGCTCGTAAAACTGTTCTGTTTTAAAGAGTGTACTTTTGCTTGATGATAATGAATGTAAGTGAGAACAGGTTTGCCCCTTTTTCCAAAAATGTCCTAAACCACTCTCCTACTCAATACAATTTGCTAGTCCTGGATCTTGCATATGGATCCACAATTTGTATCTGCATACACGACAGAACGCTTAGTTCCTGCATTTCTTTTATGTACATGTAAACAAAGACGTTGAATATTTCCTCTGTTGTTTATCAAAGTTTATTTTTTGAATCTCTATCTCTGTTAACAAAATACTACTTTGATTGAAAAAAAGGGGGACACTTGTAAAGATAAATGGCCTTTTTGTAGGCTGTGACTATGAGGTAGCCTTGATAACTTCTTATTTCTGCAGACTGCTGATGGCTGCAGTAGTTAAACATGTTCTGTGCTTCGGAAAATTTCTGCAACACAGGTATAACTTTGGTCAAAATATTTCAGTGAAACAGTATTCTACCAGGAAATGACAATTCAGTGTAAATAAATGTCTCTAGGGAACATACCAGTTCCACTGAATTCCAATTTCAGCAGAGACACAAGCATATGAATGATGGCTACAAAATCCTTCTGCCTTCAGTCTACCCCTCAACACGTTAAGACACAGGATCCCTGCAGTTTTCGTGCTGCCTTTATGATATGTTCCAGGCATCGTAAAATCTGTTAGTGCAGGATCATTCCACTCTCCCTCCTGCCCTCTGTCATTTGCTCACCCTGGAAAGTACAGCTTCTCATTTTAGGAGGGAGGAGTAGTAGAGACAGTAGCTGGAAGAACTGGGGCATATTCGACCCGGTTGGGAACCCTCCCAGCCCTCATTCTGGATATATTGCTGAACTCTGTAGATGCCTTGGGCTCCACAGGAGGTTGTTGCTCTTTTCCCCTGAGGGTTCAACAACCCAGGCTCTGGACTGCTCTAAATGGGGATCTGAGACAGGTAGTTCCTCAACGACAAAATAAATTGGAGAACCGTGTAACCTTCACAGTATTTATGGAGTTTCCAAGTTCCACAGGATATTAAAGGAGAAAACTACAAAGAACAAAAAGATACTGATGTATAATATTGCTCACCTTTTGCTGCTGCTATGGTAGATTTCTGCCTTAAATTATTGAGCATGCAGGATTTGTGCAGAACTGAAAGTGATTTTGGGTGACAGGTGTTACGGGGTATTCAAGGTAAAGTAAAAATCCCCAATAAGGTCAGTGGGGTGTCTATACAGACAATATATACTTTGAATCAGCTACGGTGAAACAGACGATGCCCTGACTAAGCCTCTTGTAGCTAATATCCTTTACATTTCAAAGCTAAACCCTAGATATAGTAGAGACAATTGTACTATGTAGTAGTAAGACATACTTAAAAGGGTGATCGTGGTATGGATAGGCAAACCAAAGACAAATACATGATTATTCCTAGAGAGAGATTATTTATAAGTAAAGATTATGACATATTCCTGGATTTACAACTTGGTTTCAAAGCACTAATCTTGAAGGAAAGACCATCAAATAACCCATCAATGAGGAAACAGTTACATGGCTTCTATTTTGTATCAAAAGGTACCATTTTTGACAATGGAAAATATATAAAAAGGAAAGAATACAAAAATGGGCTAATGAAGCCCAAAATAAGCAAAGAAAACTCATTAAGATCCAACAAAAAGTGCATACCCATCATTAGATTTCATATTGTGAAATCTGTTTGACAAACAGTATCTTATCATAGAAGACAGGGAATTGTGCTAGACAATGCAGTTTTATAACTTTTTTCCTAACCAACAAAAAATATATAACAAACAAAACCTAAGCATTTTCCCCTCTCCAAAACAGGGTAGAGGACACAATTTTATTAATAAATTGGAACAGGAGGCAGTGATAAACAGCAATTCTCTCCACTGAACAGAAAAATGTTACTTTACCTTCTAGATTCACATGGTTGTTTTGAATGTTTTATTCAGGGAAAAAAAAAAAGGAAAAAGAAAAGAAGCTCCTATTTTGGAACCTAAATAAAATGAAACCTAAGTGAGCCAAATGATTCAGAAATAGAGGTGAGCTGGGAGTGTGAGTCTGTAAGGATGGTTCCTTGAATTCCGCTGGTTGCCAGGTCCTGGCTCAGAACAACAGTGTGGTTTGTGCATGCAGACACAGCTTCTGTGCCTTTAGACAGACTCAAACGTGAGTAGCCATGGCAGTATTTTGCCAGGACAAAGGCTGCAGACTTAAACTATAGCCTGTCACTTTCTTCTTTACCTTATGGCCAACAAATTTGGATGTTACCAGATGCCCTGCCTCTGAGGCCTCCTACCACCCTTGTCCTGAAACCCTTCATGAGGACATGTTTTGGCAGTGAATGAGGGCAGAGAAAAAATTAGTGTAACTTGTAGAAGAGTGGCATGAATAAAAGAATTGGTTCCATGTATCCCTAACAGAGGTGTGTGGTTAGTTGGATTTTCTAGAGTTAATAAGACACAAACTTTGGTCAAAATTTAACCTGGACTTGATGCATTTTTTAAGTCTTTCCATGATGTAATAAGGACTGTGAGCTCATGCTGCAGCCTTTCTATTTAGTTGAATAGGAGTAGGATTTCTATCTTCTACTCCGTTGCCTATTTTCATTAAACTTTGAGGAGTTTGGCATCTAAGACTTTCACCCCCTCCTTCATTTTTTGTTTATACTGTTCAAAAGGTTCAAACATTATTTAAGGAAGGACTGAGAGCAGACAGATAGAAGCACACCTGTAAATATCTATCTATACACACACTGACACACCATTGATTAAACTGATCAATAGACTTTTTCCCTTATGCCTCAAAAATAAATAAAAAATAAAGCAAATAAGGGCAATAGAAGAGACAGATGAACAAGAAATTATGTGTCAGTACATAATACAAGGAGTAACATAAATGGGGAGGAGGCAATCAACCATACAGCCCACATCAGCAGCAAAAGTTCTGGGGAACTGGCAGTGTATACAGCTGTGTGCAGTAAAGCAACAGATGCCCGTTTTCACCACAGGTAATTTATTAAACAAATACCTCCCATTATAATTTCACATTAGCCATACTTCCCTAAGTATGTGTAAGTATGTATCTCATTTTATGGCATCATTAATAACCATAACAGCCAATACCTATCTGGATTTCCGAGTTACTATGATGCCTAAAATAAAAACATATCACAATGTCTTTTTTGTAATCAAGGAACTGAAAAAAAAAGAAATCCTGTGCTCCTTCACTAACTTGCTCTTGCAGAGTACTATTAGCTCATCAGTGATTCTTGCATCCTATTTCAAGAGATAA
>NW_010973372.1:0-4893 GCF_000737465.1 Haliaeetus leucocephalus | reverse complement strand
GCGAGCCGGGGCGGGAAGCGGCCGGGAAGGAGAGGGATCCGCCGCGGCACCCGGGCGGGGGGGTCTTCGGCCCGATCCCGCTCCCGGCAGGGCCAGCGCCACAGCTGCAGAGGGTCGCTGGGGGCCGAGTCCCGGCGAGTCGGGGCATCCCCGGGGATGGGGATCCCCCACTGCTCAGGGCACCGTCCCCGGGACGCCCCGCTCGCACGGGGACGGGCTGTTTCCTTGGGGCCGGACGGGGCTTCCCGTGCTGCAGCCGTGCCCGTGCCTCTGGGGCCCTCGCTGTGCCCCTCTGAGCAGAGTCCGGCCCCACCGGGACCCCTCTGGGCAGGGGGAGATGCCGTTGGGTCCGACTGAGCACGCCCAGCTCCCTCAGCCTCTCCTCATTCCTTATGCTCTTGACCCCCGGTCGCTTCAGCAGCCCACGGGGGAACTGGAGGTTGTTACTGGTGCTGATCCTCGCTGCTGGGGCTGGTGACGTGTGACATTTGGCAGCCGGGGTGACAGGAGGGATGGCTTTTGTCAAGTTCACTCGTCCCACAGTAGGGTTGAGGGATGTGTGGGCTGGGGGTTCTGGTAACTGCTCATAGGGACCTTGACAGGCTGGAGAGGTGGGCTCACAGAGACCTTAAGGAATTGGAAAAATGCAAATGCCGAGTCTTTGGGGACACAATAACCCAAATGACGGCAGAGGCTGGGTGATAGCTGTCAGGAGCGCACCTGTGTGAAACGGGACCTAAAGGTCTAGGGTAGCAGGGTAGATAGGACCAGTGCTGTGCCCTTGTGGCAGCAAAGGCCGGTTCTCACCTGTGTTAGCAGGGACGTAGCCAGCAGGTAAAGGAGAGGGAACACCTCATTCATGATACCCCAGCCAAAACACTCTGGCCAGTCTGGGGGCTTCCTTGTGAGAGAATTATAAACAAGCAGGAGTGAGCCTGGGGAGGCCCTGGTGATGGTGGGGGGAGACCAGGGCATGCAGGGAGAGGCTGAGGGCTTGCTCGGCCGGAGATGAGGAGGCAAAGGGAGATCCAACGGCATCCATATGAGGATCAGGGCCCTGAGTGGTGGAGGAATCTGGATCTTTAGAGATATTTAAGCTTGGACTGGACAAGGCCCTGCACAGCCTGCTCTAATTTGACTCAGTTTTGGGTGCAGAGTTGGACCGAGGCTTGCAGAGATCTGTTCGAGCCTATATGATTCAATGGTTCTGGCAAACCAAAAGTGTGTCCATATGGTTGATATTCTGTGTCTGTACAGGGTGTCATATTAAACTCCGTACTTGCATGATGTCTCATTCAGACTCTTACTTCTGCGGTTGTCAGAAGTAGCTTTGCAGAATTTGGTGCTTGTCCGCTAATAAAATGGGCAGTAGAACATAAAGACCCCCAAACTTGGAAAAACTGCTTTTGAATAACTTCAGAAGCAGCAGTATGGGCAGGCTGCTGAAGCCAACAATTTCAGCTGTGTCTGCAGTCTGTCAGTACACGAACCAGCACTTCTTAATGACAACTCAGTAACTTTTCCACTGCCACTGTGATTTTGAGATTGAAAAATCCTGCTGGCTCACCTACATTTAAGGTGGGGTTTGTACCGGTATAGTTAAATCAGGCACGATAATGAGTATCTGTTTTGCTTGCTTCCTCTCCTTACATGTTTTTCTTTGTTCCAGTGAAATATTTTAGCATACCCTGCAGGCTCATAATGTAGTCGGGAAATGTTGTTTGTGCAGGTATGTTTTCATTTGCAGCAGCAAAATAATAACTTACTGCCTTTGTTTCTGCGTCTCGTGGAGCTTGTAGCCTCAGGTGGGAGTATGAGCGAGTTCCGCATTCACCATGATGTCAATGAGTTGCTCAGCCTGCTGCGCGTTCACGGTGGGGAAGGAGCTGAAGTCTACATCGATCTACTGCAAAAGAATCGAACACCTTACGTTACCACGACCGTCTCTGCACACAGCGCAAAGGTAAGCGTCAATGTACTGTAATCACAGCTGAGATAGATGCGTTTCAGACCTTATGGGGGGACTGGCAGGACTCCTGAGGCGGCATGCTTCCTTTGCAGTCGTTGATAGAGGTTCCATCAGCTCTGAGAGCACAGTCTGCCCCAAGATGAAATTCAGGATGAACATTCCTCAGAATGATTTCTCTTGGCTAATGATGTGAAATACCTTTTCCTTACTCTACTTTTCTGTGAGATTACTTGACTTCTGTGGGTGCGGAGCTGGACCCATGTTGGGAGGGGTAGTGGCTGTCCCAAGTTTTTCTGAGAATAACAGTAAAATCATATTGGCATTGGTAAAAAAGATGGGGTAATCTGATCTGGAATCTCAATTTAGGATATAAAGTAGAAAGATTATATCAGGAAAAAGGTAAAGCCCTTGCATCTTGGAGATATTAGTGAACAAACATGAGAAGGATTGTTAGAACTGGGGGGGTAGGAAGTTCAAAGAAGGAGCTTATTTTGTGCCTGTGGTGGTTGTTTCAAATATCTGGAGGAATAAAACAAATGAAAAATAGTAACTGGATGGAATGCAATTATATGAACAATACCTGACTTTTTTTCTGAATATCACCCAGGTAATAGGGATCAAAGCCTGACACTCATGACCAGGACTACTTCTGTGGCCATAATACTGCTTTTCATTGTCATTTTTAAAAGCAAGCCATCAGTCAAGCTATAAGTGCTAGAAAATTGCTAAGTCTGTCTGAAAGTTCAGATCTTTGTAGCCTGAACTGCATGTTTTCTCTAATTCCAGTCTTACACATCATTTATGCTGACAACTACAGTTCATAGACTTGTAGAAAGATTTAAGTAGGAGGCACAGGTGGAGATCTGCAGTCCAACCCCTTGCTCGCAGCAGGGCCAGCATCACAGCTACAGCAGACAGCTTAGCTGCATTTGTAAGATCTCCAGGAGATTTCCTCCATCTCTCCGGCCATGACCCAGGGTCACCGCTGTCTCCAGAAAGGACTGTTTCCCGAGGGCCAGCTGGGATTTTCCGTGTCGCAGTTTGTGGCTGTGCTTGTGGTGTTTTTGCTGTGCCCCTCAGAGCAGGGTCAGTAACCCCTTTGGGCAATGGGCATGTCTGCATGGCTCTGTACTGGGCTCAGTCCAGTTTGTTGATGTCTCTTTTGTTAGTGGGGCCCCCAGGGTGGACCCAGTGTCCAGACATGGCTCCATCAATGCCAAAGCCCTTAATAAACCTGCTGATACAAAATAATATTGCTTCAGATTGAGCATGTGCAAAGTGAGCCCTGCTACAGATCTTGTGCTTACCTTCATCTTTTCTCCCCTGCAGTCCCTTCTCCATCACCAGAAGTGCCAGGATGCCCACTTTCCTCCAGCATAATTATTATTAGGAGACCAGTGCTGCAGCATTCAGTCCAAAACCCATTCCCTGAAGTACTTCGGCAGCAGCAGCAGCCTGCACCTTTTCTCCATCCATGCACCAATGCTCCTCTTTTGAATGCTGTGATAATAATATACATTAAACTTTTAATATTAATGTGGTGTTTTACAGGTAAAAATAGCAGAGTTTTCTCGAACTCCTGAAGATTTTTTGAAGAAGTATGATGAGCTGAAGTCTAAAAATACAAGACATCTAGATTCTTTAGTTTATCTACTGTCAAAACTCACAGAAGACAAAGAGGTTTGTTTCTGCTTTAGAACTGGATGTGTTACAAGTATTGAGCAGTAGCAACAATGCAGTGATTTTAAGTACAGCATGCTTTCTGATGATAATGTTCAGCAAAATGCATTGAAATCAACAGATTAGCATTTCTAGCATTTACTTAATTATTGAAGTACAACTGAGAATTACACTGCTCTTGATATAAGCCCCTAAGACATGGGAAACTGGGACAGGAAGACCTGTGGTCTGATTCAGCACAATCATCTTATGGTCATATATTTTTTCCTTTAGCGCGTGCTGACCAGGGTTCACAAAATCTTTTCTTTTTTGTGTATGTGCAGACACTCCAGTATTTGCAACAAAATGCTAAAGAAAGGGCAGAACTTGCAGCAAATGCAGCAACCAGTGTCAGCACCAATTTTTCCATTCCCTCATCTACTTCCAAGATATCTCTGCAGGAGCTCGAGGAGCTACGCAAGCAGCTGGGCAGTGTCACAGCTAACTCCAGTGTACAGCAGGTACTGTCTCTTCCCAAGCTTTGGGCACAAAGTCTTTCCCTTCTGCTCATGTGTATAGTTGTGTTCTTAAGTTTTATCATCTAGTGGAATTATAAATGTTCCTATTGTTGCAGAGAATCTAAATTATCTCTCAGAATTTATTAGTCAGACTATATTAAAATCTTTGTGCTGTTCTTAGCAGAAGTGGCCTTTTTCTATTTTAAGTCAGTTAAGGTAAGTCAAGTTTAGGCCACGACATTTCTAACCGGCGCAGGTTAACGTAATTTCATTTTACCATTTCAAATGACTGCTTTAAGCTGTGCTGACGTTTTCTTTTCTGCCTGTGGCAGTACTTGCTCAGGAGCTCAGCAGCCATTGTGGTGTGTCTCCATCCTTGCTACGGGTTCTGCTCGCTCAGATAATGTGGGTACACTGCCTCACATTGTCATTCCCCAAGTGGACACAGCCATTCCCTCAACTTAGCTATTTGAACTCCTGAAATAAAAGCTGCAAAGTGATCCCAAAGACAAAAAGGAAGAAAAAAACCTGCTGTAGAAGTAAACTATATCATTGCAAGACACAGGCTTAGAAAACAGTTAAGCAAGCATTTCATTATCAGTATGCCGGGAGGTAGGAAGTGCAAAAGGGCGATTATTACTTAAATCTCAACTTTTATTTCCTGTATTCATTTGTATAAATAACTATATTGTGATGGGTTGAGCTTGGCTAGCCACTCTATCACTCTCCTTGCTCAACAGGATGGGG